>NC_137495.1:15121900-15523900 GCF_963082875.1 Corella eumyota | reverse complement strand
CTAACCCTAACCCTAACCCTAACCCTAACCCTAACCCTAACCAACCCTAACCCTAACCCTAACCCTAACCCTAACCCTAACCCTAACCCTAACCCTAACCCTAACCCTAACCCTAACCCTAACCCTAACCTCTAACCCCTAACCCTAACCCTAACCCTAACCCTAACCCTAACCCTAACCCTAACCCTAACCCTAACCCTAACCCTAACCCCTAACCCTAACCCTAACCCTAACCCTAACCCTAACCCTAACCCTAACCCTAACCCTAACCCAACCCTAACCCTAACCCTACCCTAACCCTAACCCTAACCCTAACCCTAACCCTAACCTAACCCTAACCCTAACCCTAACCCTAACCCTACCCTAACCCTAACCCTAACCCTAACCCTAACCCTAACCACCTAACCCTAACCCTAACCCTAACCCTAACCCTAACCCTAACCCTAACCCTAACCCTAACCCTAACCCTAACCCTAACCCTAACCCTAACCCTAACCGAACCCTAACCCTAACCCTAACCCTAACCCTAACCCTAACCCTAACCCTAACCCTAACCCTAACCCTAACCCTAACCCTAACCCTAACCCTAACCCTAACCCTAACCCTAACCCTAACCCTAACCCTAACCCTAACCCTAACCCTAACCCTAACCCTAACCCTAACCCTAACCCTAACCCTAACCCTAACCCTAACCCTAACCCTAACCCTAACCCTAACCCTAACCCTAACCCTAACCCTAACCCTAACCCTAACCCTAACCCTAACCCTAACCCTAACCCTAACCCTAACCCTAACCCTAACCCTAACCCTAACCCTAACCCTAACCCTAACCCTAACCCTAACCCTAACCCTAACCCTAACCCTAACCCTAACCCTAACCCTAACCCTAACCCTAACCCTAACCCTAACCCTAACCCTAACCCTAACCCTAACCCTAACCCTAACCCTAACCCTAACCCTAACCCTAACCCTAACCCTAACCCTAACCCTAACCCTAACCCTAACCCTAACCCTAACCCTAACCCTAACCCTAACCCTAACCCTAACCCTAACCCTAACCCTAACCCTAACCCTAACCCTAACCCTAACCCTAACCCTAACCCTAACCCTAACCCTAACCCTAACCCTAACCCTAACCCTAACCCTAACCCTAACCCTAACCCTAACCCTAACCCTAACCCTAACCCTAACCCTAACCCTAACCCTAACCCTAACCCTAACCCTAACCCTAACCCTAACCCTAACCCTAACCCTAACCCTAACCCTAACCCTAACCCTAACCCTAACCCTAACCCTAACCCTAACCCTAACCCTAACCCTAACCCTAACCCTAACCCTAACCCTAACCCTAACCCTAACCCTAACCCTAACCCTAACCCTAACCCTAACCCTAACCCTAACCCTAACCCTAACCCTAACCCTAACCCTAACCCTAACCCTAACCCTAACCCTAACCCTAACCCTAACCCTAACCCTAACCCTAACCCTAACCCTAACCCTAACCCTAACCCTAACCCTAACCCTAACCCTAACCCTAACCCTAACCCTAACCCTAACCCTAACCCTAACCCTAACCCTAACCCTAACCCTAACCCTAACCCTAACCCTAACCCTAACCCTAACCCTAACCCTAACCCTAACCCTAACCCTAACCCTAACCCTAACCCTAACCCTAACCCTAACCCTAACCCTAACCCTAACCCTAACCCTAACCCTAACCCTAACCCTAACCCTAACCCTAACCCTAACCCTAACCCTAACCCTAACCCTAACCCTAACCCTAACCCTAACCCTAACCCTAACCCTAACCCTAACCCTAACCCTAACCCTAACCCTAACCCTAACCCTAACCCTAACCCTAACCCTAACCCTAACCCTAACCCTAACCCTAACCCTAACCCTAACCCTAACCCTAACCCTAACCCTAACCCTAACCCTAACCCTAACCCTAACCCTAACCCTAACCCTAACCCTAACCCTAACCCTAACCCTAACCCTAACCCTAACCCTAACCCTAACCCTAACCCTAACCCTAACCCTAACCCTAACCCTAACCCTAACCCTAACCCTAACCCTAACCCTAACCCTAACCCTAACCCTAACCCTAACCCTAACCCTAACCCTAACCCTAACCCTAACCCTAACCCTAACCCTAACCCTAACCCTAACCCTAACCCTAACCCTAACCCTAACCCTAACCCTAACCCTAACCCTAACCCTAACCCTAACCCTAACCCTAACCCTAACCCTAACCCTAACCCTAACCCTAACCCTAACCCTAACCCTAACCCTAACCCTAACCCTAACCCTAACCCTAACCCTAACCCTAACCCTAACCCTAACCCTAACCCTAACCCTAACCCTAACCCTAACCCTAACCCTAACCCTAACCCTAACCCTAACCCTAACCCTAACCCTAACCCTAACCCTAACCCTAACCCTAACCCTAACCCTAACCCTAACCCTAACCCTAACCCTAACCCTAACCCTAACCCTAACCCTAACCCTAACCCTAACCCTAACCCTAACCCTAACCCTAACCCTAACCCTAACCCTAACCCTAACCCTAACCCTAACCCTAACCCTAACCCTAACCCTAACCCTAACCCTAACCCTAACCCTAACCCTAACCCTAACCCTAACCCTAACCCTAACCCTAACCCTAACCCTAACCCTAACCCTAACCCTAACCCTAACCCTAACCCTAACCCTAACCCTAACCCTAACCCTAACCCTAACCCTAACCCTAACCCTAACCCTAACCCTAACCCTAACCCTAACCCTAACCCTAACCCTAACCCTAACCCTAACCCTAACCCTAACCCTAACCCTAACCCTAACCCTAACCCTAACCCTAACCCTAACCCTAACCCTAACCCTAACCCTAACCCTAACCCTAACCCTAACCCTAACCCTAACCCTAACCCTAACCCTAACCCTAACCCTAACCCTAACCCTAACCCTAACCCTAACCCTAACCCTAACCCTAACCCTAACCCTAACCCTAACCCTAACCCTAACCCTAACCCTAACCCTAACCCTAACCCTAACCCTAACCCTAACCCTAACCCTAACCCTAACCCTAACCCTAACCCTAACCCTAACCCTAACCCTAACCCTAACCCTAACCCTAACCCTAACCCTAACCCTAACCCTAACCCTAACCCTAACCCTAACCCTAACCCTAACCCTAACCCTAACCCTAACCCTAACCCTAACCCTAACCCTAACCCTAACCCTAACCCTAACCCTAACCCTAACCCTAACCCTAACCCTAACCCTAACCCTAACCCTAACCCTAACCCTAACCCTAACCCTAACCCTAACCCTAACCCTAACCCTAACCCTAACCCTAACCCTAACCCTAACCCTAACCCTAACCCTAACCCTAACCCTAACCCTAACCCTAACCCTAACCCTAACCCTAACCCTAACCCTAACCCTAACCCTAACCCTAACCCTAACCCTAACCCTAACCCTAACCCTAACCCTAACCCTAACCCTAACCCTAACCCTAACCCTAACCCTAACCCTAACCCTAACCCTAACCCTAACCCTAACCCTAACCCTAACCCTAACCCTAACCCTAACCCTAACCCTAACCCTAACCCTAACCCTAACCCTAACCCTAACCCTAACCCTAACCCTAACCCTAACCCTAACCCTAACCCTAACCCTAACCCTAACCCTAACCCTAACCCTAACCCTAACCCTAACCCTAACCCTAACCCTAACCCTAACCCTAACCCTAACCCTAACCCTAACCCTAACCCTAACCCTAACCCTAACCCTAACCCTAACCCTAACCCTAACCCTAACCCTAACCCTAACCCTAACCCTAACCCTAACCCTAACCCTAACCCTAACCCTAACCCTAACCCTAACCCTAACCCTAACCCTAACCCTAACCCTAACCCTAACCCTAACCCTAACCCTAACCCTAACCCTAACCCTAACCCTAACCCTAACCCTAACCCTAACCCTAACCCTAACCCTAACCCTAACCCTAACCCTAACCCTAACCCTAACCCTAACCCTAACCCTAACCCTAACCCTAACCCTAACCCTAACCCTAACCCTAACCCTAACCCTAACCCTAACCCTAACCCGAACCCGAACCCGAACCCGAACCCTAACCCTAACCCGAACCCTAACCCTAACCCTAACCCCAACCCTAACCCCAACCCTAACCCTAACCCTAACCACTTTTACCCAGTGATTGACGGCTTAAGGCCAGGCCAATTCGAAGACACTAACCCGTTAATTGACGGCTTGAGTCCAGGCCACTTTAAAGACAACCAACCCATTAATTGACAGCTTAAGGCCACGCCATTTTAAATGCAAGTTACCCACTGATTGACGGCTTAAGGCCAGGCCATTTTGATTGCAAGTTACCCACCGATTGACGGCTTAAGGCCAGGCCACCACTTTGAGAACAACTAACCCATTAATTGACGGATTAAGGCTACGCCCCTTTAAAGGCAAGTTGCCCCCTGATTGACGGCTTAAGGCCAGGCCTCTTTGAAGACAACTAACCCGTTCATTGACGGCTTAAGGCCAGGCCAGGCGACTTTGAGAACAAATATCAATGGTTCCGTCGAGTTTGATTCACTTAACACGCAATGGTGGGTAGTCCACCTACCCACCGACAACAATGTTATATTATATGCGACACAACACAAAAAAATAAATAAATAACAAGTATAAATTTGCTTCGCGGTATTCCGCATTTTTTGCGTCTGCACGTGGGCGCAACGACACCAGTCGCACGTAGACAAACGCCGGAAGCCAAGCGCCGGCAGCAAAACGACCGACTCCGGTTTGGCGGAAAAGACCCAATTCGTCCAATTTTTCTTACTTCACCCGTTCTCGACCATCACCCGCGCCAAAGTCTTAATCGTAGTATTCATCCGCAAATCATTGCTTCCGTTTACCTCTTTCCCAACAGATGAACACCTCGTAAACATAAAAAAAGCGTAAGAATATTAAATTTTATTTTTTAACACTTTTAACATCAACTGTCGAGCCATAAATCCAAAAAAGCAAATTTAAAAACTACGAATCAATATAGCTATTTATTTTTATATTTTTGAGCCATTTTATTTACACAAACTGTTACCATGAACAGTATAATCTTTATTCGAATAAATATTAATCAAATTTAACGTACCTTGCCATTTTTTATGACTTTCTGCAATTTTTTCTACAATATTCCCTTGTAAACTTTTAATAAAAACACACTAATTAATTGGCTGAAGCTAACATTTAATTAAGCATTAGTTTTAAGTTAAAAATCAATAAATTTAACAAAATAACGTTTGAAAACTAATAAACAAACATTAAACTATATTCAAACATTTAATATACTAAAACACTTTAGTTAACCACTACATTTATTTAACACTGAGACCACTGCTTAAAATCAGCTTAAATTTACTAAATATAAGTTAAAATAACTTAAAATAACGCCAAAAAATCAACTTATCTTAAAAAAGCTGCTTTCTTGTCGGACTTGTCCAAAATATGATCAAATTCGCCATTAAACAGCTCACGTGAGCTTTCTGCCTAATTTAATTGGATAAAAACCTTCTACAGTTCGTGCCGTAAAAGAGAATAAAAGAAAGACAAAGCGAGCGATCACGCCACCTCACTCCCGCCTATAACTTGTGCGAAAAGAGAAAGAAACGTGAGCACGTGAGCTTTCTGCCTAATTTAATTGGATAAAAACCTTCTACAGTTCGTGCCGTAAAAGAGAATAAAAGAAAGACAAAGCGAGCGATCACGCCACCTCACTCCCGCATATAACGCGTGCGAAAAGAGAAAGAAAGAAAGAAATCAATTACAAAAGGCTAATTTAAATCGAACGCTTATTATGAGAGAAGTATAAAACAAGAGAGAGCGAAAACAACTTGTGCGAAACGAAGGCAAATCCAAAACGGCACTTCTTAATTATAGACTTTTAATTTTATTATCATATTTTGGTTTGTGTTTGTGCTAGTTTCAATTAAAGTTTGGGTTAATTTTAGCTTAAAATTGCGAATTTAGTTAAGCTAAAATTAACCCAAACTTTAATTGAAATTAGCACAAACACAAACCAAAATATGATAATGCATAAAACCATTGCATGTTTATAAGTTGTATTGATTTAATCATTAAATTACGACGTGCACTTGACTGAAACATAAATTCTTTATTGTTTTCGACCGCTAAAGAACAATAATGTCCTAAAATAATTACTTATTTATACGTTGTTGTAATTTAATTTTTAAATAGCGATCTGCAGTTATCCAAAACGTTTATTAAAACGTATAAGGGGTGGTCATTAAATTAAAATGTGGGCGCTCATTGAATAAAGTAATTTTACCCAAAATTAAAAACTTTTACCAAATTTAAATTTGTAAACATAAACATATTCGCCACAAAAAAATTAACGTCAGCTTTAATATTAAGATAGGTCGCTTTTTATAAAAAAATTAAGTAGAAAAACCAAACAAAAAAGCCGCCCTTATTAGAGTTACTATAAGCAGACAAAAACTATAAACAAACCTAATGAATAAAGCGCCATGAAATACCGCGATCTTGGTAATTATTTGTTATTCTACGTCGCAAATTTTAATAACCAAACTTTTACCGTTTGCCCGATTAACGTAAACGTATTTATTTACCAAACTGTGATGATTCAGCAAATACGACATGGCGATACTTTTCTAATGCATTTAATGAATTTTAAGCCAATTAAATTCGCACTTTATTGCAAATATTAATCCAAATTAGTAAACTGTAACTAGCCAGCAAAAAAATAACTACTGAATAACAAAAGTTAAAATGGCAACGACTAAAGCATTTATAGTATTAGTTTTTAGAATAACTATATAATTTAGAAGACCACAGAAAAATAAACCATGTGAAATATTATTTCCTAAAATAATGACAAAAGATGTATTTTGAACAAAATAGTAAACTAGTTTTTGTTACCTTTATTATTGTTCAGATGAAATAAAGTAATAGGGTGTAGTTGTGTCTTTTGTAGAATGTAAGAAACTAGGATCACTTCTACATAATACTTTGTGCATCATCACATTCAGGATAACTGCTACATCAGCACATTAAGCATTAAAAAGTATTTTTAAACCTAAATTAATAAGGAATATTAGTAATTAAACCGCCAGCATGGTGATGGGGTCAGAACACATGCTAAACTACATGAAGTTCAGGGTTGTCCTCATGCCCCCATGCTGTAGCGCCCTTGAGTAGGGCGTAATAAACTTTTTCCTGAGTCAACACTTAATCAGCATCATTATTATGGGGCAAATATAATATCTTAAAATGCCCAAGGCACCTCGATACCGGATAGGGCTAACATTTGTTACTCTATGTTTCAGTAATGTCATTGACTTTTCCACGCCGAGGATAAAGATAAAAAACACAAGACCTTTGGTAATAGATTAAACTGTAAAGTGTTCTATGTGACAAACAAACAATTTGACTAAATTATTATATTCAACATAATGTGAAACCCAAAATCCATTGTTTTTGCAATAATTTTAATTTTTTTTTACAAAAAAATGACAAAATTAATAAATTATAGCATTTCTTCTGTTAAAAAACATATACCAGAACATACCTTATTGTAAAATGTTTATTTTTCAGTCTTCTTTTGCAAATAGTTCTACAAAATATAAATATTACATGAAAAAACAGCTCTTAGCTTAATCAATGTGTTTACACCAATATGACATTAACATTTTTTATATTTATTTATGATAGCATTTATGCAAATTAATCATGTTTTAAATTTAAATAAATTTAAAATTGGACAAAATATTGATCAGATGGCTAGTTGAAATACTACACACCACTACAATGGTATTAACCGACACCAAAACATGAAAAAATTGCAAAATATTAAAGAAATTACCCAAAATAGTAAAAATAGTTGGTTGGCAGGCCTACCCCTTGTCATAGTTGACATGCCCCAAAGTTGACATTAGGCTAAGTCGTTGCGTCATCTTGACATCACAGAATATCGATTGGCCGTAACTTACAACCTGGGGTTGTTAAGCCATACTGCAATAATAGACTCCGTATTTTGGAATGGTCAAATTCTATTAGTGTGTTCAGTCACAGTTAAGCGATCATCAGGGCTCTGTAACAACAAGATTAAACAATTACAACACTTTAGCCACAAAATGACACAAAAGCAAGGTTAAAGTAGAACAAAAATAAGATCCACTTAGATAAAAATGCCAAAGCTAAGTACAAACTAAAACATAAATAACAAATTGTCCTGGAAAAATACAAATCACCTGTTATTTAATGACAAAAATTTTTTGTAAATTTGATAACAAAATTTCCAATATAAAATAAAAGTTAAACATGCTTTAATAATAATAACAACCTCAGTACTCAAAAAAGTTTCCACTAAATAATTTACCTCATTGTAAAAACAACATAAAACCAACAGACAAGAATACCAAAACAAAAATATATTTTAATCAAATATTGAATGAAAGAATTTTTGGTTAGACAATAGTATAAGGGGATTCACCTTGGGTATTTCCCTTGAAGTGTTTATTATAATGTAAAGTAATAATTCTGTATTAAACAACCACAAATTATACTAACATACACCCAGGGGGGCCAATGTACCCCCAGTGAGCACCTATAACTTTTAAAAGTGGGTACAGAAAGCCTAATAAAAACCAAACAAGTTTATATAGCAATTCCTGTTTAAAAGTTAAACTATTATAAACAGGTTTCTAAAGTGATATTAAAAGTAAAACTTACTTATATCTAGTGAATAAATCCTGTCTTTAACTTTGTTCTTTACTTAATATAAAGACCACTGACCCATGCCTCAACTTGTTTCAGTCCTTCTAAATCAAAGCCATGACTCTTATCAATCTCATACCCTGACCCAATGTCCAAGGATTGCCCATTCAACATGACGTACTAAAAGAAAAAATCAGACACAAAAATTAGTAGACCGGATAGGGCTAACAGTTGTTACTCTATGTTTACATAGTGGCTCCGACTTTTTCACGCCGAGGATAAGGATAAAAAACACAAGAACTTTAGTAATAGATTAAATTGAAAATTGTTCCATGTGACAAAAAAACAATTTGACTAAATTATTATATTCAACATAATGTGAAACCCAAAATCCATTGTTCTTGTGATGATTTAAATTTTTTTTACAAAAAAATGACAAAATTAATAAGTAGCTTACATGATTAAGGGGTTTTATTAAATGACCTTAACATGAATTAAAATGATTTTAACTAAAATTAGAAATGTTTAACACAGATTAATAGCTTGTAGGTTTAAGACAATAAGTTCTAAATGCTTTCAACAAATTAATTTGGTTTTACCATTTCTTTTTACTTTAGGGCGACAATTTTAATCCTATTTTATAAACTTTACTTACCTCGGTTAAAATAAGCCATGTTAAACCATGGCCCCATGTTAATATTATCTCAGATTCCACAATGCATAAGGTGCATGTTTTGCAGCCAATAATCAAGCATATTGGGGTGATTAGAACCACATACTTGGCAGGTTTGCCTTGTAATTGTATATCAAAGATTATCTACAAAAAAGAAAATTGTTGTTTAAGTGAAATATAAATATCCCGCTTTAAAGAATTAGAAATAAAAACTTAGCTTAGCTACATATAATTTTATTAGTTTTTTGTTTATGTTAACCTATTTAAACTAAACCCATCTAGGTAGTTGAACCAACAATACACCCCGGTTTGTTCCTGTAAACTGCATAGACACATTCTTGTATCTGACTAGGTTTTAGAGAAAATAGTAAAAAAGTCAACACTGGCCAGACAAAAGGCTGAGATAAAGATGGGCAGCTTTACCTTAGTCTTAGGAAAAATAAACCATGTAAAATATTATTTCCTAAAATAATGTCAAAAGATGTATTTAAAAAAAAATAGTAATCTAGTTTTTGTTACCTTTAATATTGCCCAGATAAAATAAAGTAATAGAGTGTAGTTGTGTCTTTTGTGGTATGTAAGAAGCTAGGATCACTTTTACATAACACTTTGTGCATCATCACATTCAGGATAACAGCTACATCAGCATATTAAGCATCAAAATGTGTTTTTTAAATCTAAATTAATAAGGAATATTAGTAATTAAACCCCCAGCATGGTGCAGGGGTCAGAACACATGCTAAACTACATGAGGTCATGGGTTGTCCTCATGCCCCAATGCTGTAGTGCCCTTGAGTAGGGCGTAATAAACTTCTGCTGAGTCAACACTTAATCAGCATAGTTTTTATGGGGCAAATATAATATCTCGAAATGCCCAAGGCACCTCAAGACCGGATAGGGCTAACAGTTGTTACTCTATGTTTACATAGTGGCTCCGACTTTTTCACGCCAAGGATAAGGATAAAAAACACAAGACCTTTAGTAATAGATTAAATTGAAAATTGTTCCATGTGACAAACAAACAATTTGACTAAATTATTATATTCAACATAATGTGAAACCCAAAATCCATTGTTCTTGTGATGATTTAAATTTTTTTTACAAAAAAATGACAAAATTAATAAGTTATGGCATTATTAAAAATATTACCCAAGATTATAAATTTCCACACTTTTCCTTGATTCTTAAAAACCCACACTCTGACCCAATGGAGTAAAAAGATTGACGATCATTAAACTCCCTTAATGTAGGAAACCCCACTACTGCTTCTGGTGTTAGACAATGAGCTATGCTTATTGGTTCTGTCCTTGTTTCTTTGTGGTGCAATGGAAACATTTGTCACCGAACAAAAATGAATAAGGCGACTCTAAACATAAATTAAAATAATTTTAACTGAAATAAGGAATATTTAACACAAGTCAGTAAATTGATTACTTTGTAAAACGAACTGGGTTATAGAGACTATAGTTATAAAGTCAACATAGGCCAGACATAAGGCTGAGGCAAAGAAGCCCAGTTTTAAGGTCTTATTACATCACACAAGTTATGATGATCAATGGTGGACCTTTCCCCACAACTATTCCAATTTTTTCCTTAAAGCCTGTGTATAATTATCATGCCATTTGTGGTGCCTAATACATTTAAAAGGCTAGTTTAACAATTGGTTAAGATACCTAGCAAAAAGTAATTTAGAAACTAGGTTAATTTAGGACTTATTTTAATAAAATTTCTCAAGAGATGTGAGATAGTGCTGTACAGTTATTTTTTTGATTATGCAATCAGGTTGTGATCTGATTAAGAATAAAAGATCACAACCGATTTCAATCATAAAAACAATAACAGGCACATCAATATAACATACATCATGATAACTGTATATACCAAAATTTGAAATTGAAAAATATTTGAAAAATTACCTGAGATAATCAATTTCCATAATTTTCTCTAAATCAAAGCCATGATCCTTAAAATCCCACACTCTGACTCAATGGAGTAGGAAGATTGACAATCATTAGACTCCCTTAATGTAGGGAAACCAGATGGAGTCATAAGTTTATTGTTTAACATGATGGCCATGTCTCTGGGTTGCTTAGAAACAGATTCGACCGAATGGGATGGGTCATTTTAGCTGATGATGTCACAAGCTGACTTGACCCACTACTGCTTTTGGTGTTGGACAATGTGCTATGCTTTTTGGTTCTGTTTTTGTTTTTGTTTCTTTGTAGTGCAAGGATAACATTTGTCACCGAACAAAAATGAATAAGGCGACTCTAAACATAAATTAAAATGATTTTAACTGAAGTAAGGAATGTTTAGCACAAGTCAGTAAATTAATTTCTCTGTAAAACGAACTGGGTTATAAAGACAATAGTTATAAAGTCAACATAGGCCAGACATAAGGCTGAGGCAAAGAAGCCCAGTTTTAAGGTATTATTACATCACACAATTTATGATAATCAATGGTGGACCTTCCCCACAACTATTCCAATTTTTTCCTTACAGGCTGTGTTTAATTATCATGCCATTTGTGGTGCCTAATACATTTCAAAGGCTAGTTAAAATTGTTGCAAAAACCTAACAAAAAATAACTAATTACCTAGTCTTAATTAGCTTTTCAGTGTCAGAAAGCATGTTTTTGAGTTCTATTCCTGCTTCTACAAGGTGCATACATTCGTCACTGAAGATAATTGGAAACTGTTTAAAATAGAAATGCTTTTAACAAATACAAACAAGAATTAAATAGAATTTTAAACCAGTGTGTAGATTTAAAACACCTTCCATTAATTTAAATTTAATTATAAACTAACTCACACATAAAAATATATATTTTTACACACCTACCAATATCACCCTTAAAACTCCAAACGTCACAAGGCTCGCATTATCATTTGACTACACCTCCAGTATTCCCGTAAAAATATGAAGACTTGACAACTTCAGGTCAGCATATTGTAAAGTAAACACAAAAGTTTTACGCAACTTTTCCAAGCCAAGCAAATTAGAAATTAATAAATTTTAAACAAAGTCACAACTTGTCTAGTTAAGGTGACTCAGCGGTAATAAGTGACGAGCTGAATTGTTGCTGTTGTTGATCATCCACAAAAATTATATTAAAGTACGTTAAAATAAAAAAACAACTAAAAAATCAAAGTTTTAATTGAATTTAAATAAGTCCATAAATTTACCTTTTATTTAAATTGTCTGTAAATAAAGGAAAACTTTT
Organism: Corella eumyota; assembly: GCF_963082875.1. Taxonomy (NCBI): domain Eukaryota; kingdom Metazoa; phylum Chordata; class Ascidiacea; order Phlebobranchia; family Corellidae; genus Corella; species Corella eumyota. The sequence goes on along the minus strand of NC_137495.1, from coordinate 15,511,232 downwards.
TCTGCAGTGATTAAAATATGAAAACCTTGGTGTTTAAAAATAATCCTCGGCCGAAACAAATGACAGCTTTTCTAATAATACCATCTGACAAAATATTTTTTTTTCTAAAGGAAATAACAAACAAAATAAAGCAAATAGTTTAAGCCGCTGTCAGTCCAACTAACTGTCGCTTAAGCACAAAAAAGCACAATCTGCTAATTAATAGGCATAGCCAGCTAACTAAAATTTAACAATCGTTAATTTGAGAATGTAATCCTAGGAGCTCTATTAGCGTCGTTCGCCAAGTTTATAAAATGCGGAATAGGCAAAATTTTTATAATCTCACCTTAATCTTCTTTTGTACATTTCGCCCTTTTTACTTTCGTCTAAGTACTACTCGTTAAACAGGCGGACGACGCTAATAAAGCTCCAAAATTTCAATTTAACTGTTCGAATACCAACCACAAACGAACAATGTCAATAAATATAACGAAGTCTAACAAAAACCTTCTTTTCATTGCTCAAGTTTGATTATTTCTTACAATAAATGCTTCTTTAGACAATCAAAAAAAAGTCAATCAATTCTAAAACTCCGGTGCTACATGAAATAGGTTAAAAATGGGATTAAACGTTTTTTTAAAGTTTTTTGGTAAAAAAAACATGGCCTCTTAATCAAAACAATTCAAATTACGAACCAGATGCAGTAAACACTTTTTCTATTCCAACACAGAAAAAGGGTTCACCTTCAAACTATTTTCGAATTTACGATCTGTTTTAGTTTATCCTCAGTTAATAAATTATTAGAAATATAGCACTAATTCAAACTACTTTACCTGATCTATGAATAAATACTTTACCCATGTTAAAACAAACAATATAACCATAATAAAGGATTACAACTTAATCCACCTGACGAGAATATATTTTCGGATCGTATGGATTGATTGACTATTAGATGGATAGAAGGATCGAATGGGTCGGATGTGTTAATGGGTAATCTGAATAGGTGAGGGTTAGGGTAAGGGTTTAATTCATGAAAACTTTTTGTTTAATTAAATATCCGTCAAATATGCATTTGAATTATGTAATATCTATACCTGATCTATGAATAAATACTTTACCCATGTTAAAACAAACAATATAACCATAATAAAGAGCTTTAATAATGTTACTACTAGCAGTAAACACTTTTTTCTATTTCAACACCGAAAAAGTGTTCACCTTCAAACTATTTTCAAATTTACGGTCTGTTTTAGTTTATCCTCAGTTAATATATATTTAGAAATATAGCATTAATTTAAACTACTTTACCTGATCTATGAATAAATACTTTACTCATTTTAAAAAAAACAATATAACCAAAATAAAGAGCTTTAATAATGTTACTACTAGCAGTAAACACTTTTTTCTATTTCAACACCGAAAAAGTGTTCACCTTAAACTATTTTCGAATTTACGATCTGTTTTAGTTTATCCTCAGATAATATATATTTAGAAATATAGCATTAATTTAAACTACTTTACCTGATCTACGAATAAATATTTTACTCATGTTAAAACAAGCAATATAGCCTAATAAAGAGCTTTAATAATGTTAAATAAAAGCTCCGCCTATTTCTGACTTATCAACGCTACGCGAATTTTAATTGGCTAATTATTTGCTCCTATTTTAGCCAAGATCACAGTTGAAAACATGCTATGAAGAATAAGGGCAGCGCATTTAAATCAATATTAATTTATCCTCGATTGTTTTAGTAGTTTATAAGCACTAAAGGCCCCTGTCACCACCATACGCCCATTAATAATGCTATGGCCCTTGATAAATAACTTCGGCCTACACACTTCATGGTTTTCTCAAACACCCAGTTTTTTTTTAAAAAGCAGAGGTTACTAATTATTTTTATGTAAACCATACACCTAGTACAAACATAGCATACTTACTTTAAACAACCCAGTCACTCATAAACACCCAAGGCTTATATACACATAATGAACAGCTTTAATAAGACCAAATCTCTTTTAAATAACCCGGACCTTTTGAAGCACCCCTGGTCTTTTATTTCTAAGCCAACCAACTTGCTGGAGTCTAATGCTTGTAACAAACCTTTTGCAACTACACCGACTGTATTTCAGTAAAACCTTACACTAAGTCACCTTTGCAGTTTAAAATGCAAGTAAATAAAATTAAAAAATCTGTATCAAAGAATCAAAGTAATAATAAAAATTGTAACAATATATATAAGCAAAGATTTCAATAGATTCAACCACATAAAATATAAATAAATACGACACTGACAAACAAATTTACATTATTAGATGCTTTAAATTATCGTCATACAAAACATTAAAAAATTAGTTTAATTTAACTAATTTGTTCATTTTACGAGAGCATTTAGACCCCACTTTTGCTCACCAAACCCAGTACAAATAATCTTCACTTAGATTAATATGCTTTCTGTAATATTTTGACCATATAGCATTAGAACCAGGGTAAAAATTAGGTTTTTCTTTTAGCAGAGTAAACAGTAAGAAATTAATCTGCAGTGCCAACCGCTACATACTCCTTTAAACAAATTAAACACAATTTTAAAAACAATCAGACAAGTTGATTAATAATCAGTAAAGTGTTATCAAAGAACAAATATTCAACCGTATTGATCTTTCTATAGTTGGTAAATTATTACAAATTATAAAGCTTGGTGGATGATACAAATATAAGCTTATATATTTGTGTATATGAGTCTATTTATAGGTTTGTTAAGTTTATAAAACTACTGCTTGTGGTAAGCAGGTAAAAAGGTATTGGAAAATATTAATTGCTGTTCGAGCCCAAATTCAACAATTAAAAAACCAACTGTTGGGACGGCTATCGACTATTTACTACAGACTCTTCATACAACCTTACATACTTAACTTGTCATAAAATCTATCATTTAATTTAATTAATTGCTTACCAGGTAAGGATGAAAACACATCAAGGTTATAACCCCAAACTCTTAAATCTATTTAGCTTTTTCGACACTTATTTTCCACATGGATACCCTTTTTCACATAATAAAAACAAGAGAACCGGATCCATACCTGGTTTGTAGCACAGTTTAAGCGATCATGTAAACAGGTTTTGTGCTAGTACAAAATATCCTTAAAGTCTTATTAACCTGTAAATGCAGATTATCACAGAGCTCGTAAAGCCAATTGTGAGCTTGATCTTTAACTGCTCTTCAGCTTGCTTCATGCTTATTTGTCCACACTCGCCCTGGGATAAAAATATTTAAGTAAATTAACCAATATAAACAAATTTATCTTCTACATGAAAATCCAGATTGTTTGTAACTGAACCTTATTATAAACAACATGCATTAAACAAACAATATAACAAAAAGACATACACTTACTTAAACAGCTTGAACTTGAAACCTTTTGGCTTGTAATCCACACTACTGACTTCACATAGAGTTTAATGTGTAAATACCAAGTTTGACTTCTTAGATTTTCACCAAGTTTAGTAAACAGATTTTAAAATCGCTTACTTGGCGTTATATTAGGTACCATGTCATTTTGTTCTTTAATAAAAAACTAATTTAGAAGTTTTAACTGTAAATCAGTTAGTATAAGTAACAGGCAAAATACAACAGAGTAAAATCAAAACCCATTAAATAAAATAGAAGAAAATAATAAAATATTTAACGAAGGAAGAGCACAATTAAAAAGTAAAAACAAAGAAAACACCCAAGTAAGTAATTTAATGTCTCCAAGACTTAAACATAAAATTAAAACTGGGGCAGTGGGAATCAAACCAGGAACCCTACGTCGTGCACCCAACAAGTTGCCATCAAGTTTATGTTGTATTTGATAATTGTCATTAATGCAAAACTTTAGATTGCTTTTAGATTGTGTAAATAAATAACCTAGAGCGACGAATTCAACTTGAGCAAAGTTTTTTAACCCTCGCACCAGTTTAGTCTTTTTCTGTTTGTCTTATTAAAAGATTTTGATGACAACATGCTTTGTACCAGCAAAACTTAAAAGAATACTTACCTATTTTTTAAAGCTTCTGAAAAACAGAAAACAAGGTAAAATATTTTTATTTTGGTTTTAATATTAATTTAAACCTCAACATTTAACTTTCTTTATCTATTTATATGCTGTGGCGAACATAGTAGACTTCATCAAATGATAAAACTGTTCATATTTGCTCCTTCATCGGGTTTATACTCATGTCCTTCAGCAATGGTAGATGGTGCTGCAAAAGTCTTGGAAAATGTGTTGAAAGACAATCCAGATAGTAAACTTTAAACTGCATTTATTAAACTAACAAGTTTAGATCCCTAATGATTGCTGTACTTCTGGTCAGTGGATGACAGAAAAAAAGGAAGGTTTAGATGTTGCGAATGCCACAGAAACAATAGCGTACAAACAACCTAACGGTAGTTACAAGTTGAATGGTTATAAGTGGTTTACATCGGCGACTGATGCTGACATGGCTCTCACATTGGCTCGAATTGTAGATGAAAATGGCAACACCATACCAGGAAAAAAATGTACTTCTTTGTTTTATGTTGGAACCACAGTTTAATTAAATACAGTGATTTTTGACCGCATATTTTATAATAATTCGCTAAAAACATCATTTTACAACACAATAAACTATATTTCAGTTTCGTAACACTACCGAATAAATTTAGGCTTAAACTGTTAGAAAAAAGTAATTCATGCTGCACAAGGAGTTTCACTATACTTATGGAAGTGAAAAAGTTTAAACAAAAAACGCCATAGTTAAATAAGGTTGTTTACACCATGTGTAATTCAAGATTAAAATAAAGTTGGGTAAAATTAATAAGCTGCAAGCAAGTAACAAAAACCGTAAGTTCTATCACAAATATAAAATATTAGTAACCTATCATTAGATAAGTATTGGGTAAGAGTTATGAAATATATCAAGATACAGTAGGTACTTATGTTTTAAAGAATTATTAAAGTAATGAGGAATTAGGTCAAAACCGCGAATGTGAAAAATTAATTTGAGAATCTTTAATTTAACAGAATTCCTTAGATTAAACAATTATTTAAACGCAATTGTCTTTTTTATAATTAACTAAAGTCATAGAACCTTGGGTCCCAAACAAATTACGATTAAAACGACTTAAAACTTAAAGTGACAAGGCAGGATTATATTAAGTTATGTTAGTTAAAGTTACAAGGCAGGATTATAATAAGTTATGTTAGTTAAAGTTACAAGGCAGGATTATAATAAGTTATGTTAGTTAAAGTTACAAGGCAGGATTATATTAAGTTATGTTAGTTAAAGTTACAAGGCAGGATTATAATAAGTTATGTTAGTTAAAGTTACAAGGCAGGATTATATTAAGTTATGTTAGTTAAAGTTACAAGGCAGGATTATATTAAGTTATGTTAGTTAAAGTTACAAGGCAGGATTATATTAAGTTATGTTAGTTAAAGTTACAAGGCAGGATTATATTAAGTTATGTTAGTTAAAGTTACAAGGCAGGATTATATTAAGTTATGGTAGTTAAAGTTACAAGGCAGGATTATATTAAGTTATGTTAGTTAAAGTTACAAGGCAGGATTATAATAAGTTATGTTAGTTAAAGTTACAAGGCAGGATTATAATAAGTTATGTTAGTTAAAGTTACAAGGCAGGATTATATTAAGTTATGTTAGTTAAAGTTACAAGGCAGGATTATATTAAGTTATGTTAGTTAAAGTTACAAGGCAGGATTATATTAAGTTATGTTAGTTAAAGTTACAAGGCAGGATTATATTAAGTTATGTTAGTTAAAGTTACAAGGCAGGATTATATTAAGTTATGTTAGTTAAAGTTACAAGGCAGAATTATATTAAGTTATGTTAGTTAAAGTTACAAGGCAGGATTATATTAAGTTATGTTAGTTAAAGTTACAAGACAGGATTATATTAAGTTATGTTAGTTAAAGTTACAAGGCAGGATTATATTAAGTTATGTTAGTTAAAGTTACAAGGCAGGATTATATTAAGTCTTACTACAACTATTTTACAACATGTTAAATACAGGTTATAAAGGGGACATTTAATAGTAGATAATAAACAAATAAGACGACTTTCCACAGACGTGAAGTTAGACTCTGGTTTCCAGTTCCTTTTTTGGCACCAGATTCAAAAAAAGTGAATGGTTTAATAGAAACCCCCTTAATGGGTATAAAATTTGGGCCTACTGAATAATAAAGGTAAATTTAAATTCGGATGTTATCAATAAACTAGATTTTAAATCTGGAGCTGAATAATGAACTGGATTTTAAATCTGGAGCTGAATAGTAAACTGGAAACTGGTGTCTAACCTCACACCGGCGACTTTTCCTACATAGTTACAAGCATCACTACATTAAGAATTAGCATTAGCGTTAACGGCTGCCAAGCGAACTTCGTTGTTTCTTATTGCCAACTTGATTTCGTTTCTTATTTCCGCATCGCGAACAAATCGTAGCAAAAAGATCAAGAAACCTGAAATAACAGTTTGGTGATTACTTTTGGGAAATTTCTTTATTATCTGTTACGTATCACTTCATGGTAATAGGTTTTTGTTGAAAAGGTGTGCTGTTGGGACATGTATGAAGCTACCTGCAAACGCAGCATTAAAGGGCGAGTAATGTGACATTGGTGCGACTCGAACCCGAAACCTTCTGGCTTTAAGGTTTCGCCATTTGTGATGCGCGGGCAAGTTATCGCGGACAAATATTGGATGCTAATTAGGTCCATATTACGACAATTGAAATGCCGACCGTTGGGTATAGGCTATTTCGATTATTTGAACCAATGTTTTAACGTAATACACTTGAAATATTTATCCTAAATACTAACTGGGATGAAAGTGAAAGTGTTACCGAGCCTAGCTTTGTACTTAAAATATACTGAGCAATAATCTACAATAATTAAATTTACTACACCGAGGTTACAGTTGTTAGTAAACTTAATATAACAATAACCTACCCTGAAGCGAAATGAATACGGCAAATATGATCGCAAACACCAACCCTCCTTTTGTCACACAGAACCCTAATATCCAGGAGATTCCCAAGCTAACAAACAGCGTCAAAGAGAACCAGACATCTCTTGTTCGGTTCTTCCTTACCTTACCCCAACAAAATACATTTAAAAATGTATTAAGTAATGTTTATGTTAACAATTAAAAATTTATGTTGTTAACAATTAAAATAAACTTGTTTTAAAGTATAATTTTTTATTTTACCAGATCAGTTCTGTTTCGTTTCCAGACATACTTGTAGACAATTGCCAAATATAAGATCAAGTTGATACCGATGTAAATAGCAGTAGGAATAATCACAAAGTACATGACATATTCATGTTTTAGCCAGCATCTAAAATGCATATCATATGTATTTAGTGAATAATACTTACACCAGTTACAGTTAATTTGGTTCTGTACTTACACCAAATCTTTTCTCAAATATGTTTCTCTCCCAAAAATAAGAGGCAATGTTATCAAAGCAGGTACAAACCAAGCCCAAACCACTGAACTAACGTACAGCTTTTTGCAATTCAGTTTCACTTTGACGAAGACGGGCTAAAAATAAAACAACATTAAAAATATTTTAAGTAAGTTGCTTTATTTTTAAGGTGGTTGTATTCTGTAGCCTACTTTAAATAAAGTTTCTGCAAATACAAGAGAAGTGGTATGTTAAAAAACTACATTTGAAAGCATCAGCTACTTACAAAGTAAATTGCCATAAACACCATAACTGCTTCTACCACCATCCAACTAAGGCTACTAAGAAGTGAATAGTAAATCAAAATCGAAAATCCCAAGCAACCTTCATCTGATGCTGTTACAATGTCTTGCTCACTTACAATTAAACTTGTGTTCAAGAGTATTAGGGATATGGAAAGATTAATGGAAATAAAAGTGCCACGTCTTTTGCTATTCTGTTTAGGGCCCCTAGAAATAGTATCTAACATTTTATACAGTCTAGATGCTATATATTAACAACAAAGAATTTAACTATGTTCTATTAAGGGAGTCCAGCTATTGCCCGCATAGAATTATGGATCAGCATATAACCATACATATAAAAGTATAGATGGTGTTAGTTCTTTGGTTATAAAAAGTTAGGACAAAGTTTGGGGTTTAAAACAAGCTATACTTATAGTAAAACACTTACTTTAAACAGATGTTGGCTAATATTGCCAGCAAAAGACCAACAATGGAGACACATGATCCAACCAAGCTAATCCTTGAAAGAATTGGGTTTTCGTGTAACATGTCATCAGTGTCAGAGTAATACTGAAATAAACAATGTTTTAATTTCGCATCAAACCTTGCTATATATTTAAAAACGTTGTAATATATACATAGCTTATAAAACGTTTTATTTAAATAGAAAATACCTTGTAAAACACTTACAAATAAAGTAGCAAAGTTGGTTAAATGCTGAAACGAACATTCAATATATTCTAGAGTTTGAGAAATAATTTCTGAGCCCTCCGAAGACCATTCATTGATGTTTTCATCCCAAAATACACATTGGGTTCGATTTTCCATGCCTGCTGTCAAGTTCTATAGAAATAAAACGAGATAAAACATTATTAAAATCTGAAGAACCAAGACAAATATATTGTTATTGTGTTACATATTAAAAACTGTCAATTTATTTAAAAAAATAATAAATTACCTGGTTTAGATCAAATTTCATTAAAACAGGTTCCTTTAAACTCTGATTTCCAATCAATGTTGCAGAAAGGACAACGTGAGAGTTTACTTTTCCATTTAAACTTGGGTTAATGAATAATTTGTTGTTTAACATTGCATAAAAACTCACTCTAACATCTGAAGCAAAATTAATTATTCAATTTGCAAGCTTTTATATATCTAAAATGTCACTAAAATCAGAACTGATACAAACCGGCAAAAAGTTGAATGTACGAGTTTGAACTTAAATTGCCGCGAAATATTTTAACTTGGTCGCTTCTGAAACCTTTTTCTGCAACTAATGAATTCCAAACGACTTCAAAACCAATGGGTTTTGCAGTTTCTAAATAAAAATTGAATAATCTGAATAAAAAGTGCATTTTAAAACCTAAAAACTTCTTCGGATCACTTGTAGCTTTTGTTTTCCAAAATTTAAACCCTAAAAAGAGCTAACTAGAACCGAACTAGAGCTTGTTTGAGAATACAAGGGATCCCAATTTTTTTCTTTTATTTGGTTTATTAAAAGTGTTTAAACTTTTTCTTTAAGATTTTGGTCTAATAACTAAACCTTGGCGATTATTTCCAATATTTTACAATAACTTACAAAAAGATTACGATAAAAATTTATAGAGGCAATTACATGACAAACCTTTTATATTTGGTTGGTAAACAGCTAAGGCAAGGTTGCTTCCAACTTGTTCATATGTTTCCCCTTCTTTGAGTTCAACTTTTTCACCAACCTTGGTCAATGTTTCTAAAATTCTAAAAAATTATATAATATTATATTCGGTTTGTAAATCTTTTTTGATAATGAAAAATAAACGTTATTTTATCAATTAAAGTAATTATTATATAATTAGGACTAATATCTAATATTGATTTTACAAAAGTTTAAACATATTTAGCCTAAAACATTGTATCATAAGTATAATAACCTCTGCGTTATGTTACTTTTGGTAATTTCCTCTTCAGAAATTTCTAACAAGTTGCTTAAAGTCAAAACAACTGAATTTGCCACCTTATTAAAATTAAAAAAGATATAAGCGTTTTAGAATAAATGAACAAGACTGTTATAAGCAGTTACTCCTAACCAAATTAAACAAATATCTTACGTTAGTTGATAAAGATGAAGTGTTCACGATATTCTCCAAAACCCCAACAGCTGACGACACATTTTCTGTTTAAATGTTTTCTGGGTTGGAAGTTAAAACCTGGACATTATTAGCAACTTCTACACGTTGTGATTCATTTGCTATTGACTGGTTTTCAAGATTCTAAAAAAATTTTCTGTAATTTATTTAAGCTGTTTAATAAATCTCTAGTATTATGTACCAAATGAACTTTGTTCAACAAGGGTTATGATCTAAAATACAACAAGTTTACCTCCAAAGATTGATCACAGGATTTAATGTAGACAGGATCTTTCCAATTTCCATTTTCATCACAAAATCCACTTCCATAAGGAATTTCTGCTTAATATAAAATGAAAATAAAACTTAAAGAGATGGTTCGGTCGCAGGGTTTATTTTTCAAATATGTTGGAATTTTTCCAACTTGCCTGGAGATACCAAAATTTTAAAAATTGGTCTAGTAGTTTTCGAGAAATCGGGTTTTGAAGCTAAAAAAATCCAAATAGGGAAAATCCCTACGCACGCGAGTCACGTGACGCACTTACGTCATCGTCGTAAGTTCATATGCTGGCAGACATAGGAAAACAACCCTATTTTGCCCTTTTTTGAGCCGTTTGTCATAGTTTTTTAGAATTTTTTTTTGCACAAAGAAAACTTTGCATAAAAAGCAATGTTTTGCTATATTATTAAGGCTGTTTCTATTTTTAAAGTATTTTTAATTAGTTTGACTGTTTTTGAAAAATTGTAACAAAGCAAGGTTAAGTTGTTAATTTTGCAAGTCTGCCTGTCAGACACGGTTGATATTGGCTTAAAATCACTTGCAAGAAACAGACAGGTTAACTAAGAGTTATTAAAGCAAAGTGACCTGTTAAAACAGTGTTAGTTTGGTCTCAAATAAAACTACTTTAACATTACTAACTTATCCATGGTCAGGTTGTGCAAGTTAGCATATATATATATAGCCTTACTTATAGTATAAACTCTGTGAAAATAACTTGGTTATATTATTACAAGTGTAAAACTCAAACTAATGTTAAGAAAATGCAGCAAAGACTACTTTATATTGGAAAGAGTACAGGTAAAGGTACCTATGTATGATGTACACTGAAATAAAATTTGTTGGAAATTATAGATTAAAAAACCTTTAAGAATATGTCAACCAGACTATGTAGTGTATATGGCTGTGACCACAAGTATGAAAATAACAAGCAACATCAATTTTTTTACTTTCCTAAAAATAATAAATTAAAGACAAAATGGACACAATTTGTCAATCAAAAAAGAAAATGGAAAGGTCCTCTTGCAACAAGTTTTATATGTTTCATTGCAACATTTAAGCGGAGAGTTGGCTACCAGTTGACATTTTCCGCAAGTACACCTGTTAAAAAACAAGTATACTATAGTTGTATTAACATGACTAACTAAAAAAGAAAACTAAAGTACCAACAACTCCAAAAAATAAAATACCAGGAACTTAAGTTGTCTTGATTCCTATTGGAAAATGCAACACTATGTGATTCGACAGGTATGGCTGCTGTTTTTATTTCTTCTTCGGTATAATGTGGCTCAAATTGATATGGTATAACTTCAGTTAATATTATTTCCTCTTCACTGTCGCTTTCGTTTCTTATCATGTTTCTGCTGTAGGTATCAATTACTGCAGTTGTAGATCAAAAAATATTTGAATTTTAGTAAGTTGGATCAATCATAAAGAAAACTGTGTAAAATAGAGAAACATAAGTGTAAAACAAATTGCAATTTCTTTCAGTATATACATTTTGTCAAATTGTGTCTTAACTTGTAATATATATTGATTCGTCTATTTTAGTATAATATAACCAGCACAAATACCAGATAAATTAAGTTATAGACATAACTAACACTGTCTTAACAGGCCACTTTACTTTAATAACTCTTAGTTAACCTGTCTGTTTCTTGCAAGTGTTTTTAAGCCAATATCAACCGTGTCTGACAGGCAGACTTGCAAAATTAACAACATAACCTTGCTTTGTTACAATTTTTCAAAAACAGTCTAACTAATTAAAAATACTTTAAAAATAGAAACAGCCTTAATAATATAGCAAAACATTGCTTTTTATGAAAAGTTTTCTTTGTGCAAAAAAAAATTCTAAAAAACTATGACAAACGGCTCAAAAAAGGGCAAAATAGGGTTGTTTTCCTATGTCTGCCAGCATATAAACTTACGACGATGACGTCAGCGCGTCACGTGACTCGCGTGCGTAGGGATTTTCCCTATTTGGATTTTTTTAGCTTCAAAACCCGATTTCTCGAAAACTACTAGACCAATTTTTTAAATTTTGGTGTCTCCGTGCAAGTTGGAAAAATTCCAACATATTTGAAAAATAAACCCTGCGACCGAACCATCTCTTTAAATTATGTTTATATGCTAAATTTAAATAAGGTCAACTTTAAAAAAATGACTTAAATTTATAAAGGTCTAATTCCCTTACCATTTGGGGTATTTAAAGGACAAGTTTGAATTGTATTTGCGCTGTAACCAGCTAATGTATCAGGAAATGTTAAAACTAGATTTTCTTCTCCATCAACAAAGGTTTGGTTGGATTCTTTACAGATATCTAAAAAGTTGTACTTAAACAAGTTAATGTAACAAATCATTATGCTTATATGAGTTTTATATAATTATTTTTTTAAGTAATAATTTATTAACATTAAAAACTACTATTAACCAAATATTTATAAATTAACTTACTTAATTCACATCCATTAGTAGTTTGTATGTAGTCTGGTTTACAAAAACACAAACAGGTTTCGTCATCATGTACTTCACAAGGTTTAGTACAACTTTCATTTCTGCATAGGTATTCACTATTGCAAAACTCTAAAATAAAATATTTTGTTAAAACATATTATAGTTAAAAAATATAACATATTACAATACTGTTATTTAAAACACAAATAAGAACAGTAGCTAAACATACGTTACAATATTTATATTGTAGTTAAAAGTTATTCTTATTAATCTATGCTATAAAAGTTAAAAACAAATCATTTATGAATGTTATAATAGTAAATAAGTTACGTCTTTGGCAGATATAATTTTTCGTTTTGCCGTTTGGGTCAAAATCATCCCATTCTCCTAACGACGCATATACATTTTTCGTTGTTGCTAGTATTCCAAGATAACCTCTGTTTGGAAAATCAGGTTGACCTCTTCTCCAATTGTCGTAATTCTCATCAGTACCAGCATCATGTTGTGGTATCGGTGTACCATCAAACCATGTCCAGTTATATAGTGAATTAAAACCACTACCACCAAGCCAGTAGGTGTTGCGTGAAAAAGTTCCCCTGTCCCGCTTTCCCATTTCCAAAATTGAGTTACAACGACTTGTTGGGTCGACCTTTCTTTGATCATGAGCAAAGTTCCCCCTATTTCCTGGCATTTTAGTTCAGCTTCAGGGTTGGCAATGAAAGGTGTGTTGTTATAGAAACTGATCTCATACCCACTGTGGATTATCACTGCATCTGCTACATTTGCTAAGTAAAAAATGGCGATTAAAATGTGTTATTTGATTAACCATGGCTTTATTAAAAACAAACTATTTTTCCACAATAAAATTACACACGATTTATAACTTGATATTAAACCTAATGTTAATCTTATAATTAAATCAAAAAATAATATACAAGCCCAAACCATTTTTAAGTTATAACTACAATAATGCAAAAATGTCTTACCTTTACATGATTTAAAAAAACAAATCAAAAGAAATAAACTTAGACAAATATTTTTCCAAATCATTTTTTAACTGTCCTAAAGTTGACATAGAATTAGTTGTTAAAACAAACTTAATAAAAACAATACATTAAGTTGAAAAAGTATCACAATTAATAGTTTATATCGCTCTTTCTCTATCTACATTTATAACAATACTTTTAGTAGCAAGCATATTTATAACTTTTATACATCACTGAAATAACAACATTTAAAAAAACTTTCTTTTTTGAAAATCGACTTAAAAACTTATTCTGATACTTGATTACAATTACTTTCTAATTTACTTTTAGTTTTGAAGTAAAATCTAATTATAATGAAACCTTTTAGTCAATGGTGAAAATTACTTTCAGTTTGTTACAAAATATAATTAATAATAAAACCACGAAGTCTGTTCGTAAAATAAAACTAATTTCTCATTAATAAAAAGAAACTTCATCTAATTAAGGCTATACTTACTTTTAAAAAATAACGAAAATAAGATCCACTTAGATAAAAATGCCAAAGCTAAGTACAAACTAAAACATAAACAACAAATTGTCCTGAAAAATACAAATCAACTGTTATTTAATGACAAAAAATTTTTGTAAATTTGATAACAAAATTTTCAATATAAAATAAAAGCTAAACATGTTTTAATAATACTAACAAGCTCAGTATTCAAAAAAGTTTCCACTAAATAATTTACCTCATTGTAAAAACAACATAAAAACCAACAGACAATAATACCAAAACAAAAATATATTTTAATCAAATAATTAATGAAGAATTTTAGTTTGACAACAATATAAGGGGATTCACCTTGGGGATTTCCCTTGAAGTGTTTATCACAATGTAAATTAATTATTTGATATTAAACAACCACAAATTATACTACCATACACCCATGGGGACCAATGTACCCCCAGTAAGCACCCATAACTTCTAAAAGTGGGTACAGAAAGCCTGATGAAAACCAAACAAGTTTATATAGCAAATCCTGTTTAAAAGTTAAACTATTATAAACAGGTTTCTAAAGTGATATTAAAAGTAAAACTTACTTATATCTAGTGAATAAATCCTGTCTTTAACTTTGTTTTTAACCTAAGACCACTGACCCATGCAGGCACTTTGTTAAGGATGATTCAAAAAACTAAATGAGACTTTTTTGGAAACTGGGATCTAAAAAAGTTAAAATAGTTTAAATATGTTTAAAACATTAACAACATAAACTTGAATCAGATTTCAAATTTTTTAGATACTTTTTTCATTAAGCGACAAAAATGAACAAGGTTGTAACAGAATACATTTTAAAGTAAGCTAAACACAGAAATATTATTAAGTAACTTCAATAAAAGGACAAACTTCTAGTTTTTGCGATGCAGCCTGATCAAGCATTAAATACAAACAGTTTTGCAAGGAGTTAGGGTTTTTTATTTTTAATCTACTCTCTCCACACTCACTAAACACAATATTGTTGGATTATTAATTAATACAAGTTGGATTAATAAGCCAAACAAACAAGCTTTTTAAAAGATATCGACAAAAACAACAGAAAAACTTTCCAAATTTAGTTTACAAGTCATGCATCTAAGATGAAAAATATAAAACTTCTTACATTAGGATCGATAACAGAATGGCATGGAGAGAAGGCCTCGCTTAACAACAATCCACAATGAGCTTCCACTTGTTCAATTTGCTGCTGTGAATACTGGGCACAGGGATGAGGAAGATTGGATGGAACAGGATCACAAGATGAGGAAACTGAAGCTTCTGCGATGTGGAAGTAGTTTCCATATTCGTTTACGTTGGTGAATTCCTAAAATGTAGAAAATATTTTCAATATTTGCGATTTAGTTCAAGTTTTAGTTTTAAGTTATAAGATTTTAGATATTGCTTTAATTTTTACCTTCTCGTTGTTAACAACCAACTCCATCGTAGTTTCCGCACAATCCACACATCTCAGCCTTATAACTTCTAGGTCAATCTTTTAACAGCGATGTTGTCATCCAAAAAAAAGTGTATAGAAAAAAAATAACCTAATACGTACAAGTTCATGTAAAAGGTCTGGTGTGAGAATTCAAGTTATCCTTTCTGCTGCAACGTTTACCGCACTCTGGGCACTGATATGGTTTAGCACCAGAATGCGTTCTCTGATGCCTCTTTAAATAATGGGCATGCTTAAAAGTTTTGTTGCAGCATTGAAATAGCCCAGTCGCCCGGGATTTTTCAATGGGGGGTTGAGGTAACGAGACTATAAGGGACTGGGCTAAAGGATAGAGATACGGGACTTGGGAGTCTGGGGTAATGGATTGGGGTACAGGACTATTATTGAAATAGCCCAGTCGCCCAGGGATTTTCAATGGGGGATTGGGGTACATGACTATGGGGGTCTGGGGTAATGGATTTGGGTACAAGACTATTATTGAAATAGCCCAGTCGCCCAGGGATTTTCAATGGGGGATTGGGGTACATGACTATGGGGGTCTGGGGTAATGGATTTGGGTACAAGACTATGGGAGTCTTGGGTAATGGATTGGTAAACTGGGGTTCGCGACTGAGGGCGGGCTCTAGTGGCGGACGTTGAATAATAGTGTTTAATTGTTGGTGCACTGGGTTAGAGACTGGGGGCAGTGCACTGGGTTAGAGGCTGGGATGCGGGACTGGGGGCGACGCACCAAGTTTGAGGCTGGGGTTCGGAACTGGGGGAAGGCTCTACAGGCGGATGTTGAATAATAGTGTTTAATTGTTGGTGCACAGGGGTTAGAGGCTGGTGTTTGTATAAATTCTCATGTGAGAATTCAAGTTATCCTTTCTGCTGCAACGTTTACCGCACTCTGGGCACTGATATGGTTTAGCACCAGAATGCGTTCTCTGATGCCTCTTTAAATAATGGGCATGCTTAAAAGTTTTGTTGCAGCATTGAAATAGCCCAGTCGCCCGGGGATTTTCAATGGGAGTTTAGGGTACGAGGCTATAGGAAACTGGGATAGAAGACTGGAGTACAGAAATATGAACAACTGGAGTAAAGAACTAAAGTAAGGGACGATGGGGATACTGGGGTAAAAGGCTATGGGGGGGGTAGAAGATTGGGGTACAGAAATATGAACAACTGGAGTAAAGAACTGAGGTAAGGGACGATGGGGATACTGGGGTAAAAGGCTATGGGGGACTGGGGTAGAAGACTGGGGTACAGAAATATGAACAACTGGAGTAAAGAACTGAAGTAAGGGACGATGGGGATACTGGGGTAAAAGGCTATGGGGGGCTGGGGTTGAAGACTGGGGTACAGAAATATGAACAACTGGAGTAAAGAACTGAGGTAAGGGACGATGGGGATACTGGGGTAAAAGGCTATGGGGGGCTGGGGTAAGGGACTATAAGCGAGTGGAGTCTGGGACTATGAAGGACTGGGGTATAAGACTATAAGGAACTGGGGTACAGAACTATGTGGGACTAAGGTAAGGAATTAGAGTACGGGACTATGGGAAACTGGGGTATGTGTACGTGGTAATTGGGTTTGTTGTAGTTGGGTCATGGTGACTGGAGTTCGGGTAATTATTGTATGGGTAAATGTTGTAAGGGTGGCCGATGTATAGGTTTGTTGTAAATGTTGTCATTATAAATATTGTCGTTGTGATTGTTGTCATTGTAATTGTTATATTTGGGTTTATCCTGATCATTAAACATGCATTTTCATCTTTCAATCTTTTTTTTCTTCATTTTTTACATTTTCTTTTCCTTTGTTTTATTCCCTTAAATTTCACAGCCCCACAAAATTAATTTACAAACTGCCCACTAGTGAATAACCTCCCTCAAAAAAAGGGTGAAGATGACCCTGTGGTGGAAAGTGGGGCTTGACTCCGGGGCATGTTAGAAGTAGGTTAGGGGTGCCAACAGGGTGCTCAAAAAGGTGTGGGTGTGCTTGGGGAGGAAGGAAAAGTTGAACTAAGATGGTTCTGAAACAAATAGGTTTTTTAAACTTTTGAAACATATTTTTAAGTTTTTAATACAAAAAATGTTCTGTCTTTTTTATCCTCTGTGTGAAAAGGTTGACTTAACAGCCAGAACATACATTAGTTACACCAACCAAGTCTTCAGTTGACTTGATAACTAAGCTGCTGATTGGGTATTGGCCTCGCCTGGAGAAAAATTGTTCGCGATGGCAACCCCCTTCCGCTTGCCTTCCATTGAAAACTACAGCAATTAATATTAAAAACGTGCAGCTAATAGATCAAAGCCAGTGTATTCCTTATGTAACTTTTCATTGTGCGAAAAAGCTATTTGGTTTAACAGTTGCTAAAAATTTTAAATAGTTTAAGTTGAGTAACTTTCTCCATTTTTTTATGTTTAAAAAAACCTAGAGAAAAATTGTTCGCAATGACAACCCTTTGTTTATTCAGCAGTGGCTAAGTGGGGATCAAACCCAGGACCCCATGTGGTGAAAACAATTGCAATGACCACTACACCAGGTACATAAAATGTGGGCATAAAACTTTTTTGCATAAATATTTAAAAGTTATTAAATCACATTTTATTTATTAAAACTGTACTTTTGCGACTATTTTTCTTGTAAAATGAGATTTGATATAAAAACATTGATCATGGTAGCCTTTTTCCAAAAACAAACTCAACAGTTACGCCATTTTTAAATAAATCCAAGCTTATTATGCATCGTTCAGTCGTTAGTTCAAAAAAACAAGTCGTTTTAAAAACTAAAATTAAACCTTACCTGACAAAAACCCGAATAAATTGTCAGTTTGTTAAATATATAACTCAATAAACAAATTCGTGTTAAACGCAAGCGATCCATAAAAAAAATTAAATACATAAACGCTTGTTGGACAATAAAACTTTAATTAAAAATAAATTTATTTAAAATCATGAAAGAATTCATTTAAAATCCAAAATCATTCACTCGTAACAAGATAAACAAACTGCTTACTTTATCTTCAATAATTAAAATCGACATGCTAAGTTGTACGTCTTAATAATTCAAACTATATCAAATTTTAAAAATAAAAATTAAATTTTTCCAAAAAACCATAGAGTAAAGTGATGTAAGTTTAACATTTTGCCTAAATAAACTGTGCGCAAATGTTGTCTACTGACAGACTGACGTAAATGGTGTAGCACCCTTGAGTAAGGCACTATAAACGGTATAAACTCCTGCTGAGTCAGCACTTAATCAGCAGCATAATTACTGGGCAATTATAATCTATAATATCCCAAACTGTTAAATGCAACTCTAGACTGGGTAACTCTATGTTTGGGTCGCGCAATCGACCTTCACATCGAGGATAAAGATATAAACAAATAGGAAAGTCGCCGTATTTCTAACCCTGCTTTAATTTTATCCTGTTTTCCAACCCTGCTTATGTCAAGTATTTTCATTCTACAAAAACATCTTGATCTTAGATTTAAAAACTTTTTAAAGTTATGGATCTTAGAAAGAGTTTGTTGGACCAATTGCCGTGTGATGATGGAACTAGAAATTATTCTGTCTCTGTTGATAACAAGAAACTGTGCCTGCCAATAAACATCTTTAAAGTTGATGATGCGGCCGACCTAGCTTCAAGAGTTTCGAAATTTCATAAAATTCCTCTCACCGATCAAGATCAATTTTTGTCCAAGTTAAACAACTATATTAGGGAGGAAAAGTTGAAAGTTTCATCAAAATTGTGCAAAACTGGGTTAAATTATCTCAAAGGAAACCCTAATTCAAGTGAATCGATTGCAAAAAAAGTGGCTCAAAAATACAACGAAAAATGGACAAATAAGACGAACAAGGAAACAAAAAATTGCGACTTTTCGAAGTCCTTTCATTATCTTGTCCACTCTCCTGCTATGGAAATCTTGTTAATTCTAGAAAATAAATTCCGGAATATAATCTCTGAGTTAACTTCAACGAGAGAGAAAACTTTGCTAAATATGTCCGAGCAGCATAAACTTGAAATTGATCGTGTCCAAGAAAACTTGGGCTTTGCTTACACTCAGAAGGATGTTGAGAATCTTGTACTTAAACAAGAAGCCGATTTGAGTCGAGCTCACTCGAGTTGGAGTGAAGTTTATTTAACAGTCACCGAAAACCAGAAGAAACAATTTCAAAAAGTTGTTTGTGAATTATGCGAAGAGATGAGAAATAATGACGACCAGTTAGTTAAAAGTGGGGGCGCTTACAACAGGGTTTATGACATTTTGCAGGATGACACACCCAAGTATAAAGTCCCGTTCGGTTTGGTAAATCATCCAACATCGAAGGAATCACCGAACAGCGAGGATAAACCTTCAGTTGTGATGGAAGAAAGTTTTACGATCAACTTGGGAGCTCAGTTGAAAACCATGCACAACATCAGACTTGTTGTGTGCGACATCCTCAACTTTTGTTGTTATTCAAATGCAAGTGAGGCTGAAGCTTTAAGGTTTCAAAATGCGATGACGCTTTATTCCAATTCTCTATCTGCCATTGTTCTGTTGCAAGACATCAACAGCGACAAAAAGTTTTCATCCATTTGTGGCTCGTCAACTGAATGTCATTTCATGTCCTTGGAGCAGCAGTTTGCCAGTATAAATGCCACAAAGCAGTCAAATACCCTGTGTGAAGGTGACTTCTACATTACAACACACAGCAATTTATCCAGTGTTCAAATTGCATTCCATTTAATTTTTGAAGAAAGTAAATTACAAACCATCACATCACGACATCCAGTGGTAAAAAGTCTTAAACACGTCCTCAAGGTGGCGTCGAGTCATGACATCAACACAATCACGTTACCACTCCTGCTCACCAACGTCCTCACCGAAGATATAACTTTCCAGTGGTGTATTAAAAGAGCAGAGCTTGTTATGAAATGTGTAAAGGGATTTATGATGGAGATGTCGACGTGGGATGGAGGAGTATCCCGCAACATCCAGTTTGTGATCCCCCCCGGATGCTCAGAGGAAGTCTTCGATCGCCTCCGATCTAATTTGCCGGAAGTTTTCCGCACAACTTCAGCACGTAATCTTACTCCGGCCCATAAAAAGAAAATTGAAGTTAGAAATTAACACAATTAATTTGTTATTAACTCGTAATTTTATTTATTATGTTCAAAGACCGGCAGCCTGCTGTAGTGGTTGAAACACTTGGCTTCCTTAAGTAAGACACTATAAACTCTTGTTGGGTCATTACTTAATCAGCAGCTTAATTATCGGGAAAATATAATTAATAATATCATAAATTGCTACAGGCAACTCAAGACTGGGTCGAAGTAACTGCAGTTACTCTATGTTTAAGGCCATAAAGTTAATTTTTACATATTGAGGATAAACAAAATATATAAAAAGTTTGTTTAGTAATCTACTTCTGATTTTGATTGGCGTGCAATTCGTAATTTTTTATAATCTCCGAATACAAAATACTTTTATTCATTAACAACAATGGTCTACATTAAAGGCACATTTTTACCATTGTTACAAACAATGTTACCATTGTAATAAAAACAAGTTTAATGGAAAAAATTTAACACTATGAATAAAACAATGGGAGATTTAATATAACAATGGGGTCAAAAATGAAGTCAATGAGAGCAGAATTAAAAAACTATGGGTTTGGGGCATTGTCATGACAACAAGGCATGGGTTTGGGGCATTGTCATGACAACAGAGCAGAATTAAAACAATGGGTTTGGGGCATTGTCATGACAACAGAGCAGAAATAAAACAATGGGTTGTGGGCATTGTCATGACAACAAGGCATGGGTTTGGGTTTATTAAAACAACTGTGCCATCGTTATTCAATGTGAAAAAGTCACTTGACTGAAAGAAGGAATAAAAACACTTAAAAGATAAAAACTTTAAACAGTGTAATTAACAATGTACAATTGATTAAACAATAGACTTTTATGATGTCATAATTAGCATTGCTTAAATTTAAAAACTGCAAGTCAACTGATTTTGCTGAGTCAGCACCAAATAATTCAATAAGATGACTTCACGAAAATAATTTGATAATTAAATATAGCTCCAACTAGTGGCCAATTATTTGTTAATCTCTTCACGAATAGCTGCAATATTTAAAAGTTTTTTGTCATTAAATTTTCAGATTTATCTGTCTTTACTCTAAATTTAACCCAATAAAAGTATTTACCCCAAACTACAGTGTTCACCCAAAGTATTTACCCCAAACTACAGTGTTTACCCAAAGTATTTACCCCAAACTACAGTGTTCACCCAAAGTATTTACCCCAAACTACAGTGTTTACCCAAAGTATTTACCCCAAGTTACATTGTTTACCCCAAAGTTTACCCAAAGTATTTACCCCAAGTTACAGTGTTTACCCAAAGTATTTACCCCAAGTTACAGTGTTCACCCAAAGTATTTACCCCAAACTACAGTGTTCACCCAAAGTATTTACCCCAAACTACAGTGTTCACCCAAAGTATTTACCCCAAACTACAGTGTTTACCCAAAGTATTTACCCCAAGTTACATTGTTTACCCCAAAGTTTACCCAAAGTATTTACCCCAAGTTACAGTGTTTACCCAAAGTATTTACCCCAAGTTACATTGTTTACCCAAAGTATTTACCCCAAGTTACAGTGTTCACCCAAAGTATTTACCCCAAACTACAGTGTTTACCCAAAGTATTTACCCCAAGTTACAGTGTTCACCCAAAGTATTTACCCCAAGTTACATTGTTTACCCAAAGTATTTACCCCAAGTTACATTGTTTACCCAAAGTATTTACCCCAAGTTACAGTGTTTACCCAAAGTATTTACCCCAAGTTACAGTGTTTACCCAAAGTATTTACCCCAAGTTACAGAGTTTACCCAAAGTATTTACCCCAAGTTACAGTGCTTACCCCAAGTTACAGTGTTTACCCAAAGTATTTACCCCAAGTTACAGTGTTTACCCAAAGTATTTACCCTAAGTTACAGTGTTTACTCAAAGTGTTTACCCAAAGTATTTACCCCAAGTTACAGTGTTTACCCAAAGTATTTACCCAAGTTACAGTGTTTACCCAAGTTACAGTGTTTACCCAAAGTATTTACCCCAAGTTACAGTGTTCACCCAAAGTATTTACCCCAAGTTACATTGTTTACCCAAAGTATTTACCCTAAGTAAATAGGGTAATCTTTAAAATTTAAAAGAAGTATTTACCCCAAGTTACAGTGTTTACCCAAAGTATTTACCCCAAGTTACAGTGTTTACCCAAAGTATTTACCCCAAGTTACAGTGTTTACACAAAGTATTTACCCCAAGTTACAGTGTTTACACAAAGTATTTACCCAAGTTACAGTGTTTACCCAAAGTATTTACCCCAAGTTACAGTGTTTACCCAAAGTATTTACCCCAAGTTACAGTGTTTACCCCAAGTTACAGTGTTTACCCAAAGTATTTACCCAAGTTACAGTGTTTACCCAAAGTATTTACCCCAAGTTACAGTGTTTACCCAAAGTATTTACCCCAAGTTACAGTGTTTACCCAAAGTATTTACCCCAAGTTACAGTGTTCACCCAAAGTATTTACCCCAAGTTACATTGTTTACCCAAAGTATTTACCCCAAGTTACATTGTTTACCCAAAGTATTTACCCTAAGTAAATAGGGTAATCTTTAAAATTTAAAAGAAGTATTTACCCCAAGTTACAGTGTTTACCCAAAGTATTTACCCCAAGTTACAGTGTTTACCCAAAGTATTTACCCCAAGTTACAGTGTTTACCCAAAGTATTTACCCCAAGTTACAGTGTTTACACAAAGTATTTACCCCAAGTTACAGTGTTTACACAAAGTATTTACCCAAGTTACAGTGTTTACCCAAAGTATTTACCCCAAGTTACAGTGTTTACCCAAAGTATTTACCCCAAGTTACAGTGTTTACCCAAAGTATTTACCCCAAGTTACAGTGTTTACCCAAAGTATTTACCCAAGTTACAGTGTTTACCCAAAGTATTTACCCCAAGTTACAGTGTTTACCCAAAGTATTTACCCCAAGTTACAGTGTTTACCCAAAGTATTTACCCCAAGCTACAGTGTTTACCCAAAGTATTTACCCCAAGTTACAGTGTTTACCCAAAGTATTTACCCCAAGTTACAGTGTTCACCCAAAGTATTTACCCCAAGTTACAGTGTTTACCCAAAGTATTTACCCCAAGTTACAGTGTTTACCCAAAGTATTTACCTTTAATTATTTCTTCCTTAATTTTCTGCATTTCTGATTTCATTTCCGTAAGAATTTCCTAAAAAATTTATTTATTTTGTAAGAAAGCACGACTTCAACCAGTTTGGGACAGTGGGAATCAAACCCAGGATCTCAGGTCTAATTATAAGATGTTACAACTATCAAACCTGTTTTAGTTGTTCTAGATCTCCATTTGTTGAATTATTTGTCGACTTTTTGGGACCGGGCGCTCTACAAAAAGTTTTTATTTTCCAAGTTAAAAATCATATAAAATTAAATAAATAAATAATCGAAAAATTTTCTTCGTGCAAATTTTGTCATTGACATAAACAGATAAAGATTATTTGGGTTATTATTGAAAAATTAAAGTTATAGAATCTAAAAATGATTAAAAATAAAAAAATATTAATTTGTAATGTTAGCCACCCAAGCCTAATTTGCCACCCCATTCTGATTCAAACTTAAATTTGAACCAAAAACTTACGCAATAAACGACTTTCGCTGACTGGAAGGAGTACTAGAACTAATCACACAAAATAATTAAGATTATGTTGTTTTAATTTAACTGATGTTTATATAAAACTTACGTGGAATTGGTGGCGTTATTTTTCTGCCACGGCCGCTTTGTTTCACCTCCTCCTGGAAATATTGAAAAAGAATTTTAATAAATACAACCTGCTAATGTTTTACTGATTATAAAAAATTAAACCAAGTATCCTAGATCACAGGTATAAAACCTGAGATCTAGGGTTTGATTCCCACTGCTGGCATGTTGTATCTTTAAGTAAGACTTAAGATCCTGGGATTAATTCCCACTGCTGGCATTTACTAGATTTTCAAATTAATTAAAATATATTTTTAAAAAATACTCCACCTTGTGGAGCTGGTTTAGCTGCAACATTTTGGACTGGTTTAGGGGAAGCACCTCCACTGTCCTAAAATATTTAATTTTGTTTTAAAATTCTCAAACTATCGAGATATAAAAATTAAATTTTAGTTTTCTTACCCCTCCCCCATCAGCAGCCGCCTTTCTTAATCTCCTGAATTAAACAAAAAATAAAGAAATGAGAAAAGGTTTTTAGAATTTTGGGACAAAAAAAAAAAAAACATTTTTTAAAAGGAAGTAAAATAATTAAGTAAATGGAATAATTTTGTGGGATCGAGTTGGACTTTAAACTTAATATAAACTTACATTTTCTTTTGAAGCTCGCCCATTAAATCCATTCCTCCACCACCGCTGCTAGGTGGCGGCGCTGAGCTCTCTTCAACAGGCTAAAAATTATAAAGTTCGATAGTTTAGTATACCGGTCATGGATTATAATTTTTTTGCCCTTGACTGTTTACAAATTGTAACCCAAAGTTGTCAAACCAGGCTTGTAACCCAATTGTTTAAAACGAGGCTTGTAACCCAAAGTTGTCAAACCAGGCTTGTAACCCAATTGTTTAAAACGAGGATTGTAACCCAAAGTTGTCAAACCAGGCTTGTAACCCAATTGTTTAAAACGAGGCTTGTAACCCAAAGTTGTCAAACCAGGCTTGTAACCCAATTGTTTAAAACGAGGCTTGTAACCCAAAGTTGTCAAACCAGGCTTGTAACCCAATTGTTTAAAACCAGGCTTGTAACCCAAAGTTGTCAAACAAGGCTTGTAACCCAAAGTTGTAAAACGAGGCTTGTAGCCCAAAGTTGTCAAACCAGGCTTGTAACCCAAAGTTGTCAAACCAGGTTTGTAACCCAAATTTGTCAAACCAGGCTTGTAACCCAAAGTTGTAAAACCAGGCTTGTAACCCAAAGTTGTAAAACCAGGCTTGTAACCCAAAGTTGCAAAACCAGGCTTGTAACCCAAATGTTTAAAACGAGGCTTGTAACCCAGATTGTAAAACCAGGCTTGTAACCCAGATTGTAAAACCAGGCTTGTAACCCAAAGTTGTCAAACAAGGCTTGTAACCCAAATTGTAAAACCAGGCTTGTAACCCAGATTGTAAAACCAGGCTTGTAACCCAAAGTTGTCAAACAAGGCTTGTAAACCAAAGTTGTAAAACCAGGCTTGTAACCCAATTGTTTAAAACAAGGCTTGTAACCCAAAGTTGTAAAACCAGGCTTGTAACCCAAAGTTGTCAAACAAGGCTTGTAACCTATTTGTTTAGGAACTTACCGCTGCTTTTTTTAGTTTTGCTCCGGCAAGTGCAGAGGCCAATGATGCTCCAGCGGGTGGCGCTGCTATTGAGGGTGCAGATAAACTGGGGGGAGGTGGGATGCCCCCTCCGCCTAAACTGGGTGGTGGTGGGACTCCCCCTGACATAGGAGGGGGTGGGGGAATTCCCCCAGACATTGATGGAGGTGGGGGGACTAAAAAAAGAAATTAATTATTTTGTTGACAACTTAAAAACAAAAAACTTACTTCCTCCAGTTGGTGGTTGTGCCTTTTTCTCTTGTTCTTGTCTCTCTCTCTCCTTTCTTTCTCTTTCTTGTCGTTGTTCTCTCTCCTGCCTTTCTCTCTCTTGCCTTTCATTTTCAATTCTCTCTTCTTCCCGTCTGTAACAAGTAACATTTGTAAAAATAACAACAAAAATACCCAGTTTGAGTGCCTTAACCCTGTTTAACTTGAGACTGGGTTGGGGTAATGTCGTGAGGTCAATAATATTTTAAACCCGTTCAACTTAAGACTGGGTTGGGGTAATATTGTGAGGTCAATAATATTTTAACCCGGTTTAACTTAAGACTGGGTTGGGGTAATGTCGTGAGGTTAATAATATGTTAACCCCGTTCAACTTAAGACTGGGTTGGGGTAATGTCGTGAGGTCAATAATATTTTAAACCCGTTCAACTTAAGACTGGGTTGGGGTAATATCATAAAGTCAATAAAAAAAAACAAAAAAAATGTTACCGTTTAGCATCAATGTCAGCTTGCGACGGCCCCCTCTGAATTTGCTGTTGCTGTCCACCTTAAAAATTTTAACATTAGTTAA
Source organism: Corella eumyota (assembly GCF_963082875.1). NCBI lineage: Eukaryota > Metazoa > Chordata > Ascidiacea > Phlebobranchia > Corellidae > Corella > Corella eumyota. Next base: position 15,484,560 of record NC_137495.1, on the reverse strand, counting down.
ACCATGAAAAACTACAAAAACGAAAACCCAACTCGACGTTTGCCGTAATTTTAATAAAGAAAGAGAAAAAACATGAAAAGCTGAAAAACGAAATTTCAGAAAGGAAGTTAAAATATTACCAAAGTTTGAGGTATGAGTTGAGTTATTATTTGAGTCATAGGGTTGAATAAGTTTGACTCGAGCTCGAATTTCACTCAAAAAATCAACTTTGAGTGAACTTGGATCACTGTTAGTTTGACTCAAGTCGGAAAGTGAGGAACATCTTGTCCGTAATTTTGTCTTCTGTGATGTCATAGTTGGTTGTGATGTCATAGTTGGTTGTGATGTCATAGGTGGTTGTGATGTCATAGTTGGTTGTGATGTCATAGTTGGTTGTGATGTCATCTTGGACAAAGGGGGTTTGGGAGACGAACATCTTGAGTTTGGCAACGAGGAACTTTCAAGCAATTTGTTTATTCTAGAACACCTTAACTTAAACCAGTTAGGAGGAATGGGGTCACTTGAGGTAAAGGGGTCACCTGAGGTAAAGGGGTCACTTGAGGTCATGTGGTCATTAAAGGTCAATTCAGAAGACCTAGCGCAGGGTAGAGAGTACTTCCTTTGTCTTAAGTTTTTAAGTTCTGACATCGCATCAACAGAGTTAAAACTGGGGGGCAACTTCACCCTCCCAATCTTTCTCTGAGGGGGGGTTTTTATCGGGGAGGTTTTTCTACAGTTTTCATAATCCGAGTCACAATCAGAAAAACTTGGAAAAGATTTTTCATGTGATGTCGTTTGAGGTAACTTTGATGTAATAATTGATGACTGTGATGTCATAAGAGGTGGCTGTGATGTCATAATTGATGACTGTGATGTCATAAGAGGTGGCTGTGATGTCATAATTGGTGACTGTGATGTCATAAGAGGTGGCTGTGATGTCATAATTGGTGACTGTGATGTCATAATTGCAAAAAAAGGATTCTCAACAGTAGAAAAAGATCTTTTAGATTTTTCAGAAGTTAGCAAACGTTTGTTTAAAGTTAGCGAACGTTGGTCATGGTCGGGCGAGTAAGAAAGATTAAGAGAATCACATAGTGGCGATAAAGAGCAATCTTTTTTTGTGGAAGCTAAATAAGAAAAGGGTTCAAAGAAAGAAAGTTTTAGAAAAGATAAATTTAAGAAAGATTTTTACAAGAAAAAGTAGAACCCACACAAAATAATATTCGCCGTCGATTTTTTTGATTTTCGCGACATCATTTTAACAAATAACAAAATCTAAAAATTTCATGAATTTAAAAACATTTCTAGATGTTTTACTAAACTTAAAAATAAATATAGAAGCGTTTTTAAATATTTGGAATTTAATAAAATAGATAAAAGTTTGATACAGTTTAAGCACCTGCCAGGTCATATAAATATAACCTAACCCCAGTCACGAAACTTAAATATTATTTAAATATAAAGTTGACCAAATCAGTTAAATTAAAAGACTTTCATAAATCTTGATTATAAATGTTTACTACTTAACAGTTCTTTGAAATATATACTCTAACTCTATATTTACTTTATTCAATGTCAAATTTACTTCTCCCTAAATTTTAACTTTACAGATCATTCAAATATTTTCTGCCTAACTATAACTACCTGGCTGAAATAGGTTATGATGTTTTATGGTTCTAATTCTCACATCTCATTACCATTACAGTTCTAATACTTTAGAAAACTCCATATTTAACAAAAAAATTCAAATAATTTAAAATTTTTAAAAACTTTTTCGTAAAAATAAATTTTATATTTTAAAATTAACAAAATAAAAACTCAATTTACCTTGATTTTTGGCAAACCAATATTTTTTTCCCATTTTAATAAAAATTGTTTAAAACTAGAAACAAATTAATCCAACAAACAACTTCTGTGTTTTATAAGCCATGAGAAACACCCACCCATTTATAACAGCTTGCTTAATTGTTATTATTAACATTCAACTAAAGCAACCGAAATATTAAAAATAAAAACATTTTGAGTAATACCAAAACATTAAATATATTAATCACAAAAATGTTGTAATTTAAATAAATAAATATTTAAAAATGGGCTCTAACCAAAAATAAAATAACTAGAATTAAGTAAAACAAGGAAAAAATAAAATTTTAAAGGCAGGACAATTAAAAATAACCAATGTTGAGTTAGATTTATCAATAAACAATCTTGCTTTCTTTTAATATTTTTACTGTTTATCTAAATTAAAAGTCAGCTAAAATCTAAAATCATTTTCCTATCTTGCTATCCTTACTACAATGAACACAAGAAATAAACTAAACTAAAAACCAAAAGTAGTTTTCCTGTTGGAATCATTAACAAATTAAAAACTCATTCTCACTTCATTATTAAAACTCATTAAATGTTCTCTCAACACTTCTAATCTGCAGCTTAAAAGACATTGGATTTATTAATAAGCAGCAGACAAAAAAAAATAAAATTAGGGTTTAAATTATTTTTACTGAGAGCCCCTTAGTCAAAAATACTGAGAGCCCCTTAGTCAAAAATACTTAGAGCTCCTTAGTTAAAAATACTGAGAGCCCCTTAGTCAAAAATACTGATTGCCCCTTAGTTAAAAATACTGAGAGCCCCTTAGTCAAAAATACTGAGAGCCCCTTAGTTAAAAATACTGAGAGCCCCTTAGTCAAAAATACTGATTGCCTCTTAGTTAAAAATACTGAGAGCCCCTTAGTCAAGAATACTGAGAGCCCCTTAGTCAAAAATACTAAGAGCCCCTTAGTCAAAAATACTGAGAGCCCCTTAGTCAAAAATACTGAGAGCCCCTTAGTCAAAAATACTGAGAGCCCCTTAGTCAAAAATACTAAGAGCCCCTTAGTCAAAAATACTAAGAGCCCCTTAGTCAAAAATACTGAGAGCCCCTTAGTCAAAAATACTAAGAGCCCCTTAGTCAAAAATACTGAGAGCCCCTTAGTCAAAAATACTGAGAGCCCCTTAGTCAAAAATACTAAGAGCCCCTTAGTCAAAAATACTGAGAGCCCCTTAGTCAAAAATACTAAGAGCCCCTTAGTCAAAAATACTGATTGCCCCTTAGTTAAAAATACTGAGAGCCCCTTAGTCAAAAATACTGAGAGCCCTTTAGTTAAAAATACTGAGCGCCACTTAGTCAAAAATACTGAGAGCCCCTTAGTTAACAATCCTGATAGCCCCTTAATTAAAAATACTGAGAGCCCCTTAGTCAAAAATACTGAGAGCCCCTTAGTCAAAAATACTGAGAGCCCCTTAGTCAAAAATACTGAGAGCCCCTTAGTCAAAAATACTGAGAGCCCCTTAATTAAAAATACTGAGAGCCCCTTAGTCAAAAATACTGAGAGCCCCTTAGTCAAAAAATACTGAAAGCCCCTTAGTCAAAAATACTGAGAGCCCCTTAGTTAAAAATACTGATAGCCCCTTAATTAAAAATACTGAGAGCCCTTAGTCAAAAAATACTGAAAGCCCCTTAGTCAAAAACACTGAGAGCCCCTTAGTTAAAAATACTGATAGCCCCTTAATTAAAAATACTGAGATCCCCTTAGTAAAAAATACTGAGAGCCCCTTAATTAAAAATACTAATTGCCCCTTAGTCAAAAATAGTGAGAGCACCTTAGTCAAAAATAGTGACCCCTCCTTAGCAAAAAAGTACTGAATGCCCCTTGGGTAAAAATAGTGACCCCTCCTTAGCAAAAAAAAACAGAGCTCCCTCAACAAGAAAGTAAGAAGCGCCCCTTTAGTTAAAATACTGACCTCTCTTTAACAAGATAGTATTTGGCGCCTCTAAGTTTAAAGACAGACCACCCCTTTGTAATAAATACTAACTTTCTCTAACAAAAAAGTAAGAAGTGCCCCATGGTTAAAAATACTGACCTCCCCTTAGTTAATATTGACCTTTTTTTTAGCAAGAAAGTAAGAAGCGCCCCTTAGTTATAAATACTGACATTTCCTTAGCAAGAAAAGATTAAGCGTCCCTTAGTTAAATATACTAAAATCTCCTCAACAAGAAAGTACGGAGCGCCCCTTAATTAAAAATACTGACCTCCCCTAAGTATTTCCAAAGCTTCTTCCATAGTGTTTGCAAAAGTGTTTGCTTCGTCGGGGGAGGGGAAGTTCAGTCCATACACGGTTCCAACTTCATCCCTCCACTGGTGGAAAGTTTTTGTTGCTCGATTGTATTTCAGTTGAGGGCGGATGTTGCAGTTTATTACAACCTAGCACAAATATTAACAAAATCATATTCTTAATTCAATCTTATTTTGAATTTATTTATCCTGGATGTGAGTAGGTCGACTTCACTTAATATAAAGTAGCATTTGTAACTTCAACTCGGTCTCAAGTTGCCTTTGCCAGTTTGGGATATTATATGGATTATAATAGCCCGATAATTAAGCTGCTGATTAAGTGCTGGCTCAACAGGAGTTTATACCGTTTATAGCACTTCACTTAAGGGCGCTACACAATGGAAGTTGTAGTAATAGAACCCAGGACCTCATGTGGTGTAGTACGTGTTTTCACACCCTAACCCAGAATCAAACACCAACTCTAACCACCACAAAAAAAAGCTTTTACAACAAAATAGGGATACAGCAAATATAAAAACAAAAGCTGACCTCTCTTTCTTTGATGATCCTTCCAACCACCCTGAAGGTGTTTGTGTCCAAATTCCTGTACACACAAACTTCAGCGAGGGACGCCACTTTACCAGCCTGTCTCCAGCGCTTCTCACGATCATCGTAGATCATCACACTTGCGCTACACGGGTTGCTCATGCCACGTTCGTTACTGAAACATATATTAATCATAACCCCTGTTTTGTGTTGCTATAGTGCTAGATTTTAAATTTTGACGAAAGTAGAAATCTTTTTTAAATTTTTTCCCCTTTAGAGTGTTCGATTAAATATTTTTTAATTAAGGAAACGTTTTTCAAACAAAAACAAAAATGAATTTAATCCGACATTCAATGTTTATAAAAAAAACAGATGTGGAATATCTGACATTAAAAAATAGTTTAAGTTTACAAATTTAGTTTCGTATTATAGTTAAACACTGGAGTTTAACAATGGATAATTTCTCGTAAATATTTAAACTTGTAAAATCTTATTAAAATTAATATTATAACTTATAAATCTAGCAATAAAACATTGATACTTTTATTACAGGCTTTATGTTAAACAATTAAAATCTCCATCTTGTTTTTTATTAAAAATATGAAACAAAACTTTGATTTTAATAAAGATTATAATAAATAACATCACATTAAACCAATATACCCAAAAAAGACAAAAAGTTTATTTAATTTTTTTTATCATTTTTTAAGATTAAAAAGTTTTTTTTTTTTAAGATTAAAAAGGTGTTTTTTTTAATCAGCTGGTTATCTTAAAAATCTGTTTTCTCGTTAAATGGTTTTTACAGTTGGCAGCATGTGATTTATCATTATTTCGAAAAACAATAAATTTAAGAATTACCTCATTTTGAATTTCTTATTTCAACAAAGTTCTCCAGAATTTTTCTTGATTTTAGTTTGTTATTTGACAAGAAATAGCAGCACATATAAATATTAAATAAATTCTCTGAAAAAATAAAGTTTTTATATCAGTTAAAATATCCTAAATCTTTAGATTAAAAAATAAAATTATTTAATTAACTTTTTGTATTATTAAAATTACCTGATAATTAAACGTTAATTGTTTTTTAAAGTTTTACAGTTAATTTTAATAAAGCTATCATAAAAGCAGTGGGAATTGAACCAAGTACCTCATGTAGTGAAGCTTAAATGTTCAAATCACTTTCACAAATCAACTAAATCTCATTAGATTTACTAAAACACAAAATCTTCGATTTTAACGGTTAACAACAATTTGCGAGACAACAAAAAAATGTGAAATAAAATTAAATAAATAAAGTTTTGTTTCTAAATAAGTTACCGAAACAATTTGAACTCCATGTATATGCCATACAACAAATCAAGGTTGTACTTAAATATGAATAAGTTAATTAATTTTTTGAGAAAATTTATCTTCCAAGTGAACTTAAATATTCGTTATCAGACCTATAACCTTTTGGTAAAATGTGTTTATATCTGGCCGCGAATTTAAAGCATTTTGTCAGTTTTTTAAACAACTGTTCGTTTAGTTAAAACATCAACTAAAATAAAAACCAATTTTTAAAAAGTTTGTTTTTTAAATTTGTTTTAATTAAATTTTAACAGTAACAGTTATTCATAACTTTCGTTCCATTTCGTTTAATTTACCTAATCAATGTTAATTTATCGTACATAAATTTATAGTCTAGGCTTGCACGTGTGATATATGTTAGCGTGTTTTAGGCGTCAGTACTGCATGTGCACATTTTTTTAAGAAACCAGGCGTGCAAAACGCTAATTCCAAGCGTGCATTTTTTAATGAAAAAAATCTCGTGCGTGCACGCTGCCCTACTTTCCAGACTGGAAAAAGGCAGAAGGCAAGAAGGGCATGAATATAAACCAAAACCTATTGTATTAGTAACGCATAATTAGAAAAATTTCTAATAAAAAATTCTGTTACACTTTGATCATATTTAGTTACAACTCTTATTGACTGATCTTTTAAATAAGATTTTAACACAAAACCTTCAAAAAAAAACAACAAACAGACTAAAGTAAAAACTTTTTAGTGTTTTATTAGTTTGTTCAAAAAACGAAAAACTACCTGCCTGTCTGTTTGTCTGTCCGAATGTCTATCTGAAAAGGCAAACTAACCTAATTTCCGTCTGTCTGTCCGTAATTTAAAACCATTTTTTTATCATTTTGACAAACAGGCAGACAGAAAAATAGACAAAAAGTTACAAAACAAACAAAAAATTTAAAAGCAAAATTAAATTAATTCAATATTTCATAAAAAGATTAACTTTTAAAACTTTTGTATTTAATTATTTAATTTAATAAATTTCAATAAAATGAAATTAAATTTTGAGTTTCGATTTCTAAAAATATCTTTCTCTTAATGACGAGTAAAGTTGGTGACGTATTTGTGCCCATCACAAACCCCAATAATAAATAAGCCAACGCCCATCGACATTTAATTTGTTTTTTATTATAAAATATAAATAAAAAGGTATTCCTAAATCTATTAAAAATTTTAAGGTTGTATTTTTATAAATAATAAAAAGTTTTTATTAAAACAAAATAAAGTTAAAGTTTAAGCAAATATGGAAAACTGAGAAGTAACGCATCATTGACTACATTTTAAGTTTATCCCCAACCTAAATTTATTAACAAAATTTATTTATTTAAGCTATCATATTTTTATATTTGTTTTTTTGCACCCAATAAAAGTAATAAAATATATGGAATAAATATTACATTAAAGCGACAAAAAAAAAGAAAAAATTAATTTAATGATTTAAAACATGTCATAAATAATATTGTTTATATAAAGATTTTGAGTATATTAGTTATCTACTAACAAAAACGGGTTTAATTCGTGCCATAGCCTCTTTATAAAACTGGCAGCAGTAGGGATTAAACCTACAATTTCGGAAAGAGATTTTTAAAATAACAAAAACACAAGGATTCGACAATAAGATAAACACGGGTTATAATTACTTCCTGCTGACTCATTGCTTCTTTATTCAAAAAATTGCTCTTTTGTTTAATTTATTTAAATCATAAATTAAAAAATTTTAACACACAGTTCTGTTGTAAATCTGTTTAGAATATTAGAATACCTGATCAAAAATGACAATTCTTCAACTGATTTTCGTTGTTGGAATTGTATTTCAGTTAAGCGGTAAGTTTTTATGTAAATGTGGGCACCAAACCGTTAATTAAGTTTGCGTTAACTTTTAAGTTATCTTTAAAATTTATTTTCGAACATTTTAACTTTTGTTAAATTGTGCCTACGTTATTCCAAGTTTGTAAACCATAGTACTATAAAAAAATATTTGTTTAATGTGGCCGTTTATCGAGTTTTTTTTAATTTTTTATGCAGTATAATTGTAACAATATTGAACTGTGTCGTTATCCACTTTTCACATGTTTACGCCAACTGTGATCTTCATTGTTTTTTGGTTCTGTTAATTTTTATGCGGGCATTATTTGGACTAGATTCTTTGTGCGTTAAATGTATATCCTAATGATATTCGTTTGTTTTAATTAAATTTTAACGTTAACGAATATCGACAACTTTTGTTACATTTCCGTAGATTTAACTTATCAACATTAACAATATTAACATATTTTTCAACAAATTTGCATTTAACAAAATAACTTTTTAGGGTAAATATGACAGCTTATGGGTATATATAAAATTTTAAATAGTTCGGTAAAAACTTAACTTATATTTTCATAAAAAGAAACTTTTGTTTTTAGAGAAAACTTCTGCATTAACATCAACCCCGAGTAAGTTAAGCTCTCATTTTAAAATAAATTTTAACCAAATTATCGAACGTACTTCAAACCAGTTTATGAAAATATTATTGTTAACCAGTATGTGGCACTAGAGGGCTCACGACTGATATGGGAACAGTGACGTCACCGAACTATCCGAGCGGCTACAATCCAAGCGAGATTTGTGTTTGGACGATTCAGGCGCCAGATGGCCATGTAAGTTCGGTGTAAGATTCTTGGTTTGATTCCCACTGCTGGCATGTTGTAGCTTTCTTAAATAAGATCTAAGTTCCTGGGTTTGATTCCCACTGCTGGCATGTTGTAGCACCCTTAAGTAAGACCTAAGATCCTGGGTTTAATTTCTACTGCTGGCATGTTGTAGCATCCTTAAGTAAGACCAGAGATCCTGTGTTTGAGTCCCACTGCTTGCATGTTGTAGCATTCTTAAGTAAGACCTGCGATCCTGGGTTTGGTTCTTACTGCTGGCATGTTGTAGCTTCCTTAAGTAAAACCTGAGGTCCTGGGTTTGATTCTCACTGCTGGCATGTTGTAGCTTCCTTAAGTAAGACCTAAGTTCCTGGGTTTGATTCTCACTGCTAGCATGTTGTAGCTTCCTTAAGTAAGACCTAAAATCCTGGGTTTAATTCCTACTGCTGGCATGTTGTAGCATTCTTAAGTAAGACTTGAGATCCTGGGTTTAATTCCCACTGCTGGCATGTTGTAGCATCCTTAAGTAAGACCTGAGGTCCTGGTTTATTTCCCACCGCTGGCATGTTGTAGCATCCTTCAGTAAGATCTAAAATCCTGGGTTTAATTCCCACTGCTGGCATGTTGTAGCATTCTTAAGTAAGACTTGAGATCCTGGGTTTAATTCCCACTGCTGTCATGTTGTAGCATCCTTAAGTAAGATCTGAGGTCCTGGTTTATTTCCCACTGCTGGCATGTTGTAGCATCCTTAAGTAAGACCTGAGGTCCTGGTTTATTTCCCACCGCTGGCATGTTGTAGCATCCTTCAGTAAGACCTAAAATCCTGGGTTTAATTCCCACTGCTGACATGTTGTAGCTTCCTTAAGTAAGACCTAAAATCCTGGGTTTAATTCCCACTGCTGGCATGTTGTAACATCCTTGAGTAAGACCTGAGATTCTGAGTTTGATTCCCACTGCTGGCATGTTGTAGCATCCTTAAGTAAGACCTAAAATCCTGGGTTTAATTCCCACTGCTGGCATGTTGTAGCATTCTTAAGTAAGATCTAAGTTCCTGGGTTTGATTTCCAATGCTGGCATGTTGTAGCATCCTTGATTTATTTTTACAATAAACATTAGATTTTAGGCTAATAACTACTACTTAAGTTTTTCGGGCTTTCTTCTTTAAGTTAAACTCTATATTGTGTTAACAGACTCTCAGTATTCAATTTAATTCGGTATTGAATATCACCCGCGATACTTCTGGTTGCATCGACCATTTGTTTTTCACGGACGGAATTATGGTAACAACCTTAAATAATATTTGTTAAATTAAAAGAATTATTAAAAGAATAAATTAAAAGAATTACAACTTGGGTTGTGTAAATAACTTTCTTTTACCAATTAACTTTAATGTGAAAAAATCGATAACTTTCTTTTACCAATTAACTTTAATATGAAGGAATTTACTATTTGTGGGGAAACGCCACCTAACGATATATTAACAATGACAAACCACGTGACTTTCATCTTGTATAGCACAAACATCGACAAATCTGGAGGTTTTTCGTTTACTTACATGTTCCTTGATACGATTGGTGAGCATTACTTTAAATATCCTAAGTTGTATTTAATTTGGATCTAAGATTCCGGGTTTGATTCCTGTGTTGTGCCAATCTAATTTAACTGTTACGTAAATGAATTAAAATACTTTATTTGTAAACCCGTTTAATGTTTTTATACTTTTTATGTTTAGATCAAGTGTTTCCAACTGATGGTAAGTGTTTTACATTGAAACCAAGTTATCTTTAAATGTGTGCAATCTAAATGAATGGAATTCTTTTCATTTTAAAAATTTCTTGTTTTTGTGTTTATTTATTGTTACCTGGAAAGGTCGACTTCACGACCCATCAGTAAACCTCGACTCAGTCTCAAATTGACTTTGGCAGTTTGGGATATTATTGATTATATTTGCTCGATATTTGCTTAGCAGAAGTTCATACCAATTATAGGCTGTTACTCAAGGGTGCCACAAAATAGAAGCAGCGAGAATCAAACCACAGAATCCGTGTAGTAAAACCAATTGCACTAACCACTACACCAACAAAGTATATTAAGTCAATTTAAAAGTCTAATACTTTAATGACGATGTTGTCCTAGGTCCGATTGGAGTTATTACGTCACCAAATTACCCGATGACGTACCCCAACAACGCCCAACAAATGTGGACCATAAGGCTGCCAGAAGGAATGGTAAATACTTTTAATCTGTTTATTTAAGCAAAAATAAAATATTTAATTGTTTAAGGTTGCTACCCTCAACTTTGTCGACTTTAACTTGGAAGGATCCTCTTTTTGTTCCGATTACCTGGTGGTCACTGACGGTATTAACGTAAGTCTTAAGTTAATTAAACTGGTTTCATGGTTCTTTCTTTAAACTGGTTTGCTTCATGGTTCTTTCTTTAAACTGGTTTGCTTCATGGTTCTTTCTTTAAACTGGTTTGCTTCATGGTTCTTTCTTTAAACTGGTTTGCTTCATGGTTCTTTCTTTAAACTGGTTTGCTTCATGGTTCTTTCTTTAAACTGGTTTGCTTCATGGTTCTTTCTTTAAACTGATTTGCTTCATGGTTCTTTCTTTAAACTGGTTTGCTTCATGGTTCTTTCTTTAAACTGGTTTGCTTCATGGTTCTTTCTTTAAACTGGTTTGCTTCATGGTTCTTTCTTTAAACTGGTTTGCCCCATGGTTCTTTCTTTAAACTGGTTTGCTTCATGGTTCTTTCTTTAAACTGGTTTGCTTCATGGTTCTTTCTTTAAACTGGTTTGCTTCATGGTTCTTTCTTTAAACTGGTTTGCTTCATGGTTCTTTCTTTAAACTGGTTTGCTTCATGGTTCTTTCTTTAAACTGGTTTGCTTCATGGTTCTTTCTTTAAACTGGTTTGCTTCATGGTTCTTTCTTTAAACTGGTTTGCTTCATGGTTCTTTCTTTAAACTGGTTTGCTTCATGGTTCTTTCTTTAAACTGGTTTGCTTCATGGTTCTTTCTTTAAACTGGTTTGCTTCATGGTTTTTTCTTTAAACTGGTTTGCTTCATGGTTCTTTCTTTAAACTGGTTTGCTTCATGGTTCTTTCTTTAAACTGGTTTGCTTCATGGTTCTTTCTTTAAACTGGTTTGCCCCATGGTTCTTTCTTTAAACTGGTTTGCTTCATGGTTCTTTCTTTAAACTGGTTTGCTTCATGGTTTTTTCTTTAAACTGGTTTGCTTCATGGTTCTTTCTTTAAACTGGTTTGCTTCATGGTTCTTTCTTTAAACTGGTTTGCTTCATGGTTCTTTCTTTAAACTGGTTTGCTTCATGGTTCTTTCTTTAAACTGGTTTGCTTCATGGTTCTTTCTTTAAACTGGTTTGCTTCATGGTTCTTTCTTTAAACTGGTTTGCTTCATGGTTCTTTCTTTAAACTGGTTTGCTTCATGGTTCTTTCTTTAAACTGGTTTGCTTCATGGTTCTTTCTTTAAACTGGTTTGCTTCATTGGTCTTTCTTTAAACTGGTTTGTTTCATGGTTCTTTCTTTAAACTGGTTTGCTTCATGGTTCTTTCTTTAAACTGGTTTGCTTCATGGTTCTTCCTTTAAACTGGTTTGCTTCATGGTTCTTTCTTTAAACTGATTTGCTTCATGGTTCTTTCTTTAAACTGGTTTGCTTCATGGTTCTTTCTTTAAACTGGTTTGCTTCATGGTTCTTTCTTTAAACTGGTTTGTCCCATGGTTCTTTCTTTAAACTGGTTTGCTTCATGGTTTTTTCTTTAAACTGGTTTGCTTCATGGTTCTTTCTTTAAACTGGTTTGCTTCATGGTTCTTTCTTTAAACTGGTTTGCTTCATGGTTCTTTCTTTAAACTGGTTTGCCCCATGGTTCTTTCTTTAAACTGGTTTGCTTCATGGTTCTTTCTTTAAACTGGTTTGCTTCATGGTTTTTTCTTTAAACTGGTTTGCTTCATGGTTTTTTCTTTAAACTGGTTTGCTTCATGGTTCTTTCTTTAAACTGGTTTGCTTCATGGTTCTTTCTTTAAACTGGTTTGCTTCATGGTTCTTTCTTTAAACTGGTTTGCTTCATGGTTCTTTCTTTAAACTGATTTGCTTCATGGTTCTTTCTTTAAACTGGTTTGCTTCATGGTTCTTTCTTTAAACTGGTTTGCTTCATGGTTCTTTCTTTAAACTGATTTGCTTCATGGTTCTTTCTTTAAACTGGTTTGCTTCATGGTTCTTTCTTTAAACTGGTTTGCTTCATGGTTCTTTCTTTAAACTGGTTTGCTTCATGGTTCTTTCTTTAAACTGGTTTGCCCCATGGTTCTTTCTTTAAACTGGTTTGCTTCATGGTTCTTTCTTTAAACTGGTTTGCTTCATGGTTCTTTCTTTAAACTGGTTTGTTTCATGGTTCTTTCTTTAAACTGGTTTGCTTCATGGTTTTTTCTTTAAACTGGTTTGCTTCATGGTTCTTTCTTTAAACTGGTTTGCTTCATGGTTCTTTCTTTAAACTGGTTTGCTTCATGGTTCTTTCTTTAAACTGGTTTGCTTCATGGTTCTTTCTTTAAACTGGTTTGCTTCATGGTTCTTTCTTTAAACTGGTTTGCTTCATGGTTCTTTCTTTAAACTGGTTTGCTTCATGGTTCTTTCTTTAAACTGGTTTGCTTCATGGTTCTTTCTTTAAACTGGTTTGCCCCATGGTTCTTTCTTTAAACTGGTTTGCTTCATGGTTCTTTCTTTAAACTGGTTTGCTTCATGGTTCTTTCTTTAAACTGGTTTGCTTCATGGTTCTTTCTTTAAACTGGTTTGCTTCATGGTTCTTTCTTTAAACTGGTTTGATTCATGGTTCTTTCTTTAAACTGGTTTGCTTCATGGTTCTTTCTTTAAACTGGTTTGCTTTATGGTTCTTTCTTTAAACTGGTTTGCTTCATGTTTTTTTCTTTAAACTGGTTCGCTTCATGGTTCTTTCTTTAAACTGGTTCGCTTCATGGTTCTTTCTTTAAACTGGTTTGCTTCATGGTTCTTTCTTTAAACTGGTTTGCTTCATGGTTCTTTCTTTAAACTGGTTTGCTTCATGGTTCTTTCTTTAAACTGGTTTGCTTTATGGTTCTTTCTTTAAACTGGTTTGCTTCATGGTTCTTTCTTTAAACTGGTTTGCTTCATGGTTCTTTCTTTAAACTGGTTTGCTTCATGGTTCTTTCTTTAAACTGGTTTGCTTCATGGTTCTTTCTTTAAACTGGTTTGCTTCATGGTTCTTTCTTTAAACTGGTTTGCTTCATGGTTCTTTCTTTAAACTGGTTTGCCCCATGGTTCTTTCTTTAAACTGGTTTGCTTCATGGTTCTTTCTTTAAACTGGTTTGCTTCATGGTTCTTTCTTTAAACTGGTTTGCTTCATGGTTCTTTCTTTAAACTGGTTTGTTTCATGGTTCTTTCTTTAAACTGGTTTGCTTCATGGTTCTTTCTTTAAACTGGTTTGCTTCATGGTTCTTTCTTTAAACTGGTTTGCTTCATGGTTCTTTCTTTAAACTGGTTTGCTTCATGGTTCTTTCTTTAAACTGGTTTGCTTCATGGTCTTTCTTTAAACTGGTTTGCTTCATGGTTCTTTCTTTAAACTGGTTTGCTTCATGGTTTTTTCTTTAAACTGGTTTGCTTCATGGTTCTTTCTTTAAACTGGTTTGCTTCATGGTTCTTTCTTTAAACTGGTTTGCTTCATGGTTCTTTCTTTAAACTGGTTTGCTTCATGGTTCTTTCTTTAAACTGGTTTGTTTCATGGTTCTTTCTTTAAACTGGTTTGCTTCATGGTTTTTTCTTTAAACTGGTTTGCCTCATGGTTCTTTCTTTAAACTGGTTTGCTTCATGGTTCTTTCTTTAAACTGGTTTGCTTCATGGTTTTTTCTTTAAACTGGTTTGCCTCATGGTTCTTTCTTTAAACTGGTTTGCTTCATGGTTCTTTCTTTAAACTGGTTTGCTTCATGGTTCTTTCTTTAAACTGGTTTGCTTCATGGTTCTTTCTTTAAACTGGTTTGCCCCATGGTTCTTTCTTTAAACTGGTTTGCTTCATGGTTCTTTCTTTAAACTGGTTTGCTTCATGGTTCTTTCTTTAAACTGGTTTGCTTCATGGTTCTTTCTTTAAACTGGTTTGCTTCATGGTTCTTTCTTTAAACTGGTTTGCTTCATGGTTCTTTCTTTAAACTGGTTTGCTTCATGGTTCTTTCTTTAAACTGGTTTGCTTCATGGTTCTTTCTTTAAACTGGTTTGCTTCATGGTTCTTTCTTTAAACTGGTTTGCTTCATGGTTCTTTCTTTAAACTGGTTTGCTTCATGGTTCTTTCTTTAAACTGGTTTGCTTCATGGTTTTTTCTTTAAACTGGTTTGCTTCATGGTTCTTTCTTTAAACTGGTTTGCTTCATGGTTCTTTCTTTAAACTGGTTTGCTTCATGGTTCTTTCTTTAAACTGGTTTGCCCCATGGTTCTTTCTTTAAACTGGTTTGCTTCATGGTTCTTTCTTTAAACTGGTTTGCTTCATGGTTTTTTCTTTAAACTGGTTTGCTTCATGGTTCTTTCTTTAAACTGGTTTGCTTCATGGTTCTTTCTTTAAACTGGTTTGCTTCATGGTTCTTTCTTTAAACTGGTTTGCTTCATGGTTCTTTCTTTAAACTGGTTTGCTTCATGGTTCTTTCTTTAAACTGGTTTGCTTCATGGTTCTTTCTTTAAACTGGTTTGCTTCATGGTTCTTTCTTTAAACTGGTTTGCTTCATGGTTCTTTCTTTAAACTGGTTTGCTTCATGGTTCTTTCTTTAAACTGGTTTGCTTCATTGGTCTTTCTTTAAACTGGTTTGTTTCATGGTTCTTTCTTTAAACTGGTTTGCTTCATGGTTCTTTCTTTAAACTGGTTTGCTTCATGGTTCTTCCTTTAAACTGGTTTGCTTCATGGTTCTTTCTTTAAACTGATTTGCTTCATGGTTCTTTCTTTAAACTGGTTTGCTTCATGGTTCTTTCTTTAAACTGGTTTGCTTCATGGTTCTTTCTTTAAACTGGTTTGTCCCATGATTCTTTCTTTAAACTGGTTTGCTTCATGGTTTTTTCTTTAAACTGGTTTGCTTCATGGTTCTTTCTTTAAACTGGTTTGCTTCATGGTTCTTTCTTTAAACTGGTTTGCTTCATGGTTCTTTCTTTAAACTGGTTTGCCCCATGGTTCTTTCTTTAAACTGGTTTGCTTCATGGTTCTTTCTTTAAACTGGTTTGCTTCATGGTTTTTTCTTTAAACTGGTTTGCTTCATGGTTTTTTCTTTAAACTGGTTTGCTTCATGGTTCTTTCTTTAAACTGGTTTGCTTCATGGTTCTTTCTTTAAACTGGTTTGCTTCATGGTTCTTTCTTTAAACTGGTTTGCTTCATGGTTCTTTCTTTAAACTGATTTGCTTCATGGTTCTTTCTTTAAACTGGTTTGCTTCATGGTTCTTTCTTTAAACTGGTTTGCTTCATGGTTCTTTCTTTAAACTGATTTGCTTCATGGTTCTTTCTTTAAACTGGTTTGCTTCATGGTTCTTTCTTTAAACTGGTTTGCTTCATGGTTCTTTCTTTAAACTGGTTTGCTTCATGGTTCTTTCTTTAAACTGGTTTGCCCCATGGTTCTTTCTTTAAACTGGTTTGCTTCATGGTTCTTTCTTTAAACTGGTTTGCTTCATGGTTCTTTCTTTAAACTGGTTTGTTTCATGGTTCTTTCTTTAAACTGGTTTGCTTCATGGTTTTTTCTTTAAACTGGTTTGCTTCATGGTTCTTTCTTTAAACTGGTTTGCTTCATGGTTCTTTCTTTAAACTGGTTTGCTTCATGGTTCTTTCTTTAAACTGGTTTGCTTCATGGTTCTTTCTTTAAACTGGTTTGCTTCATGGTTCTTTCTTTAAACTGGTTTGCTTCATGGTTCTTTCTTTAAACTGGTTTGCTTCATGGTTCTTTCTTTAAACTGGTTTGCTTCATGGTTCTTTCTTTAAACTGGTTTGCCCCATGGTTCTTTCTTTAAACTGGTTTGCTTCATGGTTCTTTCTTTAAACTGGTTTGCTTCATGGTTCTTTCTTTAAACTGGTTTGCTTCATGGTTCTTTCTTTAAACTGGTTTGCTTCATGGTTCTTTCTTTAAACTGGTTTGATTCATGGTTCTTTCTTTAAACTGGTTTGCTTCATGGTTCTTTCTTTAAACTGGTTTGCTTTATGGTTCTTTCTTTAAACTGGTTTGCTTCATGTTTTTTTCTTTAAACTGGTTCGCTTCATGGTTCTTTCTTTAAACTGGTTCGCTTCATGGTTCTTTCTTTAAACTGGTTTGCTTCATGGTTCTTTCTTTAAACTGGTTTGCTTCATGGTTCTTTCTTTAAACTGGTTTGCTTCATGGTTCTTTCTTTAAACTGGTTTGCTTTATGGTTCTTTCTTTAAACTGGTTTGCTTCATGGTTCTTTCTTTAAACTGGTTTGCTTCATGGTTCTTTCTTTAAACTGGTTTGCTTCATGGTTCTTTCTTTAAACTGGTTTGCTTCATGGTTCTTTCTTTAAACTGGTTTGCTTCATGGTTCTTTCTTTAAACTGGTTTGCTTCATGGTTCTTTCTTTAAACTGGTTTGCCCCATGGTTCTTTCTTTAAACTGGTTTGCTTCATGGTTCTTTCTTTAAACTGGTTTGCTTCATGGTTCTTTCTTTAAACTGGTTTGCTTCATGGTTCTTTCTTTAAACTGGTTTGTTTCATGGTTCTTTCTTTAAACTGGTTTGCTTCATGGTTCTTTCTTTAAACTGGTTTGCTTCATGGTTCTTTCTTTAAACTGGTTTGCTTCATGGTTCTTTCTTTAAACTGGTTTGCTTCATGGTTCTTTCTTTAAACTGGTTTGCTTCATGGTCTTTCTTTAAACTGGTTTGCTTCATGGTTCTTTCTTTAAACTGGTTTGCTTCATGGTTTTTTCTTTAAACTGGTTTGCTTCATGGTTCTTTCTTTAAACTGGTTTGCTTCATGGTTCTTTCTTTAAACTGGTTTGCTTCATGGTTCTTTCTTTAAACTGGTTTGCTTCATGGTTCTTTCTTTAAACTGGTTTGTTTCATGGTTCTTTCTTTAAACTGGTTTGCTTCATGGTTTTTTCTTTAAACTGGTTTGCCTCATGGTTCTTTCTTTAAACTGGTTTGCTTCATGGTTCTTTCTTTAAACTGGTTTGCTTCATGGTTTTTTCTTTAAACTGGTTTGCCTCATGGTTCTTTCTTTAAACTGGTTTGCTTCATGGTTCTTTCTTTAAACTGGTTTGCTTCATGGTTCTTTCTTTAAACTGGTTTGCTTCATGGTTCTTTCTTTAAACTGGTTTGCTTCATGGTTCTTTCTTTAAACTGGTTTGCTTCATGGTTCTTTCTTTAAACTGGTTTGCTTCATGGTTCTTTCTTTAAACTGGTTTGCTTCATGGTTCTTTCTTTAAACTGGTTTGCCCCATGGTTCTTTCTTTAAACTGGTTTGCTTCATGGTTCTTTCTTTAAACTGGTTTGCTTCATGGTTCTTTCTTTAAACTGGTTTGCTTCATGGTTCTTTCTTTAAACTGGTTTGCTTCATGGTTCTTTCTTTAAACTGGTTTGATTCATGGTTCTTTCTTTAAACTGGTTTGCTTCATGGTTCTTTCTTTAAACTGGTTTGCTTTATGGTTCTTTCTTTAAACTGGTTTGCTTCATGTTTCTTTCTTTAAACTGGTTTGCTTCATGGTTCTTTCTTTAAACTGGTTTGCTTCATGGTTCTTTCTTTAAACTGGTTTGCTTCATGGTTCTTTCTTTAAACTGGTTTGCTTCATGGTTCTTTCTTTAAACTGGTTTGCTTCATGGTTCTTTCTTTAAACTGGTTTGCTTCATGGTTCTTTCTTTAAACTGGTTTGCTTCATGGTTCTTTCTTTAAACTGGTTTGCTTCATGGTTCTTTCTTTAAACTGGTTTGCTTCATGGTTCTTTCTTTAAACTGGTTTGCCCCATGGTTCTTTCTTTAAACTGGTTTGCTTCATGGTTCTTTCTTTAAACTGGTTTGCTTCATGGTTCTTTCTTTAAACTGGTTTGCTTCATGGTTCTTTCTTTAAACTGGTTTGCTTCATGGTTCTTTCTTTAAACTGGTTTGTTTCATGGTTCTTTCTTTAAACTGGTTTGCTTCATGGTTCTTTCTTTAAACTGGTTTGCTTCATGGTTCTTTCTTTAAACTGGTTTGCTTCATGGTTCTTTCTTTAAACTGGTTTGCTTCATGGTTTTTTCTTTAAACTGGTTTGCTTCATGGTTCTTTCTTTAAACTGGTTTGCTTCATGGTTCTTTCTTTAAACTGGTTTGCTTCATGGTTCTTTCTTTAAACTGGTTTGTTTCATGGTTCTTTCTTTAAACTGGTTTGCTTCATGGTTCTTTCTTTAAACTGGTTTGCTTCATGGTTCTTTCTTTAAACTGGTTTGCTTTATGGTTTTTTCTTTAAACTGGTTTGCTTCATGGTTCTTTCTTTAAACTGGTTTGCTTCATGGCTCTTTCTTTAAACTGGTTTGCTTCATGGTCCTTTCTTTAAACTGGTTTGCTTCATGGTTCTTTCTTTAAACTGGTTTGTTTCATGGTTCTTTCTTTAAACTGGTTTGCTTCATGGTTCTTTCTTTAAACTGGTTTGCTTCATGGTTCTTTCTTTAAACTGGTTTGCTTCATGGTTCTTTCTTTAAACTGGTTTGCTTCATGGTTCTTTCTTTAAACTGGTTTGCTTCATGGTTCTTTCTTTAAACTAGTTTGTTTCATGGTTCTTTCTTTAAACTGGTTTGCTTCATGGTTCTTTCTTTAAACTGGTTTGCTTCATGTTTCTTTCTTTAAACTGGTTTGCTTCATGGTTCTTTCTTTAAACTGGTTTGCTTCATGGTTCTTTCTTTAAACTGGTTTGCTTCATGGTTCTTTCTTTAAACTGGTTTGCTTCATGGTTCTTTCTTTAAACTGGTTTGTTTCATGGTTCTTTCTTTAAACTGGTTTGCTTCATGGTTCTTTCTTTAAACTGGTTTGCTTCATGGTTCTTTCTTTAAACTGGTTTGCTTTATGGTTCTTTCTTTAAACTGGTTTGCTTCATGGTTCTTTCTTTAAACTGATTTGCTTCATGGTTCTTTCTTTAAACTGATTTGCTTCATGGTTCTTTCTTTAAACTGGTTTGTTTCATGGTTCTTTCTTTAAACTGGTTTGCTTCATGGTTCTTTCTTTAAACTGGTTTGTTTCATGGTTCTTTCTTTAAACTGGTTTGCTTCATGGTTCTTTCTTTAAACTGGTTTGCTTCATGGTTCTTTCTTTAAACTGGTTTGCTTCATGGTTCTTTCTTTAAACTGGTTTGCTACATGGTTCTTTCTTTAAACTGGTTTGCTTCATAGTTCTTTCTTTAAACTGGTTTGCTTCATGGTTCTTTCTTTAAACTGGTTTGCTTCATGGTTCTTTCTTTAAACTGGTTTGCTTCATGGTTCTTTCTTTAAACTGGTTTGCTTTATGGTTCTTTCTTTAAACTGGTTTGTTTCATGGTTCTTTCTTTAAACTGGTTTGCTTCATGGTTCTTTCTTTAAACTGGTTTGCTTCATGGTTCTTTCTTTAAACTGGTTTGCTTTATGGTTCTTTCTTTAAACTGGTTTGCTTCATGGTTCTTTCTTTAAACTGGTTTGCTTCATGGTTCTTTCTTTAAACTGGTTTGCTTCATGGTTCTTTCTTTAAACTGGTTTGCTTCATGGTTCTTTCTTTAAACTGGTTTGCTACATGGTTCTTTCTTTAAACTGGTTTGCTTCATGGTTCTTTCTTTAAACTGGTTTGCTTTATGGTTCTTTCTTTAAACTGGTTTGCTTTATGGTTCTTTCTTTAAACTGGTTTGCTTCATAGTTCTTTCTTTAAACTGGTTTGCTTCATGGTTCTTTCTTTAAACTGGTTTGCTTCATGGTTCTTTCTTTAAACTGGTTTGCTTCATGGTTCTTTCTTTAAACTGGTTTGCTTCATGGTTCTTTCTTTAAACTGGTTTGCTACATGGTTCTTTCTTTAAACTGGTTTGCTTCATGGTTCATTCTTTAAACTGGTTTGCTTCATGGTTCTTTCTTTAAACTGGTTTGCTACATGGTTCTTTCTTTAAACTGGTTTGCTTCATGGTTCTTTCTTTAAACTGGTTTGCTTCATGGTTCTTTCTTTAAACTGGTTTGCTTCATAGTTCTTTCTTTAAACTGGTTTTCTTCATGGTTCTTTCTTTAAACTGGTTTGCTTCATGGTTCTTTCTTTAAACTGGTTTGCTTCATAGTTCTTTCTTTAAACTGGTTTGCTTCATGGTTCTTTCTTTAAACTGGTTTGCTTCATGGTTCTTTCTTTAAACTGGTTTGCTTCATGGTTCTTTCTTTAAACTGGTTTGCTTCATGGTTCTTTCTTTAAACTGGTTTGCTTCATGGTTCTTTCTTTAAACTGGTTTGCTTCATGGTTCTTTCTTTAAACTGGTTTGTTCTTTGACATTTTAAGTAACGATATATCGGGTTTGTTTATAGATTAGCAGACCAAGAAAATAAAGGTGTAATCGTTTTTTTTTAAATTTACAGTTGTTTCATTTTAAAGATTGTGTGTTTAATTCCCACTATAAGCAATTTTGTTCATGCAATCAATAATGTTTACTAATATTACAGGCCGATGTATTCTGCGGTTCTAACTTACCCATCTTTGTGACCTCGAGTAACCTCGTGACGTTGGTGTTCTCTTCAAATGACGTCACCGCGTTATCCGGTTTCAGATTGACATGGGGGCCCATAGGTTGGATAAATTTATTTTAGTTAGTTTAATAACCACAACCCTATATTACTTAAACCTAATTTAATAATATCTACATATATAATATTATAGTTATCTTATAATCCTGATTGTTAATATTCTTTGTTCCTGTTTCTTTTACGATTTTACCAACCTACAACTTTTAAGGTTATGAGTTTTTTTGGCGGACCGTAAAGTACTAATGATCCACTTATTTATAACACATCTATTACAATAGCCAAGTAAAACTAATTTTAATTGCTGGTGCCACCAAAAAATTAGATTGTCTTGCAAATTAACCCAACGTTTAGATGGCGATATAGTAAAGGTTCTAATCGTATATTCCCCTCACCCTGAACTGCTCATTAGAACGAGACGATCTAATTAAGTAAAAGCCTAGGTACTCCGCTTTAACGGTTCACTGTAAAAGACAATTTAGCTCTGTCATTTATATTAACATGTAGGTGCGGTAACTTGCTTTTAAGAACTTATAAAATAAAACAGATAAAAAGTTTAAATCTGCACCTTATCGCACCTTAATCAGAGCTTTTGTTCAGCGCCGCACAAAATGAGCCAACTCATGTTCTAGGCAACAAATCACAATAAAATATCGACATTTAGAGTCCACTTGAGGCACATTTACAACTAGAGGGCGTTAGAATTTACCCCGCATGAAAACTTTTATGTTGCACTGAGCTTGTACAATTTACTTTATAGAATATATTTCCTTAAAAACAGTTCGGGTTGTCAAAAAAATATACTCTGTTAATGTTATAGTTGTTAAGGTTTACTTTCTGCTAGATTTTAACAGGCGTTGCTATCGATTCAATCTTTGGTTACTCGCTATAGAAACAATGCACACTTGAAAGTTTAAAATAAAATATAATGCAATAAAGGCTACCGCGCTATAGCAAAGAGAAAAGTAGTTGCACGTTGTTATTTAGGGCGTGAGCACAACCAGGTCAATCAACGCCCACACTCTACAAATACGCTGGCACCAAACACTACGTTAAGTTCTACTAAACTCCAATAGTAACATTAAGTTATTTGTTCCCAAGGCAGTATTTGTAATTATAACTAAACAATAAAACCACCATTTCTGCGATTAGTTTTGCCTGCTAGTTGCCTGCTGATATAAATAACAAAACAACTTTTATCTCTCATGATAGAAAACCTTCAATGCGGCCAACAAACAAACATCACCAAGTTTCCCCGAGACTTCGGCCTCTCCACTTTTGAGGGCTACACTTTTGTTATTGCCCCTCAAAGTTTCGCGCCTCACCAACTCACCTCAGAACAAGGATTTTGTCGTCACAATGAGTTTAGTGACGTCAGTGTGACGTTTAGTTTTGATCTGCATGACTGCTTTCCAGACGTTGCTGTAAGTTTTGAATAAAGTTTTTGTTGATCAGTTTTTTTTAAGCGATTTTTGTAACTATTTGCAAATTGGAATCAAAACAAAAAGATTGACCAAGGTAGGATTCAAACTCGAAACCTCACGAACACATGTCAATTAACAACTTTCACCAACGTAGTCCTCTACTTTTAGGAAACTGGTGACGTACTCACTTACACTTACACGATATGGGCCATCCAACAACTTAATGGAACGAACAATATAGCGAGATACAATGACATCTGCCTCAACGTTACCTGTGAGTTTCACAACCAACAAAATGTCACCTCTGAAGACGTCACGCCGATGATAAGGTGACGTAACAACTAAAAAGAAAACTTATTCACAAAATATTTTGTAACGATTTATAATGATGTTTTTGGTCAGGAAATTTACTTTTGAAAACGAGGTAGCTGAAGGTAATTTCAACGTTGAAGTCTCTCTTTACTCCACCGAACATTTCAACGAATCTTTCAACGACCAAACTGTTCAAGTCCCAGATTACATTTACGTTCAAATCACTGATGACGTCACTAGCTCTGACTTTATCCTACAAGTAATAACTTAAAAAAGTAAAAGTAACCACTCCATGTCGAGTTTTGTCACATTATAAAGGATATAAAGCAGCAATATAACTATTTTGTTAACTTTGGCATTACATGAGGTTTAGAAAACTACATGAGGTTTAGAATTTGTTTCCCACTGTTTTCATGACGTAATGCACTTGAGTAAGGTGCTACAAACAATATAAACTTCTGCTGAGTCAAAACGATCAGCAGGTAATTACCGGGAAATTATATTAAAAAATATAGAAATATAACAAACTGGCAAAGTCAATTCAAAACTGGGTCAGGATACCAAATGTTATTTTATGTTTCTGTCGTGAAGTTTCAACATCGAGGATAAATTAATTTTAACTTTAATAAATATTTATTTTTGTAGGCTACAGCATGCTGGGCAAATCCCTACAACGAACCCGATGGAAATTTAACTTATCCGATCATTGTTGATGGGTAAGTTGTGCAATTTGTTCAATACTTTGTTGTAATTGTCGGTATGCTACCAAACAAGGTTTTTGGTTTAATTTCCACTACTGGCATAGCCGCCAATCATTTGGCTCACTCTTATAACAAAAATCAACTTTTATTTCTTCAAACAATTCCCCAGATGTCCTGCCAACAACGAATTTGATCCAGATGACGTCATCTCAGTGATTGACAACTTTGCCGAAGTTGTTCGCTTCAGATTTCGATCCTTTGTTTGGACCAACATCACTGATTCCAGAATATTTGTCCATTGTTCTGTCACCTTTTGTGACGCAACAGTGGCAGGATCCATGTGCACGACAAACGTAATTAATTGTCATGACAACTTTGTAACAACTATGGAAATTAATTGCCATGACAACTCCCTAATATTGCTTAATTTATGACATTTTAATTTGATAAATTTTGTTTAGGATTGCATGAAACGAAAACGACGCTCACTTCCTCCATCTAGCGGCCACTTGTTAAGTGTTGGGCCGATTCAAATTAACTCAGATGAGTGTACTTACGTGAGTTAGTTGATTAAACTTTTAGAATTTAAATGAATTGTACGTGTGAATAAATATTAATATATTTTAAGGGACATTTTAAATCTGTGAAGGTTTATATAATGTAAGAGGTATAACACTTGGCTATACTACGTGATGTCTTTGGTTTAATCCCCACTGATTTAAAAATTTAAGTCCTAACAGTTTGTGTAAATTCTAGAACAATGGGGGTTGTGCTGAGTTATGTTCCATAGTTGGTGACCGAAAGGTTTGTTCCTGTCTTGGAAATACTTTTATTGCTGAAGATGGACGAACTTGCGTTGGTAAGTCAAAATATATTTATCTTGAGTAAGATCTAAGATCCTGGGTTTGATTTTAATAGCTAGCATTTTTTAGCATCTCTGAGTAAGCCCTGGAATTTTGGGCTTGATTCTCAGTGCTGGCATGTAAAAGCACCCTTGAATAAAACCTGAAATAATGGGTTTAATTCCCAACAACGGGCACTTTAAATCATGCTTGGGTACAACCTGAAGTATTGGGTTTGATTCCCACCTATGGCACTTTAAATCATCTTTATGTAATACCTAAAATTCTGGGTTAAATTCCCACTGCTGGCATGTTGTAACATCCTCAAGTAAGACCTGAC
Source organism: Corella eumyota (assembly GCF_963082875.1). Taxonomy (NCBI): domain Eukaryota; kingdom Metazoa; phylum Chordata; class Ascidiacea; order Phlebobranchia; family Corellidae; genus Corella; species Corella eumyota. Next base: position 15,459,651 of record NC_137495.1, on the reverse strand, counting down.
ATCCTGGGTTTAATTTCTACTGCTGGCATGTTGCAGCATCTTTAAGTAAGACCTGAGATCCTGGGTTTGATTCCCACTGCTGGCATGTTGTAGTATCTTTAAGGTAAGAACCTGAAATCCTGGTTTTAATTTCCACTGCTGACATGTTGTAGTATTCTTAAGTAAGACCTAAGGTCCTGTGTTTGTTTTCCACTGCTGACATGTTGTATCAATTTTAATTAAAACCAAGGATCCTTGTTTTGTAGCCCCTAAATTTTTAATTTTAACATTGATTTTTATATATAGAGAATCAAAACTGGGAAATTGCTAAAATGACGAATTCAATTTTAAAGATTTTTATGTTTTTAGTATTTTGTGTGATTATAGTTTTCTTATATAAAACTATCTAAACAAATTAATTTAACTTGAGCTGCTGACAGAACATTTTACATATAGACTGTCATTATTACAATATTACATGATAACAAAAAAGTATGTTACTCTAATAAAAAACATAAATAAATTCATCTTTTCTTTAAACCTTTTGACAATTGTTTGTTTGCTTATTATATTTTTAATGCCTTTTTATTTTAAAAAAATTAAACTTCAATTTTAGGCATTCAAAATTTGGCCTAAGGTATATCCTTATATCAATAACTTAAAAACGGTTAAAAATAATTTGTTTACTATATTTAAAATCTTGTTTGTTTAATAAAAATCGAAGATTAAAATCTGTTGTATATGTAATATCAATAAAATATATTGGAATTTAAGACGTTTTTGTTTGTTACAATTAAATTTCCAACTAGACTTTAGCTTATTAAAATTTAAGCAATAATATAATATAATAATATTGTTGGAGCTATATTTAATTATCAAATTATTTTCGTGAAGTCATCTTATTGAATTATTTGGTGCTGACTCAGCAAAATCAGTTGACTTGCAGTTTTTAAATTTAAGCAATGCTCATTATGACATCATAAAAGTCTATTGTTTAATCAAATGTACATTGTTAATTACACTGTTTAAAGTTTTTATCTTTTAAGTGTTTTTATTCCTTCTTTCGGTCAAGTGACTTTTTCACATTGAATAACGATGGCACAGTTGTTTTAATAAACCCAAACCCATGCCTTGTTGTCATGACAATGCCCCAAACCCATGGTTTAAATTCTGCTCTGTTGTCATGACAATGCCCCAAACCCATTGTTTTAATTCTGCTCTGTTGTCATGACAATGCCCCAAACCCATTGTTTTAATTCTGCTCTGTTGTCATGACAATGCCCCAAACCCATTGTTTTAATTCTGCTCTGTTGTCATGACAATGCCCCAAACCCAGAAGGTAATTTCAGGTAATTTCAACGTTGAAGTCTCTCTTTACTCCACCGAACATTTCAACGAATCTTTCAACGACCAAACTGTTCAAGTCCCAGATTACATTTACGTTCAAATCACTGATGACGTCACTAGCTCTGACTTTATCCTACAAGTAATAACTTAAAAAAGTAAAAATAACCACTCCATGTCGAGTTTTGTCACATTATAAAGAATATAAAGCAGCAATATAACTATTTTGTTAACTTTGGCATTCTATGAGGTTTAGAAAACTACATGAGGTTTAGAATTTGTTTCCCACTGTTTTCATGACGTAATGCACTTGAGTAAGGTGCTACAAACAATATAAACTTCTGCTGAGTCAAAACGATCAGCAGGTAATTACCGGGAAATTATATTAAAAAATATAGAAATATAACAAACTGGCAAAGTCAATTCAAAACTGGGTCAGGATACCAAATGTTATTTTATGTTTCTGTCGTGAAGTTCCAACATTGAGGATAAATTAATTTTAACTTTAATAAATATTTATTTTTGTAGGCTACAGCATGCTGGGCAAGTCCCTACAACGAACCCGATGGAAATTTAACTTATCCGATCATTGTTGATGGGTAAGTTGTGCAATTTGTTCAATACTTTGTTGTAATTGTTGGTATGATACCGAACAAGGTTATTGGTTTAATTTCCACTACTGGCATAGTCGTCAATCATTTGGCTCACTCTTATAACAAAAATCAACTTTTATTTCTTCAAACAATTCCCCAGATGTCCCGCCAACAACGAATTTGATCCAGATGACGTCATCTCAGTGATTGACAACTTTGCCGAAGTTGTTCGCTTCAGATTTCGATCCTTTGTTTGGACCAACATCACTGATTCCAGAATATTTGTCCATTGTTCTGTCACCTTTTGTGACGCAACAGTGGCAGGATCCATGTGCACGACAAACGTAATTAATTGTCATGACAACTTTGTAACAACTATGGAAATTAATTGCCATGACAACTCCCTAATATTGCTTAATTTATGACATTTTAATTTGATAAATTTTGTTTAGGATTGCATGAAACGAAAGCGGCGCTCACTTCCTCCTTCTAGCGGCCACTTGTTAAGTGTTGGGCCGATTCAAATTAACTCAGATGAGTGTACTTACGTGAGTTAGTTGATTAAACTTTTAGAATGTAAATGAATTGTACGTGTGAATAAATATTAATATATTTTAAGGGACATTTTAAATCTGTGAAGGTTTATATAATGTAAGAGGTATAACACTTGGCTATACTACGTGATGTCTTTGGTTTAATCCCCACTGATTTAAAAATTTAAGTCCTAACAGTTTGTGTAAATTCTAGAACAATGGGGGTTGTGCTGAGTTATGTTCCATAGTTGGTGACCGAAAGGTTTGTTCCTGTCTTGGAAATACTTTTATTGCTGAAGATGGACGAACTTGCGTTGGTAAGTCAAAATATATTTATCTTGAGTAAGATCTAAGATCCTGGGTTTGATTTTTATAGCTAGCATTTTGAAGCCCTGGAATTTTGGGTTTGATTCTCAGTGCTGGCATGTTGTAGCATTCTTAAGTAAGACCTGAGATCCTGGGTTTGATTCCCACTGCTGGCATGTTGTAGCATTCTTAAGTAAGACCTAAGACCCTGGGTTTGATTCCCACTGCTGGCATGTTGTAGCATCCTTAAGTAAGACCTGAGGTTCTTGGTTTGATTCCCACTACTGGCATGTTGTAGCATTCTTAAGTAAGACCTGAGGTTCTTGGTTTGATTTCCACTACTGGCATGTTGTAGCATCCTTAAGTAAGACCTAAGACCCTGGGTTTGATTCCCACTGCTGGCATGTTGTAGCATCCTTAAGTAAGACCTGAGGTTCTTGGTTTGATTCCCACTACTGGCATGTTGTAGCATTCTTAAGTAAGACCTGAGATCCTGGGTTTGATTTCCACTGCTGGCATGTTGTAGCATTCTTAAGTAAGACCTGAGATCCTGGGTTTGATTTCCACTGCTGGCATGTTGTAGCATTCTTAAGTAAGACCTGAGGTTCTTGGTTTGATTCCCACTACTGGCATGTTGTAGCATCCTTAAGTAAGACCTAAGACCCTGAGTTTGATTCCCACTGCTGGCATGTTGTAGCATCCTTAAGTAAGACCTGAGGTTCTTGGTTTGATTCCCACTACTGGCATGTTGTAGCATTCTTAAGTAAGACCTGAGATCCTGGGTTTGATTCCCACTGCTGGCATGTTGTAGCATTCTTAAGTAAGACCTGAGATCCTGGGTTTGATTTCCACTGCTGGCATGTTGTAGTATTCTTAAGTAAGACCTAAGGTCCTGTGTTTGTTTTCCACTGCTGACATGTTGTAGCATTCTTAAGTAAGACCTAAGGTCCTGTGTTTGTTTTCCACTGCTGACATGTTGTACCAATTTTAACTAAAACCAAGGATCCTTGTTTTGTAGCTCCTGAATTTTTAATTTTAACATTGACTTTTATATATAGAGAATCAAAACTGGGAAATTGCTAAAATGACGAATTCAATTTTAAAGATTTTCTTGTTTTTGGTATTTTGCGTGATTATAGTTTTCTTATATAAAAGAATCTAAACAAATTAATTTAACTTGAGCTGCTGACAGAATATTTCATATTCAGACCGTCATTATTACAATAATACATAATAACAAACAAGTGTGTTACTCTAATAAAAAACGTAAATAAATACTTCTCTTCTTTAAAGGTTTTATTAATTAATAAATAAAAATCAGAATATTGGGAATACAGCGTGCATTAGTTCGTAGTTGTTACTCCAACTCAGCCTTAAGTTAACTTTGGCAATTAGGTATATGATATATTATGTATTAAAACTGCCTGATTAGTTAACCCGCTAAGTGTTAATGGAAATTTAGCTTAGCAGAAGTTTAAACCTTTATATTTTATATCATCTTGCATCTTGCTAGAATAAAAAAAATTGTCGTTTATTGCAAGATTGTATTTTAATTCTCCTATTTATGATTTTAATAATCAGTAATCAAAAAAAAAATGTACAATATTATATCATTAACTTAAAAATTAATGATTGATTTTATTTATAAAAAATTAAACCTCAATTTGAGGCATTCAAAATTTGGTCCAAAGTATATCCTTATACCAATAACTTAAACTGGTTAAAATAATTTTGTTCACTATATTTAAAATCCTGTTTGTTTAATAAAAATCGAAGATTACTTTTAGACATTTTGAAGGTCGATTATATATGTAATATCAATAAAAGATATTTGAACTTAAAACTTTTATGTTTGTTACAATTAAATTGCTAACCAGACTTTTTGCTTATTAAAATTTAAGCAATAATATAAAAATAATTTAAAATTTATTTTGTTGCAATATTATTGTTTAATTCCAGTTAGGCAATTGTTAAGTAAGAAAAGCTCCTATTTTTATTCTAATAATAAAGTATTTAAAATTTTATTTATTAATTTATTTGAAATTTTTGATTAGGTTGGTTTTTTGCTAAATTTATAAATTTATAATAAATACCTTAATTAAAAATAATCAAATAATTTTAAACCACCTTTGATTTATTAAATAAATCCTTTTTTTTGCAAGGTTTATACGGATGTGTCAGTTAATCATTAAAGAATTTGTATTTTTGTCATTAAATGTTTACTTAGCAAACAAACCTCGTGACCAAGTTATTTCACAATATTATTTTAACGATTATTATTTATAGTTTAATACTGTGGCAGTCGGGCAGTAATTTACATTTGAGTAAAATATTAAGAACTTGACTAAAATGAAGTTTAAAGAAAAGGAAAACAAACTTGCTGCTGAGTTAAAACCACTTTGTGTAGAAACACAAGATGGAAAGTGGAAGGAAATTAAACCACAAGAATCAGCAGAAATTCTTCACAAAATGGGGTTGCTTTATAAGAAGAAAAGTCCTGATAAATTAAGCTTGATAAGAAGTTGTGCACTTTTAAATTCAGCTATAGTGAGAAATCCTTCAAATGTTGAAACAATTAAAAAAGATCTGGATAATCTTTGCTCACATTTGCTTAACATATCAAAAGCAGATCAACCTTTGGCAAATTTAAGAAATATTTCCGCAAAAGTTGCTGAAAAAGTTAAAAAACTGAGAGAAAATACTGAAAATAAATTGTCGCAGTTAGAACATATTCCTTATGAAATATCAGATGCAGAATTAAAACAACTAGAATGTTATAAAATACAAACTGTTTGTGCTATACAAGATGATATAGCCAGCCAATACACTTCTATCATGCAGTTAATAGCTGAAAAGTGTGAAAAAATCATGGGAAAACCTCCATGTACATTTGCCATAGCTGGAATGGGGTCTCTTGCACGAAAGGAAATAACTCCTTACTCTGATTTTGAGCACATGATTTTGCTGGATGACAATGTAAAGAACAATGACAATAGCACTGAGTATTTTAGATGGTTTTCTGTTATTTTTCATTTTATTATCTTAAATTTAGGAGAAACTATTATTCCCAATGTTGCAATTCCATCCTTAAATGATTATTACAATAAAAGTGGAATTAATTGGTTCTTTGACGATTTAACTAAACGAGGAATTTCTTTTGATGGAATGGTGCCTTCTGCTTGTATTTTTCCACTAGGAAGACAAGAAGGTACCACAAACAAGCCATGGCCAACAGAACTAATTCAACCTGTCAGTGAAATGATCAAGTATCTTGACTTTAATGTGGATTTGAAGAATGGTTATCACTTAGCTGCTGTGTTGAAACGAACATGTTTTGTTTATGGAGATGAAGATATTCACACGCAATATTGTGATCTGGTTAAACAAAAACTTAAAACAAAAGATTTTTCCCAAACCAAATTAGATTTAGTTCAAGAGTTCAAAAAAATAGATTTTTTGCCTTATTCTAATGCATTTAGCATGTACAATGAAAAGTTCAATATGAAACGAATTCTTTATAGAACTCTTTCACTATTTTTAACAATTTTTTGCGACTTTCACAAAGTTTTTACCACTGGATTTGAAGCAATAAATAAGTTAGAAAATCAACAAAGAATTGACTCAAGGACTTCCCATCATCTTAAATATGCTCTGTCTGTTGCTTATGAAGTTAGACTCAAACTTTACACAGAAAAACAAGGTCAAGATGATTATATTGATAAAGGAAAAACATTTTACGGTTTAGATTTTAATCCTGCTCAGGCATTAGTTCATGCTGTTGGAGCAGCAAGTCTTGTTAGATTTTTGGAGGTGTTGGTAAATTTAAAATTATTCACACAACTTCTAGTTGAACAAGTAGAAAAAGGGTTCCTACGTCCAATTCCCATTCCAGATCAACGAAAAACAAATTTATCATATTGGTGGAGTTTACATATTTTGTTTCAACCCAAACAAATTATATCAGAATGGGAGAAAAGAAAATCATTAAACTGGTTAAAAAATGATATTGAAGGAATTCGAATTAAACTTTTTGTTTGTGATGCTTATTTTGGTCAAAAAAACTTCCAAGTTGCATTAAAATTGCTTAAACAAACTGAACCTATTGAACTTTACGATAAGATATATCATTTATGTATAAGAATACAATGTCTGTGTGAACTTAAAGAATACGATAAAATAGAAGAAATATCTCAACAATTTTTCCAACAATTTCCAATACCAAACCAGGATATCGGATTACAGCTTACAATACTTGATAAAAGTGCCATTGCACTACTTAAACTAAACAAACCAGAAAGCGCACTTTCAACTTATTTACAACATTTAAAGTTGAAAAAAAAAGATATTTGCAAATATCCAAACAAAATGACAAACATATATCGATGTATGGGAGGATGTTATAGAAGTCTTGGTAAATATGACCAAGCAATATTAAAATACAACGAAGCACAAACTTTACTTAACAAACTAACAGTTAAGCCAACATTAGCACAATATGATATTTATTATGAGTTACACTCATGCTACAAAGCATTGGGTAAACAAGATGAAGCTTTAAAGTATGATAAACTAGCTGATAAAATATACCAACAATTTAGTGAAACTGAAAAACAAGAAATCCCACAAAGAGTGTACTAATTCGACAAAAATGTCGTAAATGCAAAATAATGGTTTCGAGCAGTCTAATGAGTAAAAGAAAGGGTGTTGAATAATAAAAGATGGTCAACAATATATGTGATTTCCCCAATTTAGTTTAACTTTGTTTTTTTGCTAATAAAATTACATTTGATTTTATCTTTTTAATGGTAACCTAAATTTATTGTTACTTTGCATCTTGTAAGTGAAAACAAAAACTTAAAATATTGACTAAATATAAATTTAAATAATAATAATAATAGGGGTGGTTTGAGGTTTATTGAATTTTAGTTTGTGGATTGTTAGTTGTCTGATTTGGGGTCACCACAGGTTCTATCATAGCCTTTATTGCTAAAGTCGAGTCGTTCTTTTCTTGGTTTCTTCTATTTCGATGACGTTTTAGAACCGGTCTGGAGCGGTTAGAAGTCTATTTGTTGGCATTGTGTTGTGCGTTGTTCCGATAAATTGCGTTGTTTGGCCTGTTAAATTGCATTGTTTATGGCCTGACCGGTAAAACGTCGTCATTTGCCGTTAATTTCTTAACGCCCGAACCAACTTTAAAGACATGTCGGCTCGGTGAACTCGTATGAACTTAACCCGTTGGAAAGCGGTTAAGAATTAAGCGCTTGCCACAACAGCATGGTGTGGTAATAGCATATAGCTTAACTGCATGATTTTCGCTATCAAATAAAGCGCTAGACAAAGTAAACTTCAAGCCAAAATCAATCGTCAGCTACAATTTAATTTAAAGCTTTCTTTTTACCAAAAATGTTCATGAAAATTTGCCTCTAGTCGAGAATTTAACCCAAAACTTTAACTCTTCTTCAGAAATTATAAAAATACCAGCAGTCGGAAAAATTGGTGTCTTACTCAGGAATGCTACAACATGCCAGCAGCGGAAATTAACCCAGGTACTTAGGTCTTCCTTAAGGATGCTACAACATGCCAGTAGCGGGAATTAAACCCAGGATCTTAGGTCTTCCTTAAGGATACTACAACATGCCATCAGTGGAAATCAAACCCAGAACCTCAGGCCTTACTTAAAGATGCTACACTATACTAGCAGTGGGAATAAAACCGCAGACCTCAGGTCTTACTTGAGGATGTTACAACATGCCAGCAGTGGGAATCAAACACAAGATCACGGGTCTTACTTAAGTATGCTACAACATGCCAGCAGTTGGAATCAAATCCAGGATCTCAGGTCTTACTTAAGAATGCTACAACATGCCAGTAGTGGGAATCAAACCCAGAATCTTAGGTCTTCCTTAAGAATGTTACAACATGCTAGCAGTGAGAATCAAACCCAGGAACTCAGGTCTTCATTAAAGATGCTACAACATGCTAGCAGTGAGAATCAAACCTAGGAACTTAGGTCTTACTCAAGGATGCTACAACATGCCAGCAGTGGGAATCAAATCCAGGATCTCAGGTCTTACTTAAGAATGCTACAACATGCCAGTAGTGGGAATCAAACCCAGAATCTTAGGTCTTCCTTAAGAATGTTACAACATGCTAGCAGTGAGAATCAAACCCAGGAACTCAGGTCTTCATTAAAGATGCTACAACATGCTAGCAGTGAGAATCAAACCTAGGAACTTAGGTCTTACTCAAGGATGTTACAACATGCCAGCAGTGGGAATCAAATCCAGGATTTCAAGTCTTACTTAAGAATGTTACAACATGCCAGCAGTGGGAATCAAACCCAGGATCTCAGGTCTTACTTAAGAATGTTACAAAATGCTAGCATTGGGAATCAAACTCAGGATCTCAGGTCTTACTTAAGAATGTTACAACATGCTAGCAGTGGGAATCAAACCCAGGATCTCAAGTCTTACTTAAGAGTGCTACAACATGCCAGCGGTTGGAATCAAACCCAGGATCTCAGGTCTTACTCAAGAATGCTACAACATGCCAGCAGTGGAAATCAAACCAAGGACCTCGGGTCTTACTCAAGGAAGCTACAACATGCCAGCAGTGGAAATCAAACCCAGGATCTCAGGTCATACTTAAGGATGCTACAACATGACAGCAGTGGGAATCAAACCGAGGAACTCAAGTCTTACTTAAGAATGCTTCAACATGTCAGCAGTAGGAATCAAACCCAGAACCTCAGGTCTTACTTAAGGATGCTACACATACTATCAGTGGAAATAAAACCCAGGACCTCAGGCCTACTTAAGGATGCTACAACATGCTAGCAGTTGAAATCAATTACAGGATCTCAAGTCTTACTTAAAAATGCTACAATATGCCAGCAGTGGAAATCAAACCCAGGAACTCAGGCCTACTTAAGGATGCTACAACATGCTAGCAGTGGGAATCAATGCCAGGATCGCAGGTCTTACTTAAGAATGCTACAACATGTCAGCAGTGGGAATCAATGCCAGGATCGCAGGTCTTACTTAAGAATGCTACAACATGCAAGCAGTGGGAATCAAACACAGGATCTTTGGTCTTACTCAAGGATGCTACAACATGCTAGCAGTGGAAATCAAACCCAGGATCTCTGGTCTTACTCAAAGATGCTACAACATGCTAGCAGTGGAAATCAAACCCAGGATCTCTGGTCTTACTCAAAGATGCTACAACATGCCAGCAGTGGGAATCAAATCCAGGATCTCAGGAATACTTAAGGATGTTACAACATGCCAGCAGAAGGAATCAAACCTTGGATCTCAGGTCTTACTTAAGGATGCTACAACATGTCAGCAGTGGAAATCAAACCCAAGATTTCAGGTCTTACTCAAAGATGCTACAACATGCTAGCAGTGGAAATCAAACCCAGGATCTCTGGTCTTACTCAAAGATGCTACAACATGCTAGCAGTGGAAATCAAACCCAGGATCTCTGGTCTTACTCAAAGATGCTACAACATGCCAGCAGTGGGAATCAAATCCAGGATCTCAGGAATACTTAAGGATGTTACAACATGCCAGCAGTGGGAATCAAACCTTGGATCTCAGGTCTTACTTAAGGATGCTACAACATGCCAGCAGTGGGAATCAAACCCAGGATCTCAAGTCTTACTTAAGGATGCTATAACATGCAAGCAGTGGGAATCAAACCCAGGATCTCAGGTCTTACTCAAGGATGCTACAACATGCTAGCATGAGAACTCAAACCGTGGATCTCAGGTCTTACTCAAAGATGCTACAACATGCCAGCAGTGGGAATCAAATCCAGGATCTCAAGTCTTACTTAAGAATGCTACAACATGCCAGCAGTGGGAATCAAACCCAGGATCTCAGGTCTTACACGATGCTACAACATGCCAGCAGTGGGAATCAAACCCAGGATCTCAAGTCTTACTTAAGGATGCTACAACATGCAAGCAGTGGAAATCAAACCCAGGATCTTAGGTCTTACTCAATAATGCTACAACATGCCAGCAGTGGGAATCAAACCCAGGATCTCAGGTCTTACTCAAAGATGCTACAACATGCCAGCAGTGGAAATCAAACCCAGGATCTCTGGTCTTACTCAATAATGCTACAACATGTCAGCAGTGGGAATCAAACCCAGGATTTCAGGTCTTAGTCAAAGATGCTACAACATGCTAGCAGTGAAAATCAAACCCAGGATCTCTGGTCTTACTCAAAGATGCTACAACATGCTAGCAGTGGAAATCAAACCCAGGATATCTGGTCTTACTCAAAGATGCTACAACATGCTAGCAGTGGAAATCAAACCCAGGATCTCTGGTCTTACTCAAAGATGCTACAACATGCCAGCAGTGGAAATCAAACCCAGGATCTCAGGAATACTTAAGGATGTTACAACATGCCAGCAGTAGGAATCAAACCTTGGATCTCAGGTCTTACTTAAGGATGCTACAACATGCCAGCAGTGGGAATCAAACCCAGGATCTCAAGTCTTACTTAAGGATGCTATAACATGCAAGCAGTGGGAATCAAACCCAGGATCTCAGGTCTTACTCAAGGATGCTACAACGTGCTAGCATGAAAACTCAAACCGTGGATCTCAGGTCTTACTCAAAGATGCTACAACATGCCAGCAGTGGGAATCAAATCCAGGATCGCAGGTCTTACTTAAGAATGCTACAACATGCCAGCAGTGGGAATCAAACCCAGGATCTCAAGTCTTACTTAAGGATGCTACAACATGCAAGCAGTGGAAATCAAACCCAGGATCTTAGGTCTTACTCAATAATGCTACAACATGCCAGCAGTGGGAATCAAACCCAGGATCTCAGGTCTTACTCAAAGATGCTACAACATGCCAGCAGTGGAAATCAAACCCAGGATCTCTGGTCTTACTCAAAGATGCTACAACATGTCAGCAGTGGGAATCAAACCCAGGATTTCAGGTCTTAGTCAAAGATGCTACAACATGCTAGCAGTGAAAATCAAACCCAGGATCTCTGGTCTTACTCAAAGATGCTACAACATGCTAGCAGTGGAAATCAAACCCAGGATATCTGGTCTTACTCAAAGATGCTACAACATGCTAGCAGTGGAAATCAAACCCAGGATCTCTGGTCGTACTCAAAGATGCTACAACATGCCAGCAGTGGAAATCAAACCCAGGATCTCAGAAATACTTAAGGATGTTACAACATGCCAGCAGTAGGAATCAAACCTTGGATCTCAGGTCTTACTTAAGGATGCTACAACATGCCAGCAGTGGGAATCAAACCCAGGATCTCAAGTCTTACTTAAGGATGCTATAACATGCAAGCAGTGGGAATCAAACTTTGGATCTCAGGTCTTACTCAAGGATGCTACAACATGCTAGCATGAGAACTCAAACCGTGGATCTCAGGTCTTACTCAAAGATGCTACAACATGCCAGCAGTGGGAATCAAACCCAGGATCTCAGGTCTTACACGATGCTACAACATGCCAGCAGTGGGAATCAAACCCAGGATCTCAAGTCTTACTTAAGGATGCTACAACATGCAAGCAGTGGAAATCAAACCCAGGATCTTAGGTCTTACTCAAAGATGCTACAACATGCCAGCAGTGGAAATCAAACCCAGGATCTCTGGTCTTACTCAAAGATGCTACAACATGTCAGCAGTGGGAATCAAACCCAGGATCTCAAGTCTTACTTAAGGATGATACAACATGCAAGCAGTGGAAATCAAACCCAGGATCTTAGGTCTTACTCAAAGATGCTACAACATGCCAGCAGTGGAAATCAAACCCAGGATCTCAGGTCTTACACAATGCTACAACATGCCAGCAGTGGGAATCAAACCCAGGATCTCAAGTCTTATTTAAGGATGATACAACATGCCAGCAGACGGAATCAAACCTAGGATCTCAGGTCTTACTCAAAGATGCTACAACATGCAAGCAGTGGAAATCAAACCCAGGATTTCTGGTCTTACTCAAAGATGCTACAACATGTCAGCAGTGGGAATCAAACCCAGGATCTTAGGTCTTACTCAATAATGCTACAACATGCCAGCAGTGGGAATCAAACCCAGGATCTCAGGTCTTACTCAAAGATGCTACAACATGCAAGCAGTGGAAATCAAACCCAGGATCTCTGGTCTTACTCAAAGATGCTACAACATGCCAGCAGTGGGAATCAAACCCAGAATCTTAGGTCTTACTCAAGGATGCTACAACATGCCAGCAATGGGAATCAAACCCAGGATCTCAGGTCTTACTTTTAAGCTTCAAGATGAAATTATTTTAAAGCTGATTTTTTAAAATTTTATTTACAAGCCACAAGAATATAAATGCGTCGACGCTACAGCATTGTTTCTTAATATGACGTCATAAGACGACAACGAATAAAAAAATAAATAAATAAAAGTGTCACAATCCAATGATGACGTCACTACAAAAAATACTAAAATGACATCACAGTTTTAACAATTTGTAATAGAAACATGACGTCATAAAAAGAACAAGAAAGAACAAATTTGTGACGCCATAGAAATTGGTCACAATAGGCTGTGTTAAACATGATTCGCTATAGCGACAAAACAATCACGTGATAAAAAGAAAGAAAAAGTGCATCAATCAAAGTAACGTCATATTTACTACGTCACAAATAAATAATGACGTCTATGTTAAGTCATGATTGGAACTGAACACGTCACAACAGCTGATGACGTCACGCCAGACTTGGTTGAACGAACTGAAAGGTAATAACTAAAAAGCAAAAAACGTCATCTCGCTTGATGACGTCATCAAATACTATACAGTCACCTCGTTAGAAGACTTTAAAACTACGTCATCGCTCGATGATGACGTCAATGTTCTAACTTCGCCGTCTTGGACGGGTCGGAAATGATCCGAGTTTTGGCGGGAAACGTGAACTTCGATTCCCGCGGGTGATTGGCGGGAGTCACGTGCTTCCATATGACAGGAATCACGTGGTTCCATTTGGCGGAAGTCACGTGCTTCCATTTGACGGGAGTCACGTGCTTCCATTTGGCGGGAGTCACGTGCTTCCACATGACAAGAGTCACGTGCTTCCACATGACAGGAGACACGGGGTTCTAATCGTGGAGAATCACGTGATTCCATTTGGCGGGAGCCACGTGGTTCATTTCCCGCGAAGTTTTGTCGTAGGTCACGTGGTCCAGCAGTTGTTGTTCGGTTGGGAGATTGAGATGAAATATTATAATGCCTGGAATAAGATGGCGGGGGGGACTGACAAACATCACATTCCTGGTAGGGGGGTAAATCACCGTCCTCGGGGGGGTAACGACGGTGACGCGTGGCATGTGGCCGGTGGCTTCGACTACGCGGGTGATAACCCCTCCTCAGCATTTGAACTTCCTCTGACCCCGAATCCTCGCTTAAACGTCGACATTCGCACTCTATGACGTCATCTACCTCGGATACGCTATCGTAAGTGTGTGACGTAGCACGTGATGACGTCACCCGGGTGGTTGATGACGTACAAACATGTGAAGTCCGTTTGTTTTCCAAATTGACTTTTAACTTGTCCGGGTTAGGGTTGTACAGCAACGAACTCTTTGGCGACACCACGTTCGGTGACGTCACTGTACTGACGTCATCCCTCGTTTGCTTGCGTGAATGTCTCCTAGATTGGACACACCAGCACACGGCGATTATAAGGGCGATGACGCCAAGTAAAACTGCGCCAAGAGCCGCAAACATCGGCACCAAATTCTCGATGTCTGGAACAAAAACCTCATTAAATATTTATCCTCAATGTAGGGATGTTGACTTTGGGTGACAGCAGTTACCCCGACCCAGTCTCGGGTTGACTTTGGCAGTTTAGGATACAGCGGCGAGGATCAAACCCAGGACCTCTTGTGGTAAAGTGCCCTAACCGCTTCACTATATTAATGTCAATGTTTTGGACCCAATCGTCATTATAAAAACAGTTTTTATGGTTGTGATGACGTCACAAACTTACCCGATCTCGGCAGGACGACTGTTGTCTCCAGTGTGACGTCAACAATGGTAGCAAGAAGGGGAAACTCCCTCGGATCTGCTCGAAATGAAGCTAGCTTCTCGGCTGCACGTTCCACTTGGTTGCTTTCGCTCACGTTTGTTGACTGCAAATATGACGTCATAATAAGAATATTAAATAATTTGTTATAAATAGAACCCAGAACCCAAGGTTTTGCTAAAAAGAATGTTGCCAGCAGTAGGAATCAAACCCAGGATTTCACACATTCTAATGTGAACCACTTTGATCTTAAACTTACCAAAGTGAGTTGAATTAAATCTTGGTCCATCTTCGAACAATGAATAAACAGAGGATGGTCACGTGAGTATTGCCATAGCAACGACAACGAACGAACCGAGTTGCAAATATCCGAGACCAAAACATTCTAAAAACACAAAAATTAAAAATTTTAATTTAAAACAATTTAAGTTAAAATCTCAGTGAAAATTTAATCTTACTTCTGGGAGAAGATTTTTGTCGAATTTAAAAATTAACTTCGCACAAGTTGCAAATACATTTTTATTTAAGCATTTGTTTGGGGGATTTCCCTCACAGACCCCTCTTGTGGCACAGTTGTGGGTGAAACAATCTTTCTGGGTTAAAAGTCGACAATTTTGAGAACTGGGGCAAGTCTCGGTTATTTTCGAGGTATAACAAATTTTGGGGCCGCACCAAACCTATAAAAAATTAAATGTTTAAAAAACAAATAAATTATTAAAATTGCGGTTAGTGGGAATCGAACCTTTGAACATTGGATCTTCCTGTTGTGGCACGAGCAGTTGTTACACTCATCCAACCATGTTGCTCCTTCTCGGTAATATTTCCCATTTTTCGCCAAACACGACTTCACTGAACTATCAACTGTTAATATAAACATTTTAAGTTATGACATCATCAACCAAGAAATGACATCACAAACCTACTAATGACATCACCAGTTTAATTATGACATCACAAACTCACCAATATCACAGCGTTTTCCCTTCCTACCAGGAGGACATTTACATTCGTAACCAGCAATCAAGTCCACACAGGTCGATCCGTACGCACAATTCGCATTCAAACAATCGTTTATATCTGAAAAAATATATCAAGTTATTATATCAAGAGATGAAAATCTCACTTATAGTTTATTTTGTATATATCTTTATCCTCGATGTGGGAAAGTTGAATGCGCGACTTAAACATAGAGTAACATCAGTTATTCCGACCCAGTCTCGAGTTGCCTGTGGCAGTTTGGGATATTATAGATTATAATTCCCTGGTAATTATTCTGCTGACTAAGTGCTGGCTCAGTAGAAGTTCATATCGTTTATAGTGCCTTACTCAAGAGCGCTACAGCATAAGATCAGTGGGGATTAAACTCAGGACCTCATGTGTGGTGTAGCAAGTGTTCTTACCACTACACCACGCTGCCGGTAAATTGCTGTCAGGGAATGAAAAACTTACTTATTCTGCAATCAGGACCAGCGAATCCATCTTGACATTGACACTTGTAATGATTAACTCCATCCACGCATTTTCCATCGTTGTAACTTAATACAAAAATTAAATTTAACTAAACTTAATAATAAGGTAAAAATATATTGGAAAGTAAAATTTAATTAACCCCACTTTAGCCCTCAAAACAACATACCCCTAAAACTTTGTGCCCCCATACCAAAAGACCCCTAAAATACCGTTTATACCTTAACCCACTTAAATAAAATTAATTAAACCCCTACAACAAATAACATTTATATTTATTTATCCTCGATGTGGGAAGGTCGAATCCGCAACCTAAACATAGAGTAACATCAGTTACTTCGACCCAGTCTCAAGTTGCCTGTGGCAGTTTGGGATATTATAGATTATAATTGCCCGATAATTATGCTGCTGAATAAGTAAACAAAAATCAAACACTTACCATGGAAATGGTTTGCAGTCGTCCAAATCTAAAAAAATTAAATAAAAGTTTAAAAACAAATCGAAATTTTTAAAATTAAATTTATTTAAAAATAGCTCCACCTTGTTGACAACGATCGCCCTCGAATCCTTCTTTACAAAAACAATTAAAATTTTCTCCTTCGCCGACACAGACCCCCCCGTTCATGCATGGCTGACTTTCACAACTTGAAACCGAACCTGAAACAAATTTATGATTAGAACACTCTAGGTTCGATCCCTGCTGCCTCCAAGTTGAACACCATCAAGATGAAACATTTAATATTGGTGATGTTCGTAACCGGAAAAGAGGTGTAGTGGTCAAAATGTTCGGCTACACTACATGAGGGCCTGGGTTCGATCCCCACTGCTCTTATGCTGTAGCACCCTTGAGTGAGTAAGGCATTATAAACGATATGAACTCCTGCTGAGCTTGGACCTAATCAGCAGCATAATTATCTGGCAATTATAATCTATAAAATATTCCAAACTGCCACAGGCAACCTAATGCAAAGTCGGGGTAACAGTTGTTACTCTATGTTAAGGTCATGAAGTCGACCTTTCCACACCGAGGACCCCCCTAAAAAGGACCCGATAATGTTAATTAAGGTTTAGCCCCCTTCAAAAGGAATCAAACTCACGAATGGAGCAAGTGTTCCCAGTCCATCCACTCATGCAAGCGCAGATGTAGGAATTCGATTGTTCGATGCAAGTTCCTCCATTAGAGCAGGTGTTGTCACTGCATTGGTGGACTCCTGGAAACAATTATTAAATATTACCAACTGACATTTGACAAAAACCATGACAAATAATTTTAACTTTTACTACCTACACCACAAAATAAATTTTAATTTCTAAAAAAAATTAATATATACGAAAAAAAAATTTTGTTTTTTGAAATAAAATAAAAAAAAAATTGTATTTTCTTTGAATCAATGTTGTTTAACACCCGGAAGCACGGGTATTATGATGTCATAGTATCATTATAATTAAATTAAAATGTCGACTTACAAAGCTGAAATTAGACGTTAGTATTTAAATTTTGACAAAATAATTACAATGTTTCAACTTTAATCTAGAATTAAAAGATCAAAAGTTATTTCTTTAATTATAATCTTTTAAAACACCTGCAAAAGTTTAACAAAAGTCAATTTATTTTTTTAAATTCACAAAAAAATTTTTTTTTCAATTTTTAGAAACAAAAAATTTTAAAGTTATTTTGTTGTGTCATCTGCAAACTGGTTTTAAGTTCTGTGATGTCATAATTGAATTCTTACAACACAAGTGGGGTTAAAGGTTAAACTAATTCAACAATATTTTATTTAAACCGATTAAAAAAAACTTTATTTAAAATAAAAATCCGAAATTTAACAAAAATTTAAAAAAATAATCTTTGCCTAAATTTCAAACAAATATTTTTTATTCTATGTTCCCTGATTTTATTTACAAGAAAAAGACTCGAGCAAAACCCAGAAAGAATCTAAAACTGAAACCGAACACCGACAAAGTCAACATTTCGTTAAAAACTGCCATTAAACGAGGGGATTCCCCCTGCTAAGCACGCAATTTTAAGAAATTTGAGATGCAACTATTTATCAAAACTTTTCAAAGCAATTAACTCATTTTTGGTAAACTTTTAAACTTTGGAAAAAAAAGAATTAAAATAAACCGATGTTAAAAACAATAATTAAAAATCATAAAAAGTAATGATTATGACATCACAGTAGAAGACGATGACATCATAAAACAAAATTTCTAAAAAAATTGTCTAAATTAGGGATTAAAAAGTTTTAACAAACCCCAAAAATGCCCAGGTGAATAAGTGGGTCAAATTTCCCCATTTTGGGGTCGCGTTTCGTGCCTGATCAATTTCCCCACACGCTATAAAAGGCCACACACGATTATGACATCATAGTGAACAATTGAAATTCAATAATTACGGGAAATTAAAAACCGGATAAAACTTAAAACGGCGCCGGGGTTTCTATTATGACATCACATTCACCCTTTTTATCGGGTAAAATAACCCCAAAAATAAATTAAACTACTTTTAACAAAAATCTGAAACTCAAAGAAGATATCAACAAAGTTGTAGATAAAAAGTTTTAAAAAATATTGACGGACTTTTAAGTCAGTAGAAATTACCAACTGGGGAGCTACAAAAGTTATTTTTATAATCAGGATAACTCAAAACTTACGAGAACTGCAAGTTTTCCCCTTCCAAGGTTTCTGGCACTCGCAGAGGAAGTCGTTAGTGAAGTCAATACATCGACCCCGACCCCGGCATGGGTCCCCGATACATTCGTCGATATCTGGGGGTAAACAGAAGTTAGTTAGGGGGAATAAACAAGTTTGTTTGAGACCTGGAAACTTGGGTTTGATTCCCACTGCTGGCATGTTGTAGCATTCTTAAGTAAGATCTGAGGTTCTTGGTTTGATTCCCACTGCTGGCATTTTGTAGCATTCGTGTAAGACCTGAGATTCTGGGTTTGATTCCCACTGCTGGCATTTTGTAGCATTCGTGTAAGACCTGAGATTCTGGATTTGATTCTCACTGCTGGCATGTTGTAGCATCCTTAAGTAAGACCTGAGATCCTGGGTTTGATTCCCAATGCTGGCATTTTGTAGCATCCTTGAGTAAGACCTGAGATCCTGGGTTTGATTCCCACTGCTGTTGTAATAAATTAAACAAATTACCTTCTTGGCAATATTTTCCCTCGTATCCCTCCATGCAGATACAAGTGAAAGCATTAACTCCATCCAAACAGGTTCCACCATTCTTACATTCCACCTCTTTACAGTCGTCCACATCTGTTCGAACAATTTAAGTTTGTTGTTTTAACTTCAAGGTTAAACGGAAATCAAATTTTAAGATAAAGTTTCATAACTTTAATTCTGAGGTCAATTTAACATTTAACCTTCCATTAAATTTCAATTAAATTTGAAATTTAAAAACGAAAATAATTTTCTTAAATTCTGAAACTTACTGAATTGACAGAGGTCGCCTTCGTAACCTTTATCACAACGACAACTAAATTTGTTGTTCGCTCGGGCGGAACAGTGGCCATGGCTACCACAAACATTTGAACTTTGAACTTCGATACCAAGGTCGTTGGTCAAGGTTGAGACGTGAATGGTACAACTATCTATCACTAAAAAAATTTGAAAACAAATTTTAAAATATAAATAAAAAATGAGTAAAAAAGGTTTTATTAAAATAAAATATTATTAGAAGAAATTTAAAAATAATTCCTAAAAAATGAGATAAAAATTAAACTCTTTAAAACTGCTAATTTAAAAAGATTAAAACTTAATGATTGGTTTGCTAACTTCCGTTATTGAAATATTGCGTGACAACATTTTTAACAATTTAATTTTTGCTAATATTTAACTAAAAAAACTAAAAAATTTTAATTATAAAAAAATATTTTGCATATATGGTCCAATTTATTGACCAATCAGAAAATTACAAGTAAAAATTTGCCCTTTTATCGACCAATCAGGAGCTTACCTTCACATTTGTTATTGTCGCAATCATTTTTCAATTTTGAGCAGTTTTTTCCTTCATAGTTGTCAGAACAATTACAAAAATAATCGTTTATCTCATTTAGACATTCTGCGTTATTTTCACAAGGGTTCGGGATACAATATCCTTCCTCAAGCTGGGAATAAACATCAATGTGTGTGAAAATAAAGAAAAAAAATTTCCTTATAATTTTTAGCACGCATATAAATATATATTTCAACAAAAAACAGTTTTTAGTCTTAAAGCAGTCGTATTATGAGCTTATTAATAATTGATGACAAAATATAATGTCTATGACATCACAATTGGGTCTTAATTTTGTCACATTATGAAACGAAAATAAAATTATGTAAGCAGAAAGAAATGTCATTTAATATTAATGAGACTTTAATATTACCAATAAAAAGGGCTCTTAGCAGGAATTGAACCTGCAAGCTTACCTGGCAACGTTTTCCAGAATACCCTAGTGGACACCGGCACCGATATCCGTTAATTTCGTCAAAGCATTGACCTTGGTTATAGCACGGGTCACTGGCACAGTCGTTGATGTTAATCTGACAAGTTTTGCCACGAAAACCCGCCGCACAATTACAATAAAAACCATTCACCAAATCCTGAAATAATATTAATTAAAATCGACCATTTTACATCGAGGATAAATTTACAGAAAAAATTTGACTAAAAAACCCAAAACCGTTTTAAAATCAATTTAAAAATTTGAGGGCGGAAACAAAACAAAAATTTTCATTTCTTTTGATCAAAAGTTTCAGATCCACTTGAGATCAAAAATAACAAAATTTCAGACTTTTTGGCAACCTTAAGAACCCTCGAAACTAACTTAACACTTGAAATACATTAAAATTTACAGGTGACACAATAATGGTGGCGATTATGATGTCATAAACATCAATTTGTTGACTTTAAGGATAAAAAGTTTTGTCAAAATTTTTCTTTTGATTTTTTTAAAGTTTTACCTGACAGATCGCTCCGTTCTTGCACTGACCAACACAATCGTTTATATCTAAAACAAAAATAAAACAAAAATTAAATTTTAATAAAGTTTTATTTTAATTGGGTTCTGAATTTAATTAAAACATGCCAGCAGTGGGAATTAAACCCAGGATCTCAGGTCTTACTTAAGGATGCTACAACATGCGAGCAGTGGGAATCAAACCCAGGATCTCAAGTCTTACTCAAGGATGCTACAACATGCCAGCAGTGGAAATCAAACCCAGGATCTTAGGTCTTACTTAAGAATGCTACAACATGCCAGTAGTGGGAATCAAACCCAGGATCTCAGGTCTTACTTAACGATGCTACAACATGCCAGCAGTGGGAATCAAACCCAGGATCTCAGGTCTTACTCAAGAATGCTACAACATGTCAGCAGTGAGAATCAAACTTAGAACTTACTGATATCACAATTTCTTCCTTCCCAGCCTAGCTCACATTTACAAATATAATCCCCGGGTATATTGTGACACCTAGTGGCGTGAACGCAAGGACTATCCATACATTCGTTCGCATCTGCAAAAAAAATTAAAAATAGAAAAATAAAAAAAATAAAAATTAATTTAAGCAAATTTTACCAAACATGATCAATAAAAAATCCTGTTTTTAAAAAAAACATTTTATCTTAAAATAACTTTGAAGTTTTGTAAAAAAATTTAAAAGAGGAATAAAACTTGAAACCAAAATTTGGGACAAAGAAAACCCTTTCAATTCAAAAAACATAAGAACTGGGCCAAAAACCATTAAGTTTATAGTTAAAAGTTTGAAAGAGTTTTTTACCAAAAACACAAAAACATGAAAAAAATCTACAGGGAGATAACATTGTTAACAAAACAATTAACAATTGTCTAAAATTTCAGTTGCATTGTTCTTTTATTGTTCTTTTAACAATGAGAAAAATTTAGACGGAAATTTAAGCCA
Organism: Corella eumyota; assembly: GCF_963082875.1. Taxonomy (NCBI): domain Eukaryota; kingdom Metazoa; phylum Chordata; class Ascidiacea; order Phlebobranchia; family Corellidae; genus Corella; species Corella eumyota. The sequence continues at coordinate 15,437,473 of NC_137495.1, read as the reverse complement.
AAAAATTAACTTTTAAGTTTTAGACAAAAAAATTTAAATTTTTGTTTAAAGTTTTAAAAAATAAAATAGCCTCACCTAGTGTACAAGTTGCTCCCTCCCAGTGTTTGGGACATTTGCATTGAAACCCGTTGAACGAATCGACGCAAGTTCCTCCATTTGAGCACGGGTTCGATTCACATTCGTTAATATCTAAACAATTTATTTTAATTTTAATTTGGGAAAAGTTGTGGTGGTCAAAACCCTTTTTCTTTTTTACATTGGGTCCTGGGTTCGATCCCGACTGCTTCTATGGGTGTCCTTAAGTAAAGTGTTATAAATGGTGTTAACTCCTGCTGAGCCAGCACTTAATCAGCAGCATAATTATCAGGCAATTATAATCCATAATATCCCAAACTGCCACAGGCAACTCAAGACTGGGTCGGATTAACTGATGTTACTCTATATTGAGTAAAGTCGACCTACTCACATTGAGGATAAATAAATTCGAAAACAATAAACAAAAAATCTTAAAATAAAATTTTTTTTTTAACTTAAAATCAAATAAAAAATCAGTTTTAAAATTTTTTCTTTTTTAATTTTTAAAATTCTAGAAACAAGACATTTTACTGAATCATTTAAAATTCGCTGATTCACTAATTGAGCGGGCGCCGCAAAGTAGCACTTATGACATCACAGAATCTACTTGTGACATCACAAACACCAATAATGACAATTTGTCTGGGTGAAGGACACTTAATAAATTTGTTCCCACGAAATTTAAATTTTAACAAAAAAAAATTTTTTTAGATTTTTTTTAACGTTTCCAATTATAAATCTCAAATCTAAGATTTCAAAACAAAACAGCGTTGCCAAATCAATTCGGAAAACTTTCTGACTTTTCAAATGAAGCGAAAAATCAACAAACAAAAAATAACACGTCTGACCATTTTTCAAAAACGATTTTTTGTCAAATTTGCGACCTTTCACTTCTTAAATTTCAAAACATGAAAACCTTAAACTTCTAGGATTACAAAACTTTAAAATCAATTTACTAAAACTACAAAATTTTTAATTAAAATTTCTTAGAACAAGAGTTGTGATATAAATATAAGGAGCAGAAGTTTTGACATATTTTTTAGGAAATAATAATAAACGGTTAACGGACCATAGAGTAGGAGTTATAACAAAGTTTAAACAACTACGGCGAAATTCTAAAGAACAGAAGTTGTGACAATTAATAATATTAAAATAGAGTAAAAGTTATGACACTTACTTGTCTCACAAGTGATGCCGGTCCAGCCGGGGTGGCAGTGGCACTTGAAGCCATGGTTTTGGTCGTGGCACGTGCCACCGTTCTGGCATGGGTTTGACACGCAAGCAAACTCAGCTAAATTTAAAACAAAATTTTAAATTAAATAAACCAGATTAAAACACCATTTAAAACACCAGCTCACCAATTTCACAGTTGGTTCCACTATAACCATCCAAACAATCACACTGGTACTTATCTGGTTCAGGATTGGTGCAAGTTCCACCATTTTTGCAGGGATGGTGCGTTCCGCAATAATTTAAATCTAAAAATAAAAATAACTCAGATGTTTCTTGTATGGGGTCTACAAGGTAAATATGATGTCATAAGTAAACAGATTATGATGTCACAATCATGTTTAACATACCCCATGTTTAGTTAAATTACCTCCCGCCGATTATCCTAATATAGAAGTTTACAAATTACTGAAATATTTTCAAAGTAAGTAAGCCGATTTTACAGCATACCTCACACGTGGTACAACATGCCAGCAGTGGGAATCAAACCCAGGATCTTGGGTCTTACTTAAGGATGCTTTAACATGCCAGCAGTGGGAATCAAACCCAGGATTTTGGGTCTTACTTAAGGATGCTACAACATTTCAGCAGTGGGAATCAAATCCAGGATCTTAGGTTTTACTTAAGGATGTTACAACATGCCAGCAGTGGGAATCAAACCCACGATCTTGGGTCTTATTTAAGGATGCTTTAACATGCCAGCAGTAGAAATCAAACTCAGAATCTCAGGTCTTACTTAAGGATGTTACAACATGCCAGCGGTGGGAATCAAACCCAGGATCTTGGGTCTTATTTAAGGATGCTTTAACATGCCAGCAGTAGAAATCAAACTCAGAATCTCAGGTCTTACTAAGTTATGCATGCCAGCAGTGGGAATCAAACCCAGGACCTTAGCTCTTACTAAGTTATGCATGCCAGCAGTGGGAATCAAACTTAAGAACTTACTTTTATTGCAGAGCAAACCGCCCCAGTTGGTATCACAAATGCACTGGTATGGTAGATGACACGAACCATGAACACATCCCGGATAAGAAATACATTCCGTGCACAAAGTTCCGTTCCATCCATATTTACATCTGTTATAAAAAATATTTTTAAGAAATTGATCGTTATTTTATTCTATAGTTGCTATGGCAACAGAAAAATATATTTACCCAAATAAAAGTTTACATCTTCCATAGAAATAAGGGTGAAAGGGGGTCGGGGTAAAAGAGGGTTAATAAAAATGTTTAATTGTCAGCAAAAAACGTTTTTAGTAAAACGACAACTTTTTTAAAGTTGGAAAAAATATTAATCAAAAAAACTCAAAACCGCAAAAAAACGCCCATATTATGACGTCATAACCACTTAACGCCGACCTATCCAATTTCTCAAATGCAGAAGTCGTCATAATACCTACCGCGGTCGAGGATACGCATGGTCGGTCACGTGACTCGGCTATTAATCGTAATTGGCCGCTCACCAACAACTCGCGACTATTGTTACGTCATTATAGTGTGATACGTCATAATTTGGGTATTTGTTTAGCCATTGTCGCGTCACAATTAAAATTTTACAATTTTGCAATGTCACGTGATTGCTAATGTGACGTCACAAGAAGAAAATTTAATGAATAAGGATCGCGCAATGTTTTGTTTGGTGTAAGATAAAAGATCGCGGAATATTTCGATGAATGGCCGACTTTTCAACACGAAATCGCGGCCAAGATAACCATCTTCCCACGCTGATCTTATCTCGGGGACGAATTCGACATAATCGGCCTACTGTACAATAACTATACAACAATAAAGACCGAAATGACCGAGTAATCATTTAATTAAAAAGCACCGAAACAACCAATGAATTAAAAGTTGCGCACACTAAAAGTGCCGAAGTAACCGAACTAATCCACATTACAGTGTGTTTAATAACAACAACGGGTACGAAACGACCATCTGATTACAAAGCGTATACCACAAAAGTGACGAAATGACCAAATAAGTAAAGAAGTCCGAAACGACTTTGAACCCAGCTGCGTAAATAACCCAGGATTTTAGGGGGCTTAAACCCAGCGAAGCGTGACTTTGTTTTGTTTTAGTTTTTGCACAAATTCTGACCCTTTCAAGTAAAATTATCGCCGAGTTGGGGTAATTAAACAACGCCGGGTTTTAAAAAAGTTACTTTAAAGTTGAAAAGATTAAAATTTGAGATAAAATTTAAAAACAACAAAAAAACTGAAAAAAAATTCAACAAAAATTTAATTCCCCCAAAAAATGAAAGTTTTTGATTGGTCGTAATTAACCGTTCCGCTTGACCGATTTTCCCACGAAAAAACGAAGATTTTAATTTTACGTGGCTTGTGGTCGCAAATCAATCACCACCCTTGTGCAAATTTGTAAATTCCACTCCCAAATAATTCGCGCGATGTTTGTGACGTCATCGATTAAAATGTAAGCGGGGTGTGACGATTTTGCGACCCTGTCGAGACGATAAAGTTCCCGCTCTACTGATCCAGTTAAAGTCGCAACATTATTTTATCATGATTTGACCTTTTTAAACTCGAGGTCAAAATTATAAAAATCAATTTAAATATTTCTTATTTTAATAAATTGCGAATAAAAGTTAAAAATCAATGAAACTAAAATCTTGGCCAGATGGCAAGATAAGAAATATTTTATCTTTAAAGATAAAAACGAAATCTGTTTCCTTTCCAAATAAACGTTTTTATCCTTTTTAAAAATAACTGAGTTTTGTTTTAAAAATTGTTTTTTTTTCTGTTTTTTACTAAAAATATTTTTTAAACATTCAAAAGAATGTAACAATACGGTATTATGATGTCATAATTGATCCATTGTTACATTTGTGTGTGAAAAAGCGATCTTAAGTCAACTAAACATCGAAAAAAAATTTAAATTTTCAAAACTTCAAAAAAATATCAAAGTAGTTAAAACAACAATTTTTCTCATTAAACTTTCCGGGACAAGAGTTGTGACCGTTAATAAAGTAATTGTTTATATAAGTCACAACTTCTATTTCTAATATAAAAATAGAAATTCAAATAAAAATTATAAAAAATAAATTTAGTTAAAATAGAAGATTTTGCCGACAAAGATTTGAAACCATATATAGCCTGAGGGCTTGACTGTAATTTAACACTTTGACTTCATGCTTAAATGAAAACAGTCGCACAAGCGTTTAACAAACTCTTAATTTTCCACCAACTCTTATCCAAGTTTATTTTGTGAGTTAAACAAAATTTACAAAATAACAACAAACATTAAAAATTAATAAAAGGATTTTTGTTTATTTTAAATTCAAATAAATTTTATTTTTGTATTTTTAGTTTTAGTTTTTTCTTTAAATTTTGATCGAAAGTTTTTTGCGAAATTATCAAAACTTTTCTGGCGTGGGAAAAATGTTTTGTCTGTCTCGTGGTTTTTGACTAAAACCTAAATGTTTTAAAGATGTAAGGAGGGGGGAGGATAAGAAGGGGTATGGGGGTGATTGGGGGGTTATTTTATTTAAAAAAATTGATTTTATTTTTAATTTGTATATAATTTGTTAAAAATTTTTTTAACTTTTTTAAAATAAGTTTTGGTTATTTTTTAATTAATTAATAACCTAAATTAAAAACCATAAAAAAAATAACCAAAGAATTAAAAAAACAGAATTAATACGAAAATTAAATAATTTAAACTATTTTGTTATAATTTACAATAATTTCCCCCTTTAGCAAAAAAAATTGCGCAGCCCCTTAATGATAAATTTTGATCTGAAAATTATTACATTGTTAACATGGCTTTAAGTTAACAATACACAAGATTATGATGTCACAGAAGAGAAATGTAAATTATACATTTTCGTTTCAACGTAAAAAAATTAAAAATAAATTAAACTTTAAAAAAATAAAAAAAATTTTTGAGATAATATTTAGTTTTAAATAAATAAATTTCAGAATGATATTAAATTATTTTTTTTGTTTGTGTTTTACAGTATTACAAGTTTACACCCTTTTAAGTAACATGACTTAACGGGCGTATTCGAAGATGCCATTAAAAAGTATTTAAAAAAAGATTAATCCTTTACTCTTATTGAAATAATTTAAAATAAATTTGGATGACTTTAAAATATATATATAACTATATTTTAACCCCAAATTAATCGTTTTTAATAATTTTTTATTTATTTTATATATACCAGCAGCGTGGTGTAGTGGTAAAAACACTCGCCCCAATACACATGAGGTCGTGGGTTCGATCCCCACTGCTCTTATGCTGTAGCGCTCTTGAGTAAGGCGCTATAAACAATATAAATTTCTGCTGAGCCAGCACTTAATCAGCAACTTAATTACCGAGCAATTATAATCTATTATATCACAAACTAGGTAACTGATGTTACTTTATGTTTAGGTAGCGCATTTGACCTTCCCACATCGAGGATAAAATTATATACTATAAAAATAAAAAACTAACCATATATAATGGAGTTTAGTGGACGATATTTGTATGTTTAATTTATGCACATATACAAAAATAAAACTGCTGTTTGTGGTGAGCTATCGACCCGTGATAATTAAGAATATTATTTTTGTAATTTTAAAAGTTCTATATTTTGAGGACTATAAACTAGAAACGAGACAAAATGTCTCCAAAAACATCAAAAAACAATTTTAAATTGACACCAAAAACAGCTCAAAAAGTTAAACAATGGATTTAGGTTGTAATCAAAACTCAAAAAACGCCTTATCCCGATTTAATTTCATTCTAAATCTTTTCAAATTTTGTTCTAAACACCAGGGTGTCTAAAGTTTTGTTTTTTAGTAAACAATTTCTTGTTTTTTGTTAAGTTTGTTGAATAAAACTACAATTTAGACTAAATAAAGAACCTTGGGTAATCTAACAACAAAACCAGATTAAATTTAAGACGAGTGTCTGCAGAATTTAACAAAAAAACAAAAAGTTTAAATTTTTTCACCAAATAAAAAAAATATTTTTAAAATATTAAAAACTTTGTGTAACATTTATCTTGAAAATAAATTAGCGACAAACTAATTAATAAAACTTTATTTTTGCAACCCATAAAAGTAATAAACTCAGTTTTGTTTGCTCATAAATTTTACGCCGTGGGAAAATAAATAAAACATTAAATTTTAGTCTGCCGACATTTTTCCCTTTCTTGTTTTGAAAACTTTTTCGAATTTGATTTTTTTTTAGGTTTTAACATTCTGATAAACAGAATAATAATTAGCTATGACATCACAATCAGAATGACCTTTTGTAACCTTCCGTAATTGTGACTAAAGTGCAAAGGAAGTTGAAATTATTTGAACTTTGAATTTTCGACAATTTTTTAATTTTAAGCTAAACGCAAAAACTTTTTGATTGAAAAATTTTTAAAATTACAATTCAGGATAAATTATTTTAAATAAAACCCAAATTAAAAATAATCCCCTAACATAATTGTAAATAAATTTTGCCTTTCTTACAATGTTTATATTTTTGAGGTAAATCAACTTTTTTTGATTTGTTTCTAATAATTAACAATTTTTCTACACTTTTTAAAAAGCGACATTTTACCAAAATTTGGGTTAAAATTTCAAAAATAAAAGGATATGGGTTGTCGTACTTTGTTTTTTTTAAAGGGTATGGGGTTGGGTAAAGAAGGGGTCAACAAAAAACCAGCAAAGTTTAAAAAATCTAGGTTTCGACAACCCGTTTATTTTCAACTTCTTGTTTTTTACATAAATCACTTTAAACTTAAATTACACGAATTTAAACAAAGTTTTCAACTTACAGACACTCGTCCGGGTTTTTGCAATATCCATGTTCGCTGTTGCATCCAAATTTACATCGCGCTAGAAAATAAAAAAATATAAAGTTTAACCGGCGCATAATTTTGTGAAGTTTTTGTCATTTAAAAGCGTTTCAGGTTTTTATTATCCATTTTTTACTGGTTTTTGTGCATTTAAATATACTAACTTTAAAGTTATATTTTATAGTAATCGACAGCGTGGTGTAGTGGTCAGAACACTTCCTATACTAGATTAGGTCCTGGGTTCGATTCCCAGTGATCTCATTCTGTAGCGCCCTTGAGTAAGGCGCTATAAACGGTACGAACTCCTGCTGAGCCAGCACTTAATCAATTTATAATCTATAATATCCCAAACTAAAGGCAACACGAGACTGGGTCGAAGTAACAAATATTAGTCTATGTTTAGGTCATGAAGTCAACCCATATCGAGGATAAACAAATATTGCCAAAAATTAAATTTCATCCACCTGCTTGAGGACAAGTTAAACCGATGATATCGCCCAATTGTTGTTTAATTGGTTGAATAGGAAGTTATTACTTATAATATATTGCTTAAGAATCATTAAACAGCAGGGATTAAACTCAGAAATTAACTCACAATATCATAAGATTAATATTTTAAAAGTTTGAATAAAATAACATTTTCTTACATGAAAAAAGAAACAGATTTTACTCTTTCTTAAAATGGACAAAAAACTTTAAACCTGTTACAACAACGATTTCAAATCGAGTTTAAAAGTGTTACAATTTAATCCGTTTTATATTGGATGGCAGGGTTCGAAATCGGATGAAACGCAGGGTTGGAAATAAGATTAAATAGAATTGGGTCAATTTTAAGTGTTTTGAAAACGCGAGAAACCGAAACTAACCCGGATTAAAAAAAGAAATTTGTTTTAAAACTTTTTCAACAAAATTGGATTTAAAACATCGCGCGTTTAATTTTATTAACCGAACAACAAATCTAATGACGTCACATATGATTATGACGTAACTTACGCGTCATGCAGTCTGCGCCCATCCATCCGTTCAAACATTTTTTGTTTCCGTTCCGGTCACAGGAGTAGTGCCCGAAGTACTCGCTTCTGGGCCGGCACAACTTCGTACAATTGTTGCCATAGTAATGGGCGCTGCAACGAACTCTGACGTCATAGGACACGTGGGCGACACGACCGTTGTATTGGATCCTCTCCCACCTCGGCCCAGGGTTCAACATTCCAGAATGAACTTGGCGGTCGATCAATTGACTGTTCTCGTGTTCTATTATGACGTAATAAAGGTTAAGGTCGGATAGGTTAATAATCGATTTGATTTAAAAATAGTTGAGACCGGGAAGTCGGGGGTAACTAAGGTTTTAATAAGGTCTCTCCCACGTCGAGGATAAATATAAAAAGCTGAGGATGACCAACTTATTGGTTCCTGTAATTGACCGTTTAACGATTGTCATTTATTTATCCTCGATGTGGGAAAGTTGAATGTGCGACCTAAACATAAAGTAACATAAGTTACCCCGACCCAGTCTCGAGTTGACTGTGGCAGTTTGGAATATTATAGAATATAATTGCCCGATAATTAAGCTGCTGATTAAGTATTGGCTTAGCAGGAGTTCATATCGTTTATAGCACCTTACTTAAGGGCACTACAGCATGAGCGCAGTGGGAATCAAACTCGGAATCTCGTGTAGTGAAGACCACTACATCACGCTGTCGTTCATAACCAAAAACAAATTCTAAATTTTTTTAACAAACCTGACAAATTATCTTTGTCCATAACTTCAACGATCAGCGTATAAGTCCTCTGTAAAACAATAGATGACGTCATAAAGAGATAAGTGACGTCACAAACTTAGAAGTTTACTAAACAAGAAACATAATCCCCGAAAAATTATTTTCTCATAAAAAGAAAAACAAAAAAAAAGAAATTCGATATTCCAGACAAATTACTCAACCCGAGTTTTAATTGTGAGAGTGACTAACATTCTAGATTTTCAAACCCGTTTAAAATAACACTCTTATATGACGTCATAATTAAGAAAGTGACATCAAAGGAGTGCCGCTGAAAAACTCGAAACTTTGAATCAATATCGAACACGAGATCGACATTAAAATATTTCAAGAACTTCAGATTAATATTTGTCGTCTCCATGACAACCAGTTTATTAAAAGTTATTACTTACGCGTGTTGTTCTTTTCAAGTGCACTCCAAATATCTGAGACTTTATTAACACGTGACGTCATCGCTCGAAACCGAGTGACGTCACAAACAGGGTCGGGAATAAAGGAAATTCGTTTTTGGCGAAAAAAAGTTTTTTTTTTAAATTTTTCGATTTACAAGTTAACACGCGGGTGTGGCGCATGTCGTTGTGACGTCATAATCACTTGTAATTCTAATCTTCGCGTTCGATTTTCTCGCTTCTCGATTTAATTAAAAGTTTAAACCAACAATTAAATTTTAACGACATTTTTTTAACTAAATCGTAAAAATATCCGAAATTCAACTTTTTTGGTCGCTTTTCGCAGCACCTGCGTCTTTGTTGTCGTTATGACGTCATAAACCAAACACAAAAAAGAGAGCTTGTCATAAATTTAGCCAAAATAGCAAGAAATCGAAATATTTTAAACCGAATGTAAATATTTAATATTATCAGGTTTTAGATCGAATTATTTGCAAATCTTTGAGTAAATAATTTGATTTTATCTTAAACCCCCCCCCCCAGATAGTAAACAAGAATTACCCCCTAAAAAAATTCTAAAAATAAAACAATTCGGTAAAATCACTTTTATAGGAATTAAAAATAAATAAAATAAACTCTGGTGTTAGTTAAATGATTAACATTTAAAATGTTGTAAAATAATCTTTTAAAGAAGTGGAAACTTAAAAATAAATCGCTTAAACCTTTCAAATAAACACGAGAGAAGAGTGGGAGAGAAGTGAGAGAATGAAAGAGAGAAAGGGAGGAAAACGAGAGAATTTGTGGTTAGTTTCGAGCGTGGGAAAAGTCAACCAAAAAATTTCAAATTCTGTAACTCTAGCTGAGAGAGATAATTCGTCAGTTTTTAAATTTGTGTTGCAACTAATTAAATAAAAACCTCACTTTTAAATCCCCGATTTCAATTCACTACAACTTCATATTTGTTAGTTTTTTTTAATTAATTTATTTTTTAATTAAAAATTTTTTTCGTAATTTTTTAAAATTTTTAATATGCCCCCAAAAAATAAATCTGACCCCATTTTTGTTTTAAATTTCTTAAAATTCAGGACCCATTCAAAAAAATATGTTGAAAATTTAAAATGTTTACAAAAGCGGGGGCAAATTATTAAACACATGCGCAACGGAGCAGAACAGTCTACATATCGTACGCTCAGCAGACGACAAAAGCCGAGATATTCTAGAAAACAGGTGACAACGTCACAACCGTGACGAAATGTTGTCACCAAAACTTTTATATCAAAGTTGTTAATTTCGTTTAAACGACGATTTGACCTCCACGCTTTTGACCTTGTAAGAACTCCAAGTTTTTTGATTTTTTTGGGCCCGAAAAAATTAGATTATCGACCTTTGAAAATCGTCAAATAGGCGTCGCTATCTCGGAGTGTAAATAATCGCGACTATGACATCATAATTGCTTAATAATGGGCGTAACTTGGTAACGACAATTTATTATCTCTACACTAAAAATAAATTTTTATTCCAAATAGTTTTTTAACTCCAATATTTAAGTTTTAACTGCAATATTCAAGTTTTAACTCCAATATTTAAGTTTTAACTCCAATATTTAACTCAAAATTCAACAAAAACTTTAACAAAACAAAATTAATTAAAACTAATTTAGAAACTCGCCTAAAACCTAAATATTTAACCAACACCACGAGTTGTTTGTTGACTATTATGACGTCACATGTAATTAGTGCTTGTAAACAAACGCACGTGGCAACGTGACATCATTAGTCCAGTGACGTCGGCAGTGCCGATAATTTATCGGGAGAGAAATTGAAGATTTGACGATAAAATTTTTTTTGATTTTATCTTGAGATTCGTGATTTAATTAAAAACTTCAAAAAACATTTCTCAAACGAAAAAAACGTCATAAATTGTGACGTCACAAACCCGACAAAGCACAACCGATCACGTGACAGGGTTTGTTGATATAAGTAAGTTATTGGAGCGTGGAAAAGTTAATTTAGGCGACATTTGACACATTTAACAACTAACAACAAGAATAACAGTTCCAACAATTCATTCTCAGCATGAAAAGTTAAACAACTTTAACAACTTTGTTACTTAATAAAAACAGCGTTTTAAGCGGTACGGGACCTTGTTTCTTATTATGACGTCATTATAAGTGACGTAGTAAGCGGTTGTAAAACTCAAACAAAACAATCTCGGATTTTAACACTTTTAAAAATTCGCGGCAAAAAACAATTGAAACCCATTTGAGGGGGTAGTTTGAGGGGGTTACTCACCATCCACGTGTACATGAGGGGTATCTTAATTCTCCCCGGGTTCCTGGGGTCATCGGTCGCCTTGACAACGAAGGAATTCCGGCCCAGAACGGCGGAACTGGAGGTCCCGAACGTGCAAGAGTCGGAGCTGGTTAACTGAGCGTCACTGTTGCTCATTTGGAATTCTTTCAAACAAACTCGAAAGAAAGTATCGCACTGATCCAAGCTACATACGTCATAATCATTCTTTATTCCGTCACAACATCGTCCGTTCAGCAACTCCCCGGCGCTATTTTGAACTTTTAAAATCTGGATTTCGAAATAACCGAAAGCGTCGGCCGAACAAATCTAAAAAAGAAGTTTATTTAATAATTCTTTCTATACTAGAGGCTTGCTGGGTTTGATTCCCACTGCTGGCATGTTGTAGCATTTCTGAGTAAGACCTGAGATCCTGGGTTTGATTCCCACTGCTGGCATGTTGTAGCATCCTCAAGTAAGACCTGAGATCCTGGGTTTAATTCCCACTGCTGGCATTTTGTAGCATTCCTGAGTAAGACCTGAGATCCTGGGTTTAATTCCCACTGCTGGCATGTTGTAGCATCCTCAAGTAAGACCTGAGATCCTTGGTTTAATTCCCACTGCTGGCATTTTGTAGCATTCCTGAGTAAGACCTGAGATCCTGGGTTTAATTCCCACTGCTGACATGTTGTAACATTCTTAAGTAAATCATTAAGTTCTGGGTTTGATTCCCATATTAAAATAACCCATTGTAAACACATTATTAAATAGCAATTAACAAATGGTAACACTTAGAACTCAACATACAAAATGGGTCTTAATTTTTAATCTACTGTTGAAGAAATCAAGATATTATTCGCCCCAAGCTTAAAGTATTACATTCAATAACAACGTCATTTTAGTAGACATGTAATACTTATCAAAGTTCTTATGTTTATACCATTGATGTTAGTTACCTTAAAAAACAACTAAAAAATAAGAATAAACACAAAAACAATATTGTTTAAAAAGGACGTGTTTAACTCAATAGGCATAGATATCAATTAAAATTTGGATGCAGGCTTTTATTTAGTTTAAGTTCCATGGGGAATTGAATCATTTTCCCAGGGGGGTGAACGATTAGATTGTACAGCGTTTAAATATTGATTTAAGACATTTATTTGCCCAATTTTGTGGGTTTTTAAATTTTAACATCCATAAAAATGTAGAAAATGTTTTAAATATTATTCAGCAACATTCTCACTTTTTGAGCTGGCTTAAAATCTTGGTTCTAATTCGATTTAATGTTGATGACGAAATATTTAATAATAGATTATGAAGTTTCCTATTTTGTAACTTTAAAGTTATTAATAAACTTTCCAATTCCATAAAATATCAACTATCTTGTTGGTTGGTTTGTGTTTTTGTTTTTAAAATTAAAAAAAAATATTTAAAATTGATAAAATACGATTAAACAAAATAAAAAATAACTCAAAAAATCTCGAAAAAACTCGAATTTTTTGCCGAAAAAAACGCGACTTACCTCGGCCAAAAAGGCGAGAAAAATGACGGCCTTGTAAAATTGAGTCTGGCGTTTGTAATCCATAATAAATCGTTGAAATAATCCTTAAAGTTGTTGAATAGTAAATCCAAAATAAAAACCTCCCAGTAAATTATTAGTTGATTTTAAAAAAGTTAAGTTTTAAAATTTGCATTATTTCATGAAATACATTCGGTAAAAATCTAAAATCGTTTTTTTCTAAATCGCAAAAACTAACAAAAAGTTTATTTCAAATCCAGTTCGTTCAATTAATAAAAATTAAAATCTGCAAAAAAAATAAATGGGACCTCAGTAAATGATAAAAACGCGATGTTAAAAGGTCGACAAAGAACCTAATTTTAAGTTTAAATTTGTTTGTAAATTCTCTTAAACTTAAACTTATTAAAATGAAATAATAACATTAGCATAATTCATGCAACTTATCTTACAAATACAACTTTGTAACCTAGCAACGCGATTAAAATGACTTTTAATTACAAATTAACAAACTCGCCAACTAAAACCGGTGATATTTAAAAAAAAACAATTTCTGTCTGCCACTAGTTTTTCACTCAACAATAATTCTTTTAACTCAGCTTAATAAAATGTTCTAATATTTCTTATAATTTTCGATCTAAATTGCGGCCCACCGACTGATAATTATCGACAGTAGACATGTTACAATTCCAGCCAGGCAAAAACTCAGTTAAGACAAACATGTCGGTCTCTCTCTCTTTCCTTTCTCTTTATTATTTGCCGACTCTTAGCCTAAAGCAACGGAACATGGTCGACGGAACTCGACAACATCGCGTGGACATTTTAAAAGAACAAAAACTACTTTTAAGATGAATCGACTTGACAGCTTTTTCGTTTTGATGTTGTTTTCACATTTTAACACGTGGTACGTTCTGTTACGTCATAAAACCTTGCCAGTATTATTTGATTTCTATTTTAATTAATAGCTCGGAATGTTTACAAAATTAGATTTCATGATTAATTGTTTACGTATGATTAACGCGCAATATTATCTAGTTGTTTTTATTAATAATGTCCGAATTTAAAGTTTTGAAATGTTTCCGAGTGTGGGCCCGTCGTTTGAACTGCAGTTGCTAGCTTTCTTTACGCACAACGTTGAACCTTCGACATGGTTAAACATTGAAGTCTAAAATGTTTAAATTTAATGTTTTAACGTCGACAATAAACCTTAAAACTTTTTGCCATAATATTATTGGAAAAGGGTAAGTTGGTTATATTAAGTTGGTGATATTATTCTTTAGAAATAAAAGCCAAAAATATGATAAAATACTTTTAAGATATTTTTGTTTAAATCACGTGATTTAAAAACCACCAATGCAAATTCTTGAAACCAATTTTACAAAAAAAAGCAGTTTTGTTCTTACTTCACAACTAAAACAGCTGCTTATTGATATTTTGACTTCTTATGCGCTTATATTAAAATATGTTGACTACCTCAGCTTGCTCTTTACTGTCCACCAGCGGCGACAATTTTTCCCGTTTCTTCGACGGACTATCGCGAGAAAACGACATTTTTCTTTGTCGGTAACAAGTAAAAATCGTTCGGAGCCGATTTGTCTGTAAAATATTAAAATCTGAGTCCTATTTAAATTTACCTTTACATATAAGCGGTGGGAATCTAACCCTAAACCTCATGTATCGTAACTATGTTACATTGTTTATTATTACTACATGTAACAAATTTGAAGAAAAAACAAACTTATTTTCAACTAAATCATAAAAAATTAACAAAAATTGTCCAGGCACTAATCTAGATATTCTCATAAACTTTATCTTCCTTACAAAACACAAATAATAAATGATATTAAAAAATTCCTTCGCCAGCCTCTCTAGTAACTAACAATTACCAGTCGAGTCGCTCAACTACTAGTTGTAGCCTTAATTACCGGTTATCTCGCTTTTTTAACACGAAAAATTGTAATTTTGAATGAGCACTTGAATATTTGCGTGTGGTACAGGCTCGAATTAAAGTTTTAATACATTAATCTTGTTTGATAATCTTTTAAGGTATGAATATTACAAAATATGAAACGTGGCATTTATATTTCTTCATGAAAAAAGTTTTTGTTTAATTCTCCTTGCCTTAGTATTTTTACTTTTGAATATTGTAATGTTATCATTTTTTGTCAATTAATTAGTTTGACAGAAATTTCTTTGTATCGCCTTACAACGAGTTTATATTTTTTTAATTGATTTATCCTCGATGCGAGAAGGTCGAATGCGCAACATATTACTGGCAGCGTGGTGTACACTTGCTACACCATATATGAGGTCGTGGGTTCAATCCCCACTGAAGGTCGAATGCGCAACATATTACTGGCAGCGTGGTGTAGTGGTAAGAACACTTGCTACACCATATATGAGGTCGTGGGTTCAATCCCCACTGCTCTCATGCTGTAGCGCCCTTAAGTAAGGCGCTATATAAAGGGTGTGAACTCCTGCTGAGCCAGCACTTAATTAGCAGCTTAATTATCGGCTTATTGTAATTTATAATATCCCAAACTGTCACAGGCAACTTGAGACTGGGTTCGAGTAAATGATGTTACTCTATGTTTAGGTCGTGAAGTTGACCTTCTCACATCGAGGATAAAAAAATATACAAAACCGACCCAGTCTCAAGTTGCCTTCAACGGTTTGGGATATTAAAAATTATAATTGCCTGATAATTATAAGCTGCTAATTGTTTTATTTTAGCAATGGTTAATATCGTTTTAAGCAACTAACTTAAAGACGCTACAACATGGGGGCAGTAGGAATCGAACTAATGACCTCTCGGTTAAATATTAAGAACTTACCTTTCGAGAGTTTTTATTATTTTTAATTAATGGCCGATTTTCATTTTGTCCTTCTTTAAAATCAATTCTTAAATCTGTGAACCCAACTTTACGCTCCAATAAACACGGAGTGACGTCATCAGCCCTAAATTCAAAAACAATTTTTCAATTTTTCGACTTTTTTATGCTTTTGCTTACATTTTGTTATTTTTTCAATGTGCCAAAATAAATTGCACTAAGTTTCGTTCTTCGGTCCTTATATGTAAACGCAGGTCTTAAGGGCGAATAATGTGGCATTAGTGCGGCTCGAATCCGAAACCTTTTGGTGTGTTTAAGCTATCTGTAAACGCAGGTCTTAAAGGGCGAATAATGTGGCATTGGTGCGGCTCGAACCCGAAACCTTTTGGTGTGTTTAAGCTATCTGTAAACGCCAAGCTTAAGGGCAAATAATGCGGCATTGGTGCGGCTCAAACCCGAAACCTTTTGGTGTGTTTAAGCTATCTGTAAACGCCAAGCTTAAGGGCAAATAATGCGGCATTGGTGCGGCTCGAACCCGAAACCTTTCGGTGTGTTTAAGCTATCTGTAAACGCAGGTCTTAAAGGGCGAATAATGTGGCATTAGTGCGGCTCGAATCCGAAACCTTTTGGTGTGTTTAAGCTATCTGTAAACGCAGGTCTTAAAGGGCGAATAATGTGGCATTGGTGCGGCTCGAACCCGAAACCTTTTGGTGTGTTTAAGCTATCTGTAAACGCCAAGCTTAAGGGCAAATAATGCGGCATTGGTGCGGCTCAAACCCGAAACCTTTTGGTGTGTTTAAGCTATCTGTAAACGCCAAGCTTAAGGGCAAATAATGCGGCATTGGTGCGGCTCGAACCCGAAACCTTTCGGTGTGTTTAAGCTATCTGTAAACGCAGGTCTTAAGGGCGAATAATGTGGCATTGGTGCGGCTCGAACCCGAAACCTTTTGGTGTGTTTAAGCTATCTGTAAACGCAAGTCTTAAGGGCGAATAATGTGGCATTGGTGCGGCTCGAACCCGAAACCTTTTGGTGTGTTTAAGCTATCTGTAAACGCCAAGCTTAAGGGCAATTAATGGGGCATTGGTGCGGCTCGAACCCGAAACCTTTTGGTGTGTTTAAGCTATCTGTAAACGCCTAGCTTAAGGGCAAATAATGCGGCATTGGTGCGGCTCGAACCCGAAACCTTTTGGTGTGTTTAAGCTATCTGTAAACGCCAAGCTTAAGGACAAATAGTGTGGCATTGGTGCGGCTCGAACCCGAAACCTTTTAGTGTGTTTAAGCTATCTGTAAACGCCAGACTTAAGGGCGAATAGTGTGGCATTGGTGCGGCTCGAACCCGAAACCTTTTAGTGTGTTAAGCTATCTGTAAACGCCGGGCTCAAGGGCAAATAGTGTGACATTGGTGCGGCTCGAACCCGAAACCTTTTAGTGTGTTTCAGCTATCTGTAAACGCCAGACTTAAGGGCGAATAGTGTGGCATTGGTGCGGCTCGAACCCGAAACCTTTTAGTGTGTTTAAGCTATCTGTAAACGCCAGACTTAAGGGCGAATAGTGTGGCATTGGTGCGGCTCGAACCCAAAACATTTAGGTGTGTTTAAGCTATCTGTAAACGCCAGACTTAAGGGCGAATAGTGTGGCATTGGTGCGGCTCGAACCCGAAACCTTTTGGTGTGTTTAAGCTATCTGTAAACGCCAAGCCTAAGGACAAATAGTGTGGCATTGGTGTGGCTCGAACCCGAAACCTTTTAGTGTGTTTAAGCTATCTGTAAACGCCAGACTTAAGGGCGAATAGTGTGGCATTGGTGCGGCTCGAACCCAAAACATTTAGGTGTGTTTAAGCTATCTGTAAACGCCAAGCTTAAAGGCAAATAATGCGGCATTGGTGCGGCTCGAACCCGAAACCTTTTGGTGTGTTTAAGCTATCTGTAAACGCCAAGCTTAAGGACAAATAGTGTGGCATTGGTGCGGCTCGAACCCGAAACCTTTTAGTGTGTTTAAGCTATCTGTAAACGCCAGACTTAAGGGCGAATAGTGTGGCATTGGTGCGGCTCAAACCGAAACCTTTTGGTGTGATTAAGCTATCTGTAAATGCCGTGCTCAAGGGCAAATAGTGTGACATTGGTGCGGCTCTAACCCGAAACCTTTTGGTGTGTTTAAGCTATCTGTAAACGCCAGACTCAAGGGCAAATAGTGTGGCATTGGTGCGGCTCGAACCCGAAACCTTTTAGTGTGTTTAAGCTATCTGTAAACGCCAGGCTTAAGGGCAAATAATGCGGCATTGGTGCGGCTCGAACCCGAAACCTTTTGGTGTGTTTAAGCTATCTGTAAACGCCAAGCTTAAGGGCAATTAATGGGGCATTGGTGCGGCTCGAACCCGAAACCTTTTGGTGTGTTTAAGCTATCTGTAAACGCCAAGCTTAAGGGCAATTAATGGGGCATTGGTGCGGCTCGAACCCGAAACCTTTTAGTGTGTTTAAGCTATCTGTAAACGCCAGACTTAAGGGCGAATAGTGTGGCATTGGTGCGGCTCTAACCCGAAACCTTTTGGTGTGTTTAAGCTATCTGTAAACACCTGGCTTAAGGGCGAATAGTGTGGCATTGGTGCAGCTCGAACCCAAACCTTTTAGTGTGTTTAAGCTATCTGTAAACGCCGGGCTTAAGGACAAATAATGTGGCATTGGTGCGGCTCGAACCCGAAACCTTTTGGTGTGTTTAAGCTATCTGTAAACGCCTAGCTTAAGGGCAAATAATGTGGCATTGGTGCAGCTCGAACCCGAAACCTTTTGGTGTGTTTAAGCTATCTGTAAACGCCAGGCTTAAGGGCAAATAATGTGGCATTGGTGCGGCTCGAACCCGAAACCTTTTGGTGTGTTTAAGCTATCTGTAAACGCCTAGCTTAAGGGCAAATAATGTGGCATTGGTGCGGCTCGAACCCGAAACCTTTTGGTGTGTTTAAGCTATCTGTAAACGCCAAGCTCAAAGGCAAATAATGTGGCATTGGTGCGGCTCGAACCCAAAATATTTTAGTGTGTTTAAGCTATCTGTAAACGCCAGGCTTAAGGGTGAATAATGTGGCATTGGTGCGGCTCGAACCCGAAACCTTTTGGTGTGTTTAAGCTATCTGTAAACGCCAAGCTCAAAGGCAAATAATGTGGCATTGGTGCGGCTCGAACCCGAAACCTTTTGGTGTGTTTAAGCTATCTGTAAACGCCTAGCTTAAGGGCAAATAATGTGGCATTGGTGCGGCTCGAACCCGAAACCTTTTGGTGTGTTTAAGCTATCTGTAAACGCCAAGCTCAAAGGCAAATAATGTGGCATTGGTGCGGCTCGAACCCAAAATATTTTAGTGTGTTTAAGCTATCTGTAAACGCCAGGCTTAAGGGTGAATAATGTGGCATTGGTGCGGCTCGAACCCGAAACCTTTTGGTGTGTTTAAGCTATCTGTAAACGCCAAGCTCAAAGGCAAATAATGTGGCATTGGTGCGGCTCGAACCCAAAATATTTTAGTGTGTTTAAGCTATCTGTAAACGCCAGGCTTAAGGGCAAATAATGTGGCATTGGTGCGGCTCGAACCCGAAACCTTTTGGTGTGTTTAAGCTATCTGTAAACGCCAGACTTAAGGGCAAATAATGTGGCATTGGTGCGGCTCGAACCCGAAACCTTTTAGTGTGTTTAAGCTATCTGTAAACGCCTAGCTTAATAGCCAATAATGTGGCATTGGTGCGGCTCGAACCCGAAACCTTTTGGTGTGTTTAAGCTATCTGTAAACGCCTAGCTTAAGGGCAAATAATGTGGCATTGGTGCGGCTCGAACCCGAAACCTTTTGGTGTGTTTAAGCTATCTGTAAACGCCGTGCTCAAAGGCAAATAATGTGGCATTGGCGCGGCTCGAACCCAAAATATTTTAGTGTGTTTAAGCTATCTGTAAACGCCAGGCTTAAGGGCAAATAATGTGGCATTGGTGCGGCTCGAACCCAAAATATTTTAGTGTGTTTAAGCTATCAGTAAACGCCAGGCTAAAGGGCGAATAATGTTCTAACTAAATTAGACCAATAATTTAAACTTTTAATTAAAATTTAAATGATTTTAAACGTAGAAATCTAAATATCAGCAACTCACTACAAAGAATTGCTTTTATACGCACCAGAGCTAGTAGGACTTAAACTGTAATATCCACTTACACAAAAAATTCATGTTTATTATAAATATTTAACTTACATTTTGTTCATTTTTCTTCTGCCCTTTTTGTTTTAAAACAGAAGAAAAAAAATATTTTCAAATGATTTTCACCGAGTTAATATCAAGCATTGTGATGTCATATAGGTATATTTATTCAAATAAAAACTACAATTAAAAACGTTAATTTACACTAACTAGTTTTTTTAATAAATTTTTTTTTTAATTAATTATTTTTTAATTTTTTTAATTAATTAATCAAAAAACACAAAGATTATTAAAATATACATTTAACGCACAAAAAATATAGTCCAAAAAATCCCCCGCATAAAAACCCCCCGTCTCGAGTTGTCTGTGGCAGTTTGGGATATTATTGAGAATATAGTTGCCCGATAATTATGCTGCTGATTAAGTGCTGGCTCAGCAGGAGTTTATACCGTTTATAGTGCCTTACTTAAGGGCGCTACATCATGAGATCAGTGGGGATTGAACCCACGACCTTGATCTGACCACTACACCATGCTGTTGACGTCATCAAAAGTAGAATATCGCATTGTCCTCGTAACGTTGGATTTTAGCTGAGTTTTTTTGGGTTTTACCAAAATTATTATGACGTCACAGAAAATCCATTATTGGGAGTTCTAGATTGACACCTTGTTTAGTGTGGAACGAGTCGACGTCAGCAGGGCGGGTCAAATAAAGAGGGTGGGTGGGCAATGTTAGTGGGGGGGTGAAAGGAAATATTTTAAAAAGTTATAAATTTTTGATGGTGTCAGCCTGAAAAAAAAAATTATTATTCGTTACAAAATTTTGAAATCCTTTTTTACTAATATTGAGGTAAAACTAAAGGTAAACAAGTCACCATGAATCTGCTAAGAACACTTGCTACACCACACATGAGGTCGTTGGTTCAATCCCCACTGATCTCATGCTGTAGCGCTCTTGAGTAAGGCACTATAAACTCCTGCTGGGCCAGCACTTAATCAGCAGCATAATTACTGGGCAATTATAATCTGTATATTATCCCAAACTGCCACAGGCAACTTGAGACTGGGTCAAGGTAACTGATGCTATTTTATGTTTAGGTCGTGCATTCAACCTTCCCACATCGAGGATAAACAATTACAAAAGTTTGAAAAAAATATTTTTAAGAAAAAAACTTTACCTTTCAAGGTCCCCCTCCACACTGGTCCCCCATCACCAACCAACCCCAACTTTACAGAAACCTTATACAGAGTTTACCCAACCAAGCCCCCTTTTAAAAGAAGGGACGCCCCCCACCCCTGAGAAAGGGGGGTTGTAAGTGAGTGTTCCATCGATGAATCAACCACAAAGTTGTTTCGATATATATTTTCAGAAAAGATGATCCTGGTTATGATGTCATAATATTAGACAACATTGGTTACAAATTGTTTATTTTTCTGTAAAGCAAAAAAGTTTCAATAAAAATACAAAAATTATGAGTTGAGTTTATTTTTCTTAAAAATTAATTTGAATTCTAAAATATAAACAGTCAGAATAAAACTTAAATACAAAAATATAACTAAACTATGTTTTTAAATTTTTTTCGTATATATCTTTATCCTCGATGTGGGAAAGTCGAATGCGCAACTTAAACATAAGAGTAACATCAGTTACCCTGACCCAGTCTCGAGTTGCCTGTGACAGTTTGGGATATTATAAAATTTTAATTGCCCAATGATTAAGCTGCTGTTTAAGTATTGTTTAAGTAAAAGATCAACATCACCCCTTGTTCCTCAGAAGATTGTCATCAGATCCTCCGGCTCCGCGAGGTCGTCATCAGAATTCTTTAAATAAAACAAGGGGCAGTTATCTATGTCTAATTAGGTATTATCTAGTTATTTATACACTTTTAAAATGGTGTCGTGTTCTGAATATGCGGACTGTTTAAACGCCAGACATTAAAATAACGAGTGTCGACACGCGCGCGTTCCTACCCCTAACCCGTTGCATATTCAGATCAATAACACCATACAAACTTTATATAAGTTTAAATAATTTGTACAACTATACAAAAATGAATCTACTTAACATAATTTGTTGAAGTCCGCTCCGTCGAAACATCGATCAAAGATAATATTATAAATATCAACAAACATAAATAATATTAAACTGTGTTACTATTGCTTAATGACTAATAAACTAAACCTTTTATTTTCATAAAGTTCTTGTTCAAGTTCTAGTGTAATCAAGATGGCCGATTTCTACAACCGCAAGAAAAAACTGAGCTCTGAATCGACAAGTTAAGTTAAACTTAAACCAAAACTCGCTACAACGACTATATCTGGTATTCATCCGCCACGCTCCAAACTGATCATGACGTAAAAAACCTCACCACACCAAATGTATTCATCCGCTGTTGTTTAAAAAGCTGTTATGGAATGTGTTAAACTGTTGGTTATATGTTAACTCAATTATAATACAAAAACTAAACTAAAGAGGTCCCTACTTACTCTAATAACTTTATTTTACTGACTTTAAACACTGCAATATTGAAAAACAATGGCGGCCGAATCTTGTAACCAAACCAACCACGTGTTTGCAAAACTAGGTTGCTTTTTTAGACGTTAAAATTCTGGAGCGCTTCGAGCACTGATTACTGGACCTTAAACATTTAGTACACAACAGTAAATCAAAAACGAGTAATTAGCACAAACACGCTTTTGTGCTGGAACCGATAACTTTGAATATTTACATTTATTTCATTTTTTAAAGACAATGATTTTACAACAAATTTATTTAATAATTTAATTTTCATTCTTATAATTTTGAAATATTTATTTAACAAATAAAAAATACAAAATAGCTAAAAAATAGTTAGTTTGTTTTAAAAATTGTTTTTTTGGTTTGCTACTCATAGTACTGCGTTATTTAAAAACAAATGTAAAAAACCTTTTATTTAAAATATACCTGATATTGTTCTAACAACTATACTTTTATTTGTTAACATTTAGTGGAGTTGTTTGTTTCTATAAATGTTTGCGAGACATTGTCCATAGTTTCTGACTGTTAACCGGCAGCGTGTTGTAGTGGTAAGAACACTTGCTACATCACATGAGATAGTGGGTTCAATCCCCACTGCTCTCATGCTCTAGCGCCCTTGAGTAAGACGCTATAAACTTCTGTTAAGCCAGCACTTAATCGGCAGTTTGTCGGGCAATTATAATCAATAATATTCCAAACTGCCACAGGCAACTCGAGACTGTGTCGGAGTAGCTGATGTTACTCTATGTTTAAGTCGCGCTTCGACCTTCCCACATCGAGGATAAATAAAAACTTTGACAATATAATCTTGTTTTGTTACGATTCAATAACATTATACTTAAATAAAAACACTATATAAATTGGAATACGCAAAAATATTGCTATCAAAAACGGCTTAAAAAAGGTTATTTATCTGTCAGCCAGCAAATGTACTCACGACCTTCGATATCTTGAAATCTGATAATAAAAAAAAATTATCACTTACATTATTCTATTAAGTGATTCTAATATTCGAAAAGTAAAAAAAAAGCAATCGGGCATGTAAACAACACAACATTGTTCACTAAAAATTGATATATTTCAAATCATATTAAACAACTACAAGATAAAAAGTTTCTAAAAACACAAAGATCAATAAATATTATAAGTTGAAGGAATGTTGGTTCCATTGGCCATTGCATGTCGGACCTCCCATCTAAGAGCTGACCGCTTTTTACTCGTTGGCACAACATAACTGTTAGGGATATATACTCGCTGTGGTTTCTAAATTCAAGTTTTATGTTTAAATTTACGGTTCGTGCCTCTACTTAAATGACATGCTAGCAGTGGGAATTAAACCCATAATCTTAGGTCTTACTTAAGAATGCTACAACATGCCAGCAGTAGAAATCAAACCCAAGATTTAAGGTCTTACTTAAGAATGTTACAACATGCCAGCAGTGGGAATCAAACCCAGGATCTCGGGTTTTACTTAAGAATGCTACAACATACCAGCAGTGGGAATCAAACCCAGGATTTCAGCTCTTACACGAATGCTACAACATGCCAGCAGTAGAAATCAAACCCAAGATTTAAGGTCTTACTTAAGGATGCTACAACATGCCAGCAGTAGGAATCAAACGCAGGATCTCAGGTTTTACTTAAGAATGCTACAAAATGCCAGCAGTGGTAATCAAACCCAGGATTTCAGCTCTTACACGAATGCTACAACATGCCAGCAGTAGAAATCAGACCCAAGATTTAAGGTCTTACTTAAGGATGCTACAACATGCCAGCAGTGAGAATCAAACCAAGGATCTTAGTCTTACTCAAGGATGCAACAACATGCCAGCAGTGGGAATCAAACCCAAGATCTCAGGCCTTACTTAAAGATGTTGCAACATGCCAGCAGTGAGAATCAAACCAAGGATCTTAGTCTTACTCAAGGATGCAACAACATGCCAGCAGTGGGAATTAAACCTAGAACCTCAGGTCTTACTTAAGGATCCTACAACATGCCAGCAGTGGGAATCGAACTCTTGATAGCAAAGATAAAATAATTACCGGAGCAGGTTCTTCCTTGATCATCATCTGAGCTTTGATCTCCCATCTCAACTCGTGATGAGTTTTCTCACCCGGAGCTCGCTTAGTACTCCAACTTTCCTTATAATCGTGATATCTGCTCAAATTAAGTTTGGGTAAGAAATTTCGACTTTTAACAACAGTTAATAACATGTTTATAATGAGATAAATAATAATTCAGTAATGATATAGTAATGGTATTTGAATAATAATTCAGTAATGATATAGTAATGGTATTTGAATAATAATTCAGTAATGGTATAGTAATGGTATTTGAATAATAATTCAGTAATGATATAGTAATGGTATTTGAATAATAATTCAGTAATGATATAGTAATGGTATTTGAATAATAATTCAGTAATGATATAGTAATGGTATTTGAATAATAATTCAGTAATGATATAGTAATGGTATTTGAATAATAATTCAGTAATGGTATAGTAATGGTATTTGAATAATAATTCAGTAATGATATAGTAATGGTATTTGAATAATAATTCAGTAATGATATAGTAATGGTATTTGAATAATAATTCAGTAATGATATAGTAATGGTATTTGAATAATAATTCAGTAATGATATAGTAATGGTATTTGAATAATAATTCAGTAATGATATAGTAATGGTATTTGAATAATAATTCAGTAATGATATAGTAATGGTATTTGAATAATAATTCAGTAATGATATAGTAATGGTATTTGAATAATAATTCAGTAATGATATAGTAATGGTATTTGAATAATAATTCAGTAATGATATAGTAATGGTATTTGAATAATAATTCAGTAATGATATAGTAATGGTATTTGAATAATAATTCAGTAATGATATAGTAATGGTATTTGAATAATAATTCAGTAATGATATAGTAATGGTATTTGAATAATAATTCAGTAATGATATAGTAATGGTATTTGAATAATAATTCAGTAATGATATAGTAATGGTATTTGAATAATAATTCAGTAATGATATAGTAATGGTATTTGAATAATAATTCAGTAATGATATAGTAATGGTATTTGAATAATAATTCAGTAATGATATAGTAATGGTATTTGAATAATAATTCAGTAATGGTATAGTAATGGTATTTGAATAATAATTCAGTAATGATATAGTAATGGTATTTGAATAATAATTCAGTAATGATATAGTAATGGTATTTGAATAATAATTCAGTAATGATATAGTAATGGTATTTGAATAATAATTCAGTAATGATATAGTAATGGTATTTGAATAATAATTCAGTAATGATATAGTAATGGTATTTGAATAATAATTCAGTAATGATATAGTAATGGTATTTGAATAATAATTCAGTAATGATATAGTAATGGTATTTGAATAATAATTCAGTAATGATATAGTAATGGTATTTGAATAATAATTCAGTAATGATATAGTAATGGTATTTGAATAATAATTCAGTAATGATATAGTAATGGTATTTGAATAATAATTCAGTAATGATATAGTAATGGTATTTGAATAATAATTCAGTAATGATATAGTAATGGTATTTGAATAATAATTCAGTAATGATATAGTAATGGTATTTGAATAATAATTCAGTAATGATATAGTAATGGTATTTGAATAATAATTCAGTAATGATATAGTAATGGTATTTGAATAATAATTCAGTAATGATATAGTAATGGTATTTGAATAATAATTCAGTAATGATATAGTAATGGTATTTGAATAATAATTCAGTAATGATATAGTAATGGTATTTGAATAATAATTCAGTAATGATATAGTAATGGTATTTGAATAATAATTCAGTAATGATATAGTAATGGTATTTGAATAATAATTCAGTAATGATATAGTAATGGTATTTGAATAATAATTCAGTAATGATATAGTAATGGTATTTGAATAATAATTCAGTAATGATATAGTAATGGTATTTGAATAATAATTCAGTAATGATATAGTAATGGTATTTGAATAATAATTCAGTAATGATATAGTAATGGTATTTGAATAATAATTCAGTAATGATATAGTAATGGTATTTGAATAATAATTCAGTAATGATATAGTAATGGTATTTGAATAATAATTCAGTAATGATATAGTAATGGTATTTGAATAATAATTCAGTAATGATATAGTAATGGTATTTGAATAATAATTCAGTAATGATATAGTAATGGTATTTGAATAATAATTCAGTAATGATATAGTAATGGTATTTGAATAATAATTCAGTAATGATATAGTAATGGTATTTGAATAATAATTCAGTAATGATATAGTAATGGTATTTGAATAATAATTCAGTAATGATATAGTAATGGTATTTGAATAATAATTCAGTAATGATATAGTAATGGTATTTGAATAATAATTCAGTAATGATATAGTAATGGTATTTGAATAATAATTCAGTAATGATATAGTAATGGTATTTGAATAATAATTCAGTAATGATATAGTAATGGTATTTGAATAATAATTCAGTAATGATATAGTAATGGTATTTGAATAATAATTCAGTAATGATATAGTAATGGTATTTGAATAATAATTCAGTAATGATATAGTAATGGTATTTGAATAATAATTCAGTAATGATATAGTAATGGTATTTGAATAATAATTCAGTAATGATATAGTAATGGTATTTGAATAATAATTCAGTAATGATATAGTAATGGTATTTGAATAATAATTCAGTAATGATATAGTAATGGTATTTGAATAATAATTCAGTAATGATATAGTAATGGTATTTGAATAATAATTCAGTAATGGTATTTGCCCAAGAACTATTTTTACTCAATTGACATATTCCTAAAGCTGACATTTTATTAAAAATTTGATTAAAATTAGTCAGAAAAGGGTATTCCCCCAGGAGGATTATTAAATGGCATTTTTAGGGCAAAAGGTTTTTGGTAAACGACAGAAATCGACTTAATAAAAAAGAGGGTTATACTGGGTTCAAGTTGCAGGAATTATTAATTTTACCCACTCTGCTACTAAACTTAAATTTTATTTAACACATCAGAAATACTTTAAAATTTATCTGATAATTAAAATAACGTTTCTTACATTAGATCAAATATATTAAAATTTGCTCAATGTTAGCCTAAGCTTTAAGGGCCAAGCTTCAGGGGCAGTGTGGTGTAGTGGTGAAAACACTTGATCTTTCGACATGAGGTCCTAAGTTTAATTCCCACTGCTCTCATGCAGTGGCGCCCTTGAGTAAGGTGCTATAAACGGTATAAACTCTTGCTGAGCCAACACTTAATAAGCAGCATAATTACTGGGCAATTATCTTCTCTATAATATCCCAAACTGCTAAAGTTAAATCAAAACTGGGTTGCATTCGACCTTCCCACATTGAGGATAAATAAATATGACAAAATAATCTTAATATTGAAAATAAACTTACTTGTTCACTGGATCAGTTTTCACAATATTCCTTGTATGTGGATGACAGTTATTTGATCTTATGTCTGCCAACAATATATTGTTTAAAACATCAACAAATATTTACTTAAAACAAATTTTATTTAACTTACAAGAGGGGAGTTGGTCTTTACTTTGGAAGGAATTTTCATTTCGTTTGTACTAAAAAAATATATTTACTGTTAAGTAACATAAAGTAAGCTCACTCTAAACCCAGGATTATAGGTCTTACATAAGGATGCTACAAAATGCCAGCAGTGGGAATCAAACCCAGGATCTCAGGCCTTACACAAATCCTACAATATGCCAGCAGTGAGAATCAAACCAAGGATCTCAGGTTACTTAAGGATGCTACAACATGCCAGCAGTGGGAATCAAACCCAGGATCTCAGGCCTTACTTAGGAATGCTACAAAATGCCAGCAGTGGGAATCAAACCCAGGATCTCAGGTCTTACACGAATGCTACAAAATGCCAGCAGTGGGAATCAAACCCAGGATCTTAGGCCTTACACGAATGCTACAAAATGCCAGCAATGGGAATCAAACCCAGGATCTTAGGCCTTACACGAATGCTACAAAATGCCAGCAATGGGAATCAAACCCAGGATCTCAGGTCTTACACGAATGCTACAAAATGCCAGCAGTGGGAATCAAACCCAGGATCCTAGGCCTTACACGAATGCTACAAAATGCCGGCAGTGGGAATCAAACCCAGGATCTTAGGTCTTACACGAATGCTACAAAATGCCAGCAGTGGGAATCGAACCCAGGATCTTAGGTCTTACTTAAAGATGCTATAACATGCCAGTAGTGGGAATCAAACCCAGGATCTCAGGCCTTACACGAATGCTATAACATGCCAGCAGTGGGAATCAAACCCGGGATGTAAGGCCTTACACGAATGCTACAATATGCCAGCAGTGAGAATCAAACCCAGGATTTCAGGTCTTACTTAAGAATGCTACAACATGCCAGCAGTGGGAATCAAACCCCGGATCTCATGTTTTACTTAAAGATGCTACGACATGCCAGCAGTGGGAATCAAACCCCGGATCTCATGTCTTACTTAAAGATGCTACAACATGCCAGCAGTGGGAATCAAACCCAGGATTTCAGGTCTTACTTAAGAATGCTACAACATGCCAGCAGTGGAAATCGAACCCAGGACCACAGGTCTTACTTAAGGATGCTACAACATGCCAGCAGTGGGAATCAAACCCAGGATCTCAGGTCTTACTTAAGAATGTAACAACATGCCAGCAGTGGGAATCAAACCCAGGATCTCAGGTCTTAAGGATGCTAAAACATGCCAGCAGTGGGAATCAAACCCAGGATCTCGGGTCTTACTTAAGAATGTAACAACATGCCAGCAGTGGGAATCAAACACAGGATCTCAGGTCTTAAGGATGCTAAAACATGCCATCAGTGGGAATCAAACCCAGGATTTCAGGTCTTACATGAATGCTACAAAATTCCAGCAATGGGAATCAAACTCAGGATCTTAGATCTTACATGAATGCTACAAAATGCCAGCAGTGGAAATTGAACCCAATAGTACTTGCTGGTTGTTAACAAAAGAGTATTTACCATTGATTTTTAAAAAAGTATTTACCGTTGGTTTAGCTGTATGTGGTCTTGCAGGTAAATCATAATTTCGAACTCGATTTAACCTTGGGTCAAGGTCATCGAATGACCTTTCATGACCTCGAGTTGAAAAATCGTGACCTTGATCTAAAGAAAGATCATGGCCTCTATACTGACTCCTAGTGGCAGGATCTTCCATTAACGACTCGTCGTAAATTCGAGGTGTACCGTCAACTTCTTTCCTAAAAATAAAAAAAATGTATTAAAAAAAAATAAAAATAATTTTTGAGGATAAACAAAAAATAGAAAGTTTGTAAACTTTATTTCAAATCAATTTAAAAAAAAATTATTAAAAACAAAACAACGTTTACCGTAAAACTTTTCTTTTCGTTATGACCTTTCCAGGAACATTTGACCTTGGGGTTATTTCAGGGTTCACAGCGTCACTTGAGGTATCCTCTGAGGTCACGGGGTCATTGGAGGTCAACTCTGTCCATTCTGGGGTCGCTGACCTTCGATTGTCAGTTTGGGGCTTAAAAATATTTCAAAATTTTTAGAATTTTAAATAAAACTAAAAATAAATTAAATTTTTTTGGTGAATATTTTTTACCAAATTGAGTGAAAAATTATTTTCCCTTTCCTTCACCCAGTAAGGCTGCGACGTGATTGGTTCATCTTGTTTACAGGTGATGTCACAAGTTTTACTCTAAAATAAAATATTGGATTTAAAATTTCACTCAGAGACTGCAAAGTCAGTTTTTTTACATTAATTTATCGCCAATATGGAAACATAGAGTAACATTTGTTACCCCAATGGGATATTTGTACATATATTTATCCTCGATGTGGTAGGGTCGAATGTGCGACTTAAACATAAAGTAACACCAGTTACTCCGACCCAGTCTTGAGTTGACTTTGGCAGTTTGGGATATTATTGATTATAATTGTCCGATAATTAAGCTGCTGATTAAGTGCTGGCTTAGCAAGAGTTTTTGTCGTTTATAGCGCCTTACTCAAGAGCACTACAACATGAGAGCAGTGAGGATCAAACCCAGGACCTCATGTAGTAAAGTCAAAAGTGTTTTAACCACTACACCACGTTGCCTATTTACTTGCCTTAAAAATTGCGTACCTATAAACTATACAAAATAGAATATTTTTAAATGGATCACATCACATGTATTAGGGGACCCTATAATTATGCATTAAGGGTGTTATTAACAAACAAGTAGCACCAGTCATTATTAAAACTGATTTTTTGTTAACTTGGTAATATAATTTATTTACTAAATAGTTGCTCTTTGCATTAAAAAAAAGTTAAACAAAAAATAAAAAAGGTTTAGTTTAAAATTTTTACTTGAATGTGAGGTTGAAATTTGGAGAAATTGTTCGAGAAATCACTCGTTTCTAAAAAAAATTATTTCAACATAAAATAAAATACAAAAGAAAGTTTTATTAAATATTTGGTAAAATTTTAAAATTTCTGTAGTTTTAAAAAAAAAATTAAAATTTTTACCAGAATTAGTGCCGGGGGATGAAACACCGTTGAACCAAGAGCTCCCACTAGTGGATCGATCGTGTTCAATTAATTTGTGCAAATCTAAACAAATTTCAAAAAAATGTGAAATTTACAAACAAAGGTTCTAATCCCCACTGCTCTCATGCAGTAGTTCCCTAAGGTAAGGCACTGTATACGGTTAAAACTTCTGCTGAGCCTGCACTTAATCAGCAGCATAATAATTGGACAATTATAATCTCTATAATATCCCAAACTGCCACAGGCAACTCGAGACTGGATTGGGGTAATAAAAGTTATATAATTGATGTTTAGGTCATGGTTTCGACCTTACCAAGACTTAAGTTTTTGAGGTCTATTAAAATATGAATTTTAACACAATTTGACGGCGAGCTTTTTTTTAGTCTCATTTAAAAATGGGACTTTCGGTGCCATTCATAAGAACAACAAAAAAATAAATATTCTTAGTTATTTTGTTTATTGTCTGCATAGGTCTTTTATGCTCAAGTTATTATAACAAAGCTAATATTTAAAGTCTTATATTAAGGATATTACTTTACTCAAAAATTGATAAAGTTGGTGTCACTAATCACAAAAATAGTTTTAACTGCAAATAATTTCACCTACTTTTTAAATTATACAACTTTTAAAAATATTAAAATTAACTTTTAAAAAAAAGGGAAGCCCTGTTTGTGATGACGTAGAAAGTACTAGTACTTTCTAAGTTACACAAAAAACATGGTAACCTGGTTTTTAATGTTAATCATTTTTCAGTATTTTTGAAAATTAAATTGAAAGTACCACAGACATTTTTAAAGGTTCTAAAACCATTTTATGATTCAGTTTCAACCATACTAACATGCTATATACATCACTTACAAAATTGCAAAACTCTTTAATATAGCATTTTAACAAAAATATTTCCTTAACAATAGTTAACAAGTTAGTTTTTTTATCTAGAATGTTAGTTTAGTATGATCTTCATTTAGTTGGCGTCAAGTCGTAACATTTGAATTTAATAAACCACCAGTAGTAGAAAATTTATATAAGTTAACCAGAATCACTTTGTAACAAAAATTAAAGGTTTTTATTGTAAACTAAATAATAATAAACAATTATTATATTTGTTAATTAATCTAGCTTTTTTTGTATATATCTTTATCCTCGATGTGGGAAAGTCAAATGCGCGACTTAAACATAGAGTAATATCAGTTACTCCGGCCCAGTCTTGAGTTGCCTGTGGCTGTTTGGGATATTATAGATTATAATTGCCCGATAATTACGCTGCTGATTAAATGCTGACTCAGCAAGAGTTCATACTGTTTATAGAACCTTACTCAAGTACGCCACAGCATAAGAGCAGTGAGGATCGAACCCAGGACCATGTGTAAATTAAACCTTAATAGTTTAAATTTTTTAAGTATTATGAAAACATATAAAATAAATCTAAATTCTGAAGTTGCTTTAAAGTAGCACTCAAGTAAAAAGTAATCCAAAATATTTATCACCTTTTCTGAATTGTTTCATTCGTGTTTCAGAAACGTTGAAATAACCCAACGACTGAAGTTGACGTTTTATTTCATCCTCCGAAAATTCTAAAGTATCCATCAAAAATTTTAAACTAAAATCAATTAAAATTTATGCTGCCAAAAAGTAAATAAAAACCCTGATAAACTAAAAACATCTTTAAGGTTCACTTTCAGACACAGACAGACAATGAAGCTCCATTAGCAATTAGCGTCATCCGCCGGTTTACCAGCCTGGAAAGTAGGGCAGTTTCCGACGAGATCTCGTGCGTGCACGCATAACAAAATTCCCGGTCTAGGCGTGCACGCGTGATATATGTTAGCAGATTTTAGGCGTCAGTATTGCGCTTGCCAATTTTTTAAGAAACCAGGCGTGCAAAACGCTAATTCCAGGCGTGCATTTTTTTAATGAAAAAAATCTCGTGCGTGCACAGTGCCCTACTTTCCAGACTGGCCGGTTTAAACAAGTAGCATTAATTTGAATTCAAAAAAGGCGAAATGTACAAGAGAAGATTAGGGTAAGGTAATAAAAATTCCACCCTTTCAACATTTATAAACTTGGCGGACAACGCTAATAGAGCTCCCAGACTGCCAGACAATTTGTCAGACTGTCAGATTATTGCACTATTCCTTGACTGCACATAAGTACTCACAATAAATATATATATTTTTTTTTGTTTTTTTTTATGTATTTTTTATATATTTTTTTTCTGTTACACTGTGTGCTACAATTCCAGAACTCCTCTGCTTAATTACCCTTTAAAATTTTGCCAAACCCAGTGTCAAAACACCAAAGTAGCATCGTTTTCAATAAATTACCAGTAAATTATCCTTATAAATACATTAACTAAGAACTTATTACTGCCGAGAATTTTTTTGCTTTTTCAGACTGGGCTCTCAGACCATATACTTCAAAAAGCAACACCAACCTTACCATATTCCTCCAACCACCCTGAACAAATAATTTGGACCATACAAAGCTACTTATTCATTCAGCTACTCTAACACTTTGCGTCACAAACTTAACTTAATTATGCAATCTTTCTTTAAACTATCAATGTAATATATTTTAATTTATCAAGTTTCCTCTTTCTTTTCTATTATTAACTAGTTTTAAACATTAATATTTACTTACTCTATATACGTGAACCCCCACTAGTTGGTGGGTTGTTTAATATTTTTGTGCGTTGTATGTGATATACGTTGTGAAAGGCCATTCTGGGACGTTCTTTCTTTAGGTAGGTTTATTTCGGTTAGTCCCTTTATCACATGCAATTTATCGTGACCAGTTCGTGCTTTCCTACTAGAGCCATACTGGGTTATATTAAATGTAATTATTATTTTCTTTAAGTTATTTTTTACACTGTAACTACCATCGACAGTGATTGCTTTACTATTATAAATCAAATGTGTCGTAACTTTCTTTTTTTTTCGTACAATTTTATTTTGTTATTTCGTCACTCCTTTGTTATAGTTTTATTTTTTTGGTGTATATTTTGTAAAATGTATTTTATATATCGCATTTATTAATAATATAATCTATACTGGGTTTGGTGACCATGCCATAAAATAATTAAAATCTTCATGTAAACATTAATACTTTTGACATGTTTTAAATCATTAAATTGATTTTGTCATTTTTTCCCGTCGCATTGTTGTAATATTAATTGTATATCAAATTTATTATTTACTTTTATCAATGCGCGAAAAACCAAAATAAAAAAAATAAAAAAATAGCATTAATACCACACTTGCAAAACTGTCTGACTGTTTGATTTTTATTTTAGGTTTTGCGATTTTTAATCATTAATCAACAATAAGAAAAAAAAATCAATTAGAAGTTATGTTAAAACGCAAAATCTGGATATAAATGTCCCAAAGAGTCTGCCTATAAAACGAATTCTTTTAATTTTTAAATTTTTCTTAAAAAATAAATTTCCGTTGAAAAAATTTAAACACCTAACAACAAAAGCGACCGACCGTGGAATAATATAAAACTTTATCCTCAGTGTAAAGCAGTTGATTTAGTCATCGGGATTCTTGAAATATCAATTTTTATAACTTTTATAATTTTTCATAACTACAGGCCCTTTAGAGGTAAAAGTTTAAAACAAGTTTTACAAAAAATACTTTGCGAATTTGTAGTAATTAATTATATAATGACTTGACTATCGTTTAAGAAATTTTTTTTTATTTATTTTTATCCTCGATGTGGGAAGATTGACTTTACAACCTAAACATAGAGTAGAAATTTTTATAGCATAAAATAATTTGTTTTATTATAGTTGTTGTCCTGACACCAAGTTTAACTCACTACGACTTACTTTTTTTAGCGCTAACTTTTTATCCACACATGAGGGCGTGGGTTCAATCCCCACTGCTCTCATGCTGTAGCGATCTTGAGTAAGGTACTATAAACAATATAAACTCCTGCTGAGCAGTTTCCCAATTTGCAGCATAATTATAGGGCAATTATAATCTATAATATCCTAATCTTTTAAAGACAACTCGAGACTGGGTCAGAGTAACAAATGTTACTCTATGTTTGGGTCGTGAAGTCGACCTTTCCACATCGAGGATAAAGATACATAAAAAAAATCTGCTTTGAGTGACTTTTACCGTTAATGACAATTTAGTGAAAACCTTAACAAAATTAGCGAGGATTTTTAACTTTTCAGATAAATAAAAAAACAGTTTTTTGTCATTTTTTCTCAATATTTTAATCAAGAAGGAAAATTAAAAGTGCTGACTGTGCTTTGTCAAAAATAAATATCTCAACATTCGGCAAACGAATAAATATCATGAAACTCTTTGATTGTCCTCATCTAAAATCAAGTTAGATCGGTAAAAGGGCAGAGAATATGTTAACATGGGGTTAGGGGGGACATGGTGTATTGCGGCATAAGACCCCATATTTAGGAGGTGGGTAAGAAAGGGTTTAAGGTGAACCCCCTTTGTTAAGCTCAAGGAGGACCCCCTTTTTTGAGCCTTGCGGGGTGTGACGACAACGACCGGTGAATCTGGGTCGTTGGAAGGTCGTTCAACTGCGCGGTGATTCCCCCAACAAACTGGGGCCTTTTCCTCCAATCAGAGCTCCACGCTTGCATGAGGATGTCGCGGAACTCTCGTCCTCCGTGCAACAACTGACTCGAGTTCTGCTTCTTTCCACTTCCAACCTGCGACAAAATTTTGTTGATCAACAAACTCAACAAAATTATGTTGATCAACAAACTCAACAAAATTATGTTGATCAACAAACTCAACAAAATTATGTTGATTAACAAACTCAAAAAAATGATTTTGATCAACAAACTCAGCAAATTATGTTGATCAACAAACTCAACAAATTATGTTGATCAACAAACTCAACAAATTATGTTGATCAACAAACTCAACAATTTAGGTTGATCAACAAACTTAACAAAATTATGTTGATTAACAAATTATATGTTGTAATACCTGCCAAATGATGGATTCTGCTGATTCATTCTGAAAAGGCCATTTTCCTGACAAGAGTTCGTACCAAACCGTTCTAAATCAAATAAAATTAAATATAGAAAACATATTTTTAAACCTTATATTTGGGTTCCCACTGCTGACATGTTGTAGCATCTTTAACTAAGACCTGAGATCCTGGGTTTGATTACCACTGCTAACATGTTGTAACATCCTTGAGTAAGACCTGAGATCCTGAGTTTAATTTCCACTGCTAGCATGTTGTAACATCCTTGAGTAAGACCTGAGATCCTGGGTTTGATTCCCACTGCTGACATGTTGTAGCATCCTCAAGTAAGACCTGAGATCCTGGGTTTAATTCCAACTGCTGGCATGTTGTAACATCCTTGAGTAAGACCTAAGATCCTGGGTTTGATTCCCACTGCTAGCATGTTGTAGCATTCTTAAATACGCTAACAACAAAACATGAAACTCACCCAAATGCATAAACATCAGAATGAAAAGTGTAAGGCAGCGTAGAAACAATATCGTCAGCGTCGTCTTTCGGAAACCTTAGCGATCTAACCACTTCTGGCGCTAGATAGCACAACCAGCCATCGGGGATACATAACGTTCCTAACCTGAGAATCAAAATTTATTTTCATCATCGACTGGTTATATTTTTTTGTAAATATTTTTATCCTCGATGTAAGAAGGTCGACTTAAACATAGAGTAACAAATGTTACTCCGACCCAGTCTCGAGTTGCCTGTGGTAGTTTGGGATATTATAGATTATAATTGCCCGGTAATTATGCTGCTAATTAAGTGTTGGCTCAGCAGGAGTTCATACCGTTTATACCGCCTTACTTAAGGGCGCTACAGCATGAGATCAGTGGGGATTGAACCCAAGACCTTATGGTGGTGTAGCAAGTGTTCTGACCACTACACCATGCTGTCAGTATATTACTCTGAATTAAGCATTTATCCTTTACCTGTAGTTTTGCTGCTGGCTTCTTGATATTGCGTGCAAACCAACCAAACCAAAGTCGGTGATGACAACTTTGCGACCGTCAACAAAAATATTTTTCGATTTCAAGTCTTTGTGAATTATTTCTTTTGAATGGAGATATCCCATTCCCTGTAAAATTTATTAAGAATTTTATATTATTAGTTAAGGGTAGCGTCCATATTTAAATAGTTTTTAGAGATTTTAAAGGGATCGAACCCAGGACCCCACTGCTGAAATCATGGTTCTGGGTTCAATCCCCACTGCTCATAAAACAACTTAAACAAAACCACTAGGACAAAGTTGACTTGATCCTGAGTAAAACCTCAATAAAATACTCACCTGAGCAACATGTTGAGCGATAATCTTTGCTTTATCGCCCCCTATATTCCTGTTCTTTCTGATGTAGCGATATAGGGAAAGTCCCCCACAGAACCCCGTTACTATGGCAAGATGGGGGGCTTGAACGCACGACCCCATGAACAACTCAAGGTTCTCGTGACGCGTTTTCTTGTATATCGCCACCTAGAGGTTAAGTTTAAAGATTTATCGAATGAAAACAGTGTTTCCATAAAATTTTAAAGAAGTTAGAAACAGGGTTGCCATGAAATTATTACCTCCTGTCGAAAAGCTCGAAGTTTATCTTCGTCGTCGTAGTTGACGTCGATGACCCGTATCGCAACTTCACCGTGCCAACGACCCGAATAAACACAACCGACCCGACCTTGACCTATGACCTCATTTAATTCAAGTTCACTGTAGGGAATGTCCCATTCTTCGCTTTGCATTACCTAAACAAGGGTTGTAACAATAATGTCACTAAACAGAGATTTTAACACAGGTGTGACTAAACAAAGATTTTAACACAGATGTGACAAAACGAGGTTTTTAACACAAATGTGACTTAACAAGGATTATAACACAAATGTGACTTAACAAGGATTATAACACAAATGTGACAAAGCAAGGATTATAACACAAATGTGACTTAACGAGGATTATAACATAAATGTGACAAAACAAGGATTATAGCACAAATGTGACAAAGCAAGGATTATAACACAAATGTGACTTAACGAGGATTATAACATAAATGTGACAAAACAAGGATTATAGCACAAATATGACAAAGCAAGGATTATGACACAAATGTGACTTAACGAGAATTATAACACAAATGTGACAAAACAAGAATTATAACACAAATGTGACTTAACGAGGATTATAACATAAATGTGACAAAACGAGGATTATAACACAAATGTGACAAAGCAAGGATTATGACACAAATGTGACTTAACAAGGATTATAACACAAATGTGGCAAAATAATGATTTTAACACAAATGTGACAAAACAAGGATTATAACATAAAAGTGACAAAACAAGGAATATGACACAAATGTGACTTTACAAATTTGTAACACAAATAAGGCCAAACAAAGATTGTGACTCAAGTGTGACTTACACTCCCTTGTCGAAAGAACTTGGATCTCATGGCTTCATTTATTTCGTTTTCGGTTTCATCAAAGTTTTCCAGGGTTTTGTCGGTGTCAACAAAATCTTGTTGAACCGTTTTGTCGGTGTCGACAAAACGAGATGTTGATTCAACGAGGGTTGTTGACTCAAATAGATCGGTTGTTGATTCGTCGCTGCTTGCTGAAAATAAAAAAAAAATGGATTTTTTTAAAGTGTTATATTGTAGAGTTTTGCAATTTTGTAAGTGATGTATAAAGCACGTTAGTATGGTTGACAATGAATCACAAAATGGCTTTAAAACTTTTAAAAAATTGTTGTGGTACTTACAATTTAGTTTTCAAAAATACTGTAAAATGATTAACATAAAAACCAGGTTACCATATTACTTTGTGTGACGTGGAAAGTACTAAGTAGTGTAGTGAATGTTTACAAGCTAGTACTTTCTACGTCATCGCAAACAGGGCTTCCCTTTTCTTTTTTTAATTTAATTTTAATTTTTTTTTAAAGTTGTATAACTTAAAAAGTAATTTAAATTATTTGAAATTAAAAACATTTTTGTGTTCAGTGACACCAACTTTATCAATTTTTGAGTAAAAAAAATATCGCTAATATATGACTTTAAAAGTCAAAATATTCGGGTTTTATAAATTTTAGTTAAAATAGAAAATTATGCTTGGTATGTATAAAATGTAAACAGTGAGAATTAAACCCAAGACCTCATGTAGAAGAGTTAACTACACCATAATCCTCTCAATAAAGTTATTAAAAAGCGAAAAAAAATTCAGAAAAGTTAAAAAAGTTAAAATTTAAGGAAAATAAAAACCTTGAAAATTGAATTGTTCAGTGTCATGGTTGAGTGGTTTCACGTAGGGGATTGTTGGAAAGGTTTCCGAGCGATTTTGTAATTTCGGGGTTCGAGGATTACTCTGCGTTTCGTCTAGAAATAAAAAAATTAGAAATTATTCTCAGTAATCATAACACTTGGCTTCACTATGTGAGGTCGTGGGTTCAATCCCATAAACTAATATTGTATTAAAATAGTAATAACTTGGCAGCGTGGTGTAGTGGTAAGAACACTTGCTACACCACCATGAGGTCATGAGTTCAATCCCACTGATCTCATGCTGTAGCGCCCTTTAGTAAGATGCTATAAACGGTATGAACTCCTGCTGAGCCCGCACTTAATCAGCAGCATAATAATCGGGCAATTATAATCTATAATATCCTAAACTACCACAGGCAACTCAAGACTGGGTCGGAGTAACAAATGTTACTCTATTTTTAAGTCGCGCATTCGACCTTCCCACGTCGAGGATAAAGATATATACAAAAATGAAACAAAACTTTTACCGACGACATTTTCTTGACTTTTTCCTCGTTTCAATTTCTTTTTGATCCCGAACTTTGTGAGAAAATTTTTAAATCCTTTCAGTTTTGGGGTTTTCGGGGTTTGTGGGACCAGTTCCCGGTCATTCTCCCACATTTCTGGGTTATGGGGGGTCGCTGGGGTCATCGGGGTCCTGAACAGGGTTTTTAGATTATTTTATTTGAATTCAATTTTAAAATCAGAGTTTCCAAACAATTAAGACCAGTGTTTCCATAAAATTACCTGGGTGAAAGTGGGGAAACCCCAACTAAACCTTCGGGAGAAATCGTTGTCGAACTTCTTCGAGAAGCTGAAAAAAATTTCAAAAAAATTAAAAAAAATTTTTTAGAAAATAATTTAATTTTTTACCTGATCTTGAAATATTTATAAAATTTGGAATTTCATTTTCTTGAAAAACGAGATTTTGAGGTTTTTTCTTTGGTCGTCGCCCCCCTTTAGTGTTGGATTTCGGGGGTAAAGTCGAGGATAAACTATGATTTGACCCCGAAATATCAAAAACTCGGTTGCCAATCTAAAATTTTTAAAAAAATTTAAAACTTTTTAAATTATTACCAGCAGCATGGTGTAGTGGCCAAAACCATTGGTTTTACTACATGAGGTCCTGGGTTCGATCCCCACTGCTCTTATGCTGTAGCATCTTTATGTAATATTGAAAAATATTGTTTTAAAGTGCTCATATTAGGTTTAAGTTGACTCTAAATAGTCTTAATTTTAATATTTGCAAAGATAGCAGACCACGTAAGCCTTTACCAAACAGAAAAGTACAATTATTACTAGAGATGGGCTGAAATCCAAATTACTCGGATTCGACGAGCCCGAGTATTTTGTCGCAATACTCAGCCGAGTCCGAGTACTCGGTTATGACGTCATTTAAACGTATATAACTGTTCACAAGAATATTTCCCGCATAATTTTAAACAGCAAAATTTGCCAAAAAACACGTACTTATGAATTTTACTGTGTTAAAAGTGTATTAGTTGCGCAATCATTGCTTAAATAACGTGATATAATTGAGAGTAGATTATAATTTATTAGAAAAAGGCAAACTTCGTGTTTTTTTTTTAAATGACAAATTATTACTCGGCGTCCGAGTACTAAAAAATGCTCGACGAGCACGAGTATTAAAATATTCTTAATACTCGGCCGAGTACTCGGACTCGGATTCGATTGGTCCATCCCTAATTATTACCTAAAAAAGCATCAGACAATCGTAATGTCAGTTTTAGGCAATCTACAACATAGCACGCAAAAAATGCCGGCACGCATAAATGTTTTTTTAGATCGCGTATATAACTATCAATTTCACGCAAAAAAATCAACATTTGCAAATATTTTAGAGGTGCCACATACAAGGTACGAATTAACGTTTAAAAAACGATTCGCTAAAACTGAGGTTGCATTTTTAAAGCAATTATTAGGTCCAAGCCATAATCTTCGTTTTATTGTAGCACTTGACGATTTGCGTGGCAATTTTAAGATGTAACGTATTGTTGAACAATCGTTAAGAATATTTCGCACGAAAAACGAAACATTTTTGATTACTTTAAAGCTATGTTGTATATTTAAAAAATTGCGTAACAACTAAACGAACTCGGGAGCGAAATTTACGCATTGCCAAAACATTAAAAGTTATTGTTATTAAATGCCCTATAGTAACCTACATTTACGCAGGATTATGATGATGTAATCAAATTAGTGTAAAACCGGTGTAAAATAGATCGTAAAAATATACACGAAAGTTTTATTATCGCCTGAACCTTTTTTGGTTGATTCGCTATTTCTAATATATTTGTAAAAAACGATTCGCTAATTTTAAAAAACGATTCGCTTTTAGCGAATAGCAACCCGTTATTTCGTTCCCTGACATATATTCGGCAATTATTAAAATTATAAATGAGAGTGTGCCCCCTGCACCCCAAGGATCGTTGCCAGTTTATATCTTACTATAAGTTTACTTGGGTGGTAAAGTCGATCTTCCCACATCGAGGATAAATAAATGCAAAACATGATTTTCACAATTTAGTTACAACTCACGTGCTCTTGAGACTTGGAAGATTGAAGATTGTTGAAGGGAGGTAAGAGGTTGCTGTTCGATGAAGTGGAATATTTGTGTTGTCGCCCCAATGATGACCCCGTCCCTAACGACGACCCCGTCCCCGTCGATGCCACCCTGTCACGGTTCACTGCACAGGACTTCATGGGGGTACCAGGGGCTATGACCTTAGGGTCAGGGGGGGGAAAAAACATGTGAGAAGAATGTCCGATTTCTGGTAAAAAAAAATTTTTTTATTTTTTTAAATTTTTTATCAATTTAAAAACAAGATTTTTACCTTGAGAGTCTGACTCAGACTCAAGTGAACTTAACTCGGGGCTTAATTGACTTGACTCTGACCTTGACCCTGACCTAGAATACTCCGATGGGTCGGTGTTCGATCGAGTGCGACCGTCCGTAAA
Organism: Corella eumyota; assembly: GCF_963082875.1. Classification (NCBI taxonomy): domain Eukaryota; kingdom Metazoa; phylum Chordata; class Ascidiacea; order Phlebobranchia; family Corellidae; genus Corella; species Corella eumyota. The sequence goes on along the minus strand of NC_137495.1, from coordinate 15,395,007 downwards.
TTCTTCGTCAAACGAACCTTTTAAAATTTTTTCAAAAATTAAAATTATTTTGTACATTTGATATTTCAGAATTATAGAAGTTAACTAAAACTTAGTTGAGTCAAAATAAAAACTTAGTTGAGTCAAATAAAAATAATAAACTCAAACCATTTTGAAAATATTTTGTGTGGTTTTCATTCACGTCGTTTTCAAAACTTTCGTGATTTAGTTTTGTCCAAAAAAATTCACCAACGCTCGATTTTGACGACTTTTGTGAGTCTAAAAAAATTAAGTTTTACTTAAGTATACAACATGCCAGCAGTGGGAATCAAACCCAGGATCTCAGGCCTTACACAAATGCTACAACATACCAGCTGTGGGAATCAAACCCAGGATCTCAGGTCTTACTTAGAGATGTGACAACATGCCAGCAGTGGGAATCAATCCCAGGATCTCAGGTTCTACTCAAGTATACAACATGCCAGCAGTGGGAATCAAACCCAGGATCTCAGGTCTTACTTAGAGATGTGACAACATGCCAGCAGTGGGAATCAAACCCAGGATCTCAGGTCTAACTTAAGAATACTACAACATGCCAGCAGTAAGAATCAAACCCAGGATCTCAGGTCTTACTTAAGGATGTTACGACATGCCAGCAGTGGGAATCAAACCTAGGATCTCAGGTCTTACTTAGAGATGTGACAACATGCCAGCAGTGGGAATCAAACCCAGGATCTCAGGTCTAACTTAAGAATACTACAACATGCCAGCAGTAAGAATCAAACCCAGGATCTCAGGTCTTACTTAAGGATGTTACGACATGCCAGCAGTGGGAATCAAACCTAGGATCTCAGGTCTTACTTAGAGATGTGACAACATGCCAGCAGTGGGAATCAAACCCAGGATCTCAGGTCTAACTTAAGAATACTACAACATGCCAGCAGTAAGAATCAAACCCAGGATCTCAGGTCTTACTTAAGGATGCTACAACATGCCAGCAGTTGGAATCAAACCCAGGATCTCAGGTCTTACTTAAGAATGCTACAACATGCCAGCAGTGGGAATCAAACCCAGAATCTCAAGTCTTACTCAAATATGTTACAACATGCCAGTAGTAAGAATCAAACCCAGGATCTCATGTTAATCTACTTTTTTATATTTACTTTGAAAATATTTAAGTTGGGTCAGAGCTGTTGATAACTTCTGATTGTCTTCTTTGTTCCCACCCACTTTAATTATGATGTCATAAAGTTGTTGTTTGTTCAACCGTAACAAATCTTCGACGGAATGACCTTCCATTCTTAACGACTGACATTCAAAATTAAAAAAAAAATATTTAAAAAAAAATAAAAAAATTTTTAGTTTTAAAAATAAATAAAAGTTAAAATCACCTCAGCTAATAGAGAAGTGACCCCAACAACTGCTAACCATTTGTTTAAAGAAGGATAACTTTTTAAAACTTCACTTATTTCATTCGATCGAACTTTCTGTTTCGTTTCAAGTTGTTGGCAAAAATGTTGAATCAATTTTCCCTATAACAAAAATTTGTTTATTTCAAAAACAAAAAACTTTTTTATTTTTATATTAACCATCAGTGGTGGAGTGGCTAGAACATAAAAGTTCCTAGGTTCAATCCCCACTGCACTTATTCTGTAACATTCTTGAGTAAGACTCGATGTCTTGGGTTTGATTCCCACTACTGGCATGTTGTAGTATCCTTAAGTAAAACCTGAGGTCCTGGGTTTGATTCCCACTACTGACATGTTGTAGCATCCTTATATAAAACCTGAGGTCCTGGGTTAGATTCCCACTGCTGGCTTGTTGAAGCATCATTGAGTAAGACCTGAGGTCCTGGGTTAGATTCCCACTACTGACATGTTGTAGCATCCTTATATAAAACCTGAGGTCCTGGGTTAGATTCCCACTGTTGGCTTGTTGAAGCATCATTGAGTAAGACTTGAGATCCTAAGTTTAATTCCCCTGCTCTAATGCTGTAGTCCACTTAAGTAAGGTGTTATAAACGATATGAACTCCTACTGAGCCGACACTTAATCAGGAGAAACTGATGTTACTCCATGTTTAGGTCCTGAAGTTGACCTTTCCATATCGAATATGAATGATATAAAACTTAAATTTTGAAAATTGAAAATCAATTTACCTCTAATCTTTGTATTTCTTGCAGAGTGAACTCGTTTAAACCCAAACTTCGAAATTCTATTAACTTGACCGCCCAAATGTCAATCATTCTCTGAATATTGACGAGTTGACGAACTGCAGCCTCACAACTTAAACTCTCATCTGGACAAAACATTATTTTTACAAACTTTTAAGGTAAGTGGTTGAAAGGTCGCCTTAAATTAACGCTGTTTTTTGTATAGATCTTTATCCTCAATGTGGGAAAGTCGAATGCACGACCCAAACATAAAGTAACATCAGTTACCCCAACCCAGTCTCGAGTTAACTTTGCCAATTTGGGATATTATGGATTATATTTGCTCGACAATTTTGCTGCTGATTAAGTGCTGGCTCAGCAAGAGTTCATACCGTTTAAAGCGCCTTACTCAAGGGCGCTACAGCATAAGATCAGTGGGGATTGAACCCAAGGCCTCATGTGTGGTGTAGCAAGTGTTCTAAACCACTATACCACACTGCCGCCCCTACAAACTCCTGCCAAGCTAAAAATCAATCAGTAATTCGACATGTTTAGGCAGTAAAGTTGATACACGTCAAGAAAAAATGTTTAAAAACAAATAGTAATATTTAAATGAGAGCTTACCGTTGCTAAAATTCATGTTTTCCGATTAAAATAATAATCCAACTCAACTTTTCATTTTCATTCAAATAATAAAATTAAAAGATTTGGAAATTATTTTATAATATCTAAATCGAAAAACTTTGTCAAAATATTTAAAGTTATTTTTATTGTAAAATAAACTTAATTGGCGTCATTTTTATTACAAAATCCAGGATAGTGCAGAATCATAACAAAATTCGCAGAATGCGAGCAAAACATTTTTGTAAGTTTTTAAAGAAGTAAGGGATGATGCGGGATTTAATTTAAAAAAGAGAGGGATCGTGCGAAGTCAAAACGAGGGGTTAGGAAAAGGTATAAAAATTTCAAAGAGACGCGATAGCGGGAAATTTCTTAGGCTGAAAGTGATTAGTCGTAAAATTTGCAAGTCAAAAGCACTTGTCTTTAATCCGTTTAAAATTAGTTTTTGAAACAAAAATCTTAAAAAAATAAATATTCTAAAAGGTAACATTTGTCATTAATGTAACAACCAATAAAAAAAAGAATGTACTGAGAAACATAAGGGTAAAGTTATAAAAATTCCGCCTTTTCCGCATTTATAAACTTGGCGGACGACACTACAGATAGGGACTATACTAAAGTACGGGATGCGGGGTAATGCGGGACCGTATCTAAACGTTAATAAAAATTCGTGGAATGCGGGATGGAACAGAATTTTTGTACTTTTCTGCGGGATGATTGCTGTTTTTACCTAAAGGGCTAAGGGGTCATGCGGGATTGACTTTAAAGGTCAGGAAATGATGCGAAATTGAATATAAAGCACAAGGGAAGATTAGGGGAGGGTATAAAAAGTTCGTCATTTTCCGCATTCCGCGAATTTTTATTAACGTTTACATACGGTCCGCACTATCCCGCACCCCGTACTTCAGTATAGTCTCATACTATTGTCAGTTTGTCTGTTTATTTTAAGTTGAAACAGTAAAATACAAACTTTGGTTTCTTTCTTGAAAAATAAATTGGTCTTAAAACTTTAATTTAACTGACTTTTTTATTAAATTTTTTTTTATTAAAACCAGAACTCGTCCAAATCGTAAAATTAAAATATAAACAAACAGACAAAAACAATGGTAGAAACTTTTAATCGCCCTTTAAGAGGTAACTACTTTAATAATAATTTGTTTCTTGCATTTATTTATCCTCAATATAAAAAGATCGTCTTTAAAATCATTTGTTATATATATTAATTGTTTTAGAAGTACAGAATTAAACTGCTTTTAATTTTTTTCTGTTTTACATTTCTTATTTTATTTTTTAAATTATTCTTACTTCAAATAAATAAACAAATTAAAAAAATTTCATCACGTGACTTTGTTTCTGGTTTAAACAGGTCGCCTGAAAATGAGGGAATGGAAATTAAAGGAAACGGAAAATGAAGGAACCGGAAAATAAAGGGACCGGAAAATGAAGGAACGGAAAATAAAGGAAACGAAGAATGAAGGAACCAGAAAATGAAGGAACCGGAAAATAAAGGAACAGAAAATGAAGAAACCGGAAAATAAAGGAAAGCAAAAAAGGAGAGGGCGAAATCTTAAATACTAAAACGAAAAAATACCGTTGACTGTTTATTTAGGATTACTGTCATTTATTTGAGAACTGATGAGCGATAATGAGTTAATTTTATTACCCCAGCATACCCTAACCCTCTTCTATAAAATGCCCGTTTATTTCTAAAATAATATTGACTTAAATACAAATAAACAGTTAACGGAATTTCCGCGTTTTATTTTTTTAAGATTCCGCCTCTCCCTTTTTCACTTTCCTTCATTTTCCAGTTTCTTTATTTTCTGTTCATTTTCCGTTCCTTCATTTTCCGGTTTCTTCATTTTCCGTTCCTTCATTTTCCATTTCTTCATTATCCGTTCCTTCATTTTCTGTTCCTTCATTTTTCGTTCCTTTATTTTCTGTTCCTTCATTTTCCGGTTCCTTCATTTTCCGTTCCTTCATTTTCCGGTTCCTTCATTTTTCGGTTCTTTTATTTTCCGTTCCTTTATTTTTCCGTTCCTTCATTTTCTGTTCCTTCATTTTCCGGTTTCTTCATTTTCCGTTCCTTCATTTTCCGGTTCTTTTATTTTCCGGTTCCTTCCTTTTCCGGTTTCTTTATTTTCCGGTTCCTTCATTTTCCGGTTCCTTCCTTTTCCGGTTTCTTCATTTTCCGTTCCTTTATTTTCTGTTCCTTCATTCTCCGTTCCTTCATTTTCCGGTTCCTTCATTTTCCGGTTCTTTTATTTTCCGGTTCCTTCATTTTCCGTTCCTTCATTTTCCGTTCCTTCATTTTCCAGTTCCTTCATTTTCCGTTCCTTCATTTTCCATTCCTTCAAATCCTGCGTCCCCGTTTAAACCAACACCTAAGTGAAACAACTACAAGCCTGAAAAACAACTACAAGCCGAAAAGTTTCGGATTCGAGACACATCAACTCCACACTATTTGTCTTCAAGTTTTGCAAAACTCCTGTAACACCCTTGAGTAAGACACTATAAATGATATAAACTTCTGCTGAGCCAGCACTTAATCAACAGTATAATTATCGGGCAATTATAATCTATAATATCCAAAACTGCCACAGGCAACTTGAGACTGGGTCGAAGTAACTGATGTTACTCTATGTTTAAGTCGCGCATTCGACCTTCCCACATTAGGAAAAAGATGTATACAAAAAACAGTTTTATTATAAATGTAGTTGGGGTTCGAATCCCAACGAACGCATGTTTAATTTTTATTTTCAAGAAAAATTTGTTATTTTCGGGTATTTTTTTTTTATATATATTTTTATCCTCGATGTGGGAAAGTCGAATGCGCGACATAAACATAGGGTAACATAAGTTACTCCGACCTAGTCTCGAGTTGCCTGTGGCAGTTTGGGATATTATAGAGACTATATATGCCCGGTAATTATGCTGCTGACTGCTGGCTCAGCAGGAGTTTATACCGTTTATAGTGCCTTACTCAAGGGTGCTACAACATGAAATCAGTGGGTTGAACCCAAGACTTCATGTTGTGTAGTTAAGTGTGTTAGCTCAATTTTGCCAAAACAAATAAAAACCACTTTCTAATATTTAAGATATATTTGTTACACCACCGATACAAATAACACTGTGTAAAAGCACAACAATTTATAATCCAACAACAACTTAATTATGATCTTGAATAACTAAGAAAAATAATAAAATTTTCAATCACAGTACAATTTTTATTGCAAATCCTAAAAACATAAAAAATAAACCAAAGTTGCAATGAGTTTTCACATCAATAAAAAATTTGATTACCGACAATTTACTAAAAAACATTTTAGCAAATCTATTCTGACCTAAATTTTAGGCAAATGTCGTTTTCCGATTGTTGAAACAATGTTGAATGTGTAAAATGGTTTTTCAGTTATTTAAATAAACACCAAAAATTTATTTCGAATGCTGAAAAGGTTACTAGAATATGGTTTAAAAAAATTAAAAAAAATTTTGAAAAATTAAAAAAAAAAGTCCGGTTAGAAATGTCGTTAAACGTTGTAATTAGTCGTCAAAATATTGACCCTGTTGCTCCCAGAACAGGGAAGAAACCAGGTATAAATGGGTCCGAACCCAAAAACTTGCCTCAAAAGCAAAGTCTTGGATTTTCTTGGTTTAGGGGCTTTTTGTTTGCGGGTCCGATGAATTGTGTATTCTACCCCAGTTTCGTCCCCAAATATGGAACTTACCTGAAAAGAAAAAAAATATATTTTTTTTGAATAAATTCAGATTTTCAGTTTATTTTTATAAAAATTATTATCAGTAAAAAACTAAAATTAATTTTCCCTTATTATAATAAATAAACGTACCTGATCATAAAGCATAACAATAACAAATATTCCAAATAAAATCGATTCTATGCACAAGCCAATACCATGCGCCCTAAATATTTAAAATAAACAAAAATTAAAAATATTGAAATGATTTATCCTCGATGTGGGAAGGACGACTTTATGATCTAAACATAGATGAATATTTGTTACTCTGACCCAGTCTTAAGTTAACTTTAGCAGTTTTGGATATTATAGATTATAATTGCCCGATAATTAAGCTGCTGATCAGGTGTTGGCTCAGCAGAGTTTTCATTATTAAAAGCACTTTACTCAAGCGCGCTTCAACAAGGAAGCAGTGGGGATCGAACCTATGACCAAAAGCCAAGTGTTCCAAATATTGCCATCTTTTAAACAGTAATTCTGTAAAACCTTTTACGTACACAGTTGATTTGCGTGAGAGAATGTCGGCGTTGTTCGTTCGATTATTTCCAAACATCCAAACCCAGCTTGAAATATCGAGGATCAAGGCGTAAAAACACAAAACACCTGCAACGACAAATTTGTTATCGGGTTTATATGTAAATGGGCAGCATGGTGTTGTGGTCAGAACGCTTGGCTTCACTACATGAGGTCGCGGGTTCAATCCCCACTGCTCTCATGCTGTAGCGCCCTTGAGTAAGGCACTATAAACGATATGAACTCCTGCTGAGCCAACACTTAATCAGCAGCTTAATTATCGGGCAATTATAATCAATAATATCCCAAACTGCCACAGGCAACTTAAGACTGGGTCGGAGTAACTGATGTTACTGTATGTTTTTTTTTTTCACATCGAGGATAAATAAATATAGAGAAAAAAAAATTTAACTTCAAAGAGTATATTTACATATTCAACTTTAACACCACCTTCAAAGTGCTTACCGGTATAAAAGAGAAATTGAATAAAATATTTTTGATTAAGTTCCCCGATGCAATTATTCACCCTGAAACAAAATTATTATAAAACAAAAACCGACAACAATAATCCGGCTATATTACTAAAGAATCTTTTTGACGGCAGTGTGGTGTAGTGGTCAGAACACTTCTTACACTACATGAGGTCCTGGGTTCGATACCCACTGCCCCATGCTGTAGCTTTCTTGAGTGCATTCAAGCCATTTCTTACATTTAAGTCCCTCAAACCGGGTTGTCATTATGAAACTTGTTAAGTTAAATTTAACGATCTCGTTAATGCGTCAAAATTTAGCGAGCTATTTTCCTAACTAAATCAGTATTACGAAACCACCTAGTTCGTTAAAAATAAGAGAGTGCAAAAGAAGGAATTTTGAGCCAAGGAAATTGATGTTTCTTACGTTTTTACACATGATTACAGTCTACATCAAAGCAGCAATATTACATCATATCCACGGGGGTGCTTTTATATTGTCGTTTTCATAATGACAGTAAAAACTTGTACGGTTATTAAATTTTATGGTAAAAATGATGTTAAAACGCATTACTTGACAAAACAGAATATAGGTGTTTATACACTTGTATTATTTAAACAAATAAAACAATTTGTCTTCTTAACAACTGTTAAAATAACAGACTAGAAAACCGACGCATTTGTTTAGCAATTTTAAAATTTATTTTTTTAAATAACATATAAGTATTTATGTACCGCAAAAAAGTATTTATGTATTTATGTATTTATGTAGTATTTATGTAAAAAAGTATTTATGTAGTATTTACCGCAAAAAGTATTTATGTATCGTTTGTTAAGACCCTGGCATAAGAGCAGTGGGAATTGAACACAGAACCTCATGTAGTGATGCCAAGTGCTCTTACAACTACACCATGCTTCACCCACAAATTTAGTAATGACGCCAAGTGACATTCTCGATTGCTAAGACCCTAGCATAAGAGCAGTGGGAATTGAACACAGAACCTCATGTAGTAATGCCAAGTGCTCTTACCACTACACCATGCTTCACGCACAAATTTAGTAATGACGCCAAGTAACATTCTCGATTGCTAAGACCCTAGCATAAGAGCAGTGGGAATTGAACACAGAACCTCATGTAGTGATGCCAAGTGCTCTTACAACTACACCATGCTTCACCCACAAATTTAGTAATGACGCCAAGTGACATTCTCGATTGCTAAGACCCTAGCATAAGAGCAGTGGGAATTGAACACAGAACCTCATGTAGTAATGCCAAGTGCTCTTACCACTACACCATGCTTCACCCACAAATTTAGTAATGACGCCAAGTGACATTCTCGATTGTTAATGACGTTTAAATAACGAGATTGTTAACTTAACGAGTTTTGTGATGTTGCCCCTTGTCAAAAACTGCCCAACTTTAAAGGGGGGTAATGTTTGATTATAAGCAAAACGGTGTTTTTAACGTAATGTCAGTTAATTGTTACTCAACTTACCATGGACAATGGTGGTCCATTCTTCTGATACAACGGCGACATATTTTGCAGTGGTGAGCTCTCGGGGGTCGGTAACTTTCGCACCGCTGGCACACAGTCCAATCCTGGCTGCTGCTAGACTAAAATATTAATTCCTCTTTAGTTTCATTGACTTTAAATAAAGAATTATAAGCAGAGCTGAATCTAGCCATAAGGGCAACATGAACAAAAATAAATTAATTTAAGGCATGATACAGTTTTAATGCAGAATTTTCTTTCAAATAATAAAAAACTTTTGTAATACTTTATTTTAGCGACGTCAATATTACGAAAAAACATAAAATGCATATGAACTTCTGATAAGCCAACACTTAATCAGCAGCTTAATTATTAAGAAATTATATTCTATAATATCCCAAACTACTAAAGTCAACTCGAGACCGGGTCACAGTAACAGTTGTTAATGTTTTGGCTGTAAAGTCGACTTTCCCACATCGAGGATAAAGATATATAAAAATAATTAACTGTGAAGTTAATTTTATTGAATATTTTAAATACGAAAAAATTTAATGAAAAATTTAACCTGATCTTTAGAGTTCATTCTGACATCAGAGAAATCGAGGCCTCTGATTGGTAGAGGAACAATGCCAGGATCAGAAAACACAGATCTACTATGGGCAAACAACAATGCTAAAACAACCATGTTGAACATTACAGCATGAAATGGGCCCCATAAACTAAAAAATTAATGTTTTTTTATTGTTACAGTGAATGGGACAACCTGTATAAACTTTATTGAAATTTAGTTGAACAACATCATTTTTTTGTTTATTTATTTATCCTCGATGTGGGAATGTTGACTTCACAACCTAAACATAGAGTAACATCAGTTACTTCGACCCATTATCGAGTTGTCTGTGGCAGTTTGGGATATTATAGATTATAATTGCTCGGTAATTATGCTGCTGATTAAGTGCTGGCCCAGCAGGAGTCCACACTGTTTATAGCGCCTTACTTAAGGGTGCTACAGCATGGAAGCAGTGGGAATTGAACCCAAGACTTCTTGTAGTAAAGTGTTGTACTTAAAATTAGGACGTTTTTCCATTTTTATAATAAAAGTATTTACACGATTCAAAAAATGATAAAAAAACTAAAACATAAATTATAATATTTATATTTTTAAAAATCCAATTTATTAATAAGCAATATAAACCAACCTTCCAGATAGTGATGTCATAACAATGTGTTGTATGATCACATAATCAGCATAAATCACTAAAAAGTACGTGAAAATAACACAAAAAATACCACATGGGTCTTTATGGAACACCATTACATGAGTTTTCTGAAAAAAATACAATTTTATTAAAAGTTTTACCCATTCAAGATCGCATTTTTTTGTATATATCTTTATCCTCAATGTGGGAAAGTCAAATGCGCGCTTTAACATAGAGTAACATCAGTTACCCCAACTCAGTCTTAAGTTGCCTATGGCAGTTTAGGATATTATTGATTATAATTGCCCGGTAATTAAAATTCTGATTAAGTGCTGGCTCAACAGAAGTTTATAGCAGCTTACTAAAGGGCGCTACAGCATGAGAGCAGTGAGGATTAAACCTAGGACTTCATGTTCTCTGCGCATATCGAGCATTAACATTTTTAAGACACCAATTAACAAGATTTTTTATTTAGTACTAAAATGAATGCGGAACAGACGGAATATACAAGGAAAGATAAGGGTAAGGTTATAGAAATTCCGCCCTTTCCGCATTCATAAACTTGGCGGACGACCCTATTAAAGCTCTAAGCTTTAAAGTGTTTATTTACTTTGCTACGTTAACAAATTTCTTTATTTCAGAATAAATTCTAAAAACTTGCAAAAAAATTATTAAAAATCGAGAATTTCGTTTACGGAAATAATTAACGGAAAGAAACGTGGAATCCCAGTGCTTCCAACTTTTTTAACGTCATTAACATAAAAAGTATCTGCTCATACTCTTTGAAAATTTAAAAAACGACTTTTAACCTAAATTTAGGTAGAGCTGACATTTAGGAAAGATATATAACATATTTAGAGCATAAGATTTTCTTAAAATAGCATTTCAAGGCACAAGATTTTAGTAAAAGGTTATTAAAAAGTTAACTCAGGACATGAGTTCTTTTTTCATAATGATGCACACTATAAGGCTAATAATAAAGATGCTACAACATGCCATCAGTGGGAATCAAACTAAGGACCTCACGTTTTTACCTTAGGATACTATTACATGCCATCAGTGGGAATCAAACTAAGGACCTCAGGTTCTTACTTTAAGATTATACAACATGCCATCAGTGGGAATCAAACTAAGAACCTCAGGTTCTTACTTTAAGATTATACAACATGCCATCAGTGGGAATCAAACTAAGAACCTCAGGTTCTTACTTAAAGATCCTACAACATGCCATCAGTGAAAATCAAACTAAGGACCTCAGGTTCTTACTTAAAGATTATACAACATGCCATCAGTGGGAATCAAACTAAGGACCTTAGGTCTTACTTAAAGATGCTACAACATGCCATCAGTGAAAATCAAACTAAGGACCTCAGGTTCTTACTTAAAGATTATACAACATGCCATCAGTGGGAATCAAACTAAGGACCTTAGGTCTTACTTAAAGATGCTACAACATGCCATCAGTGGGAATCAAACTAAGGACCTCAGGTCTTACTTAAAGATCCTACAACATGCCATCAGTGGGATTCAAACTAAGGACCTCAGGTTCTACTTAAATATTATACAACATGCCATCAGTGGGAATCAAACTAAGGACCTCAGGTTCTTACTTAAAGATCCTACAACATGCCATCAGTGGGATTCAAACTAAGGACCTCAGGTTCTTACTTAAAGATTATACAACATGCCATCAGTGGGAATCAAACTAAGGACCTTAGGTCTTACTTAAAGATCCTACAACATGCCATCAGTGGGAATCAAACTAAAGACCTCAGGTCTTACTTAAAAATCCTACAACATGCCATCAGTGGGAATCAAACTAAGGACCTCAGGGTCTTACTTAAAGATCTTACAACATGCCATCAGTGGGAATCAAACTAAGAACTTCAGGTTCTTACTTAAAGATGCTACAACATGCCATCAGTGGGAATCAAACTAAGAACCTCAGGTTCTTACTTAAAGATCTTACAACATGCCATCAGTGGGAATCAAACTAAGAACTTCAGGTTCTTACTTAAAGATGCTACAACATGCCATCAGTGAAAATCAAACTAAGGACCTCAGGTTCTTACTTAAAGATTATACAACATGCCATCAGTGGGAATCAAACTAAGGACCTTAGGTCTTACTTAAAGATGCTACAACATGCCATCAGTGGGAATTAAACTAAGGACCTCAGGTTCTTACTTAAAGATACTACAACATGCCATCAGTGGGAATCAAACTAAGGACCTCAGGTTCTTACTTAAAGATCCTACAACATGCCATCAGTGAAAATCAAACTAAGGACCTCAGGTTCTTACTTAAAGATCCTACAACATGGCATCAGTGGGAATCAAACCAAAGACCTCAGGTCTTACTTAAAGATGCTACAACATGCCATCAGTGGGAATCAAACTAAGGACCTCAGGTTCTTACTTAAAGATACTACAACATGCCATCAGTGGGAATCAAACTAAGGACCTTAGGTTCTTACTTAAAGATCCTACAACATGCCATCAGTAAAAATCAAACTAAGGACCTCAGGTTCTTACTTAAAGATCCTACAACATGGCATCAGTGGGAATCAAACCAAAGACCTCAGGTCTTACTTAAAGATGCTACAACATGCCATCAGTGGGAATCAAACTAAGGACCTCAGGTTCTTACTTAAAGATACTACAACATGCCATCAGTGGGAATCAAACTAAGGACCTTAGGTTCTTACTTTAAGATGCTACAACATGCCATCAGTGGGATTCAAACTAAGGACCTCAGGTTCTACTTAAAGATCCTACAACATGCTATCAGTGGGAATCAAACTAAGGACCTCAGGTTCTTACTTAAAGATCCTACAACATGCCATCAGTGGGATTCAAACTAAGGACCTCAGGTTCTTACTTAAAGATTATACAACATGCCATCAGTGGGAATCAAACTAAGGACCTTAGGTCTTACTTAAAGATGCTACAACATGCCATCAGTGGGAATCAAACTAAGGACCTTAGGTCTTACTTAAAGATGCTACAACATGCCATCAGTGGGAATCAAACTAAGGACCTCAGGTCTTACTTAAAGATCCTACAACATGCCATCAGTGGGAATCAAACTAAGGACCTCAGGTTCTTACTTAAAGATCTTACAACATGCCATCAGTGGGAATCAAACTAAGAACTTCAGGTTCTTACTTAAAGATCCTACAACATGCCAGCAGTGGGAATCAAACTAAGGACCTTAGGTTCTTACTTAAAGATGCTACAACATGCCATCAGTGAAAATCAAACTAAGGACCTCAGGTTCTTACTTAAAGATGCTACAACATGCCAGCAGTGAAAATCAAACTAAGGACCTCAGGTTCTTACTTAAAGATCCTACAACATGCCATCAGTGAAAATCAAACTAAGGACCTCAGGTTCTTACTTAAAGATCCTACAACATGCCATCAGTGGGAATCAAACTAAGAACCTCAGGTTCTTACTTAAAGATCCTACAACATGCCAGCAGTGGGAATCAAACTAAGGACCTCAGGTCTTACTTAAAGATCCTACAACATGCCATCAGTGAGAATCAAACTAAGAACCTCAGGTTCTTACTTAAAGATCCTACAACATGCCATCAGTGGGAATCAAACTAAGAACCTCAGGTTCTTACTTAAAGATCTTACAACATGCCATCAGTGGGAATCAAACTAAGAACTTCAGGTTCTTACTTAAAGATCCTACAACATGCCAGCAGTGAGAATCAAACTAAGGACCTTAGGTTCTTACTTAAAGATGCTACAACATGCCATCAGTGAAAATCAAACTAAGGACCTCAGGTTCTTACTTAAAGATCCTACAACATGCCATCAGTGAAAATCAAACTAAGGACCTCAGGTTCTTACTTAAAGATCCTACAACATGCCATCAGTGGGAATCAAACTAAGGACCTCAGGTTCTTACTTAAAGATGCTACAACATGCCATCAGTGAGAATCAAACTAAGGACCTTAGGTTCTTACTTAAAGAACCTACAACATGCCATCAGTGGGAATCAAACTAAGGACCTCAGGTCTTACTTAAAGATACTACAACATGCCATCAGTGAAAATCAAACTAAGGACCTCAGGTTCTACTTAAAAATCCTACAACATGCCATCAGTGGGAATCAAACTAAGGACCTCAGGTTCTTACTTAAAGAAGCTACAACATGCCAGCAGTGGGAATCATGCAAGAATATGAAGCGAATTTTATTAATTACAAACTGTTTTTAGTTGTTGGTTGTTTACATGAATATAAAATTCTGGCTAATTCTTACGGAAATAAACTCAGAATTTCAGTAATGTCTAAATCCATGTTTATTAAGTGGCGTCCGTTCAGCAGAACGGAATTGCCTAACTGTTTAAAACGAACATTTGCATTTAATAAAAAGCAGAAATGAATCGTTGGAAAAATATTTCAATACTAGAAAAACGAGGTTAGAGTTCCCATGTGAAAAGAGTTGTTAAATAACCCGCAAATTCGATAAACAAGTTATAGTTAAAAGCATTGAAACTTATTATTTAAATAGGGAGGAAAAATATGTCAAAGCTTGTCAGCAAATAAATAACAATTCCATTTCAAATCAACATCAAAAACTGTTTGTTTATAAAATTAAAAGTTAGCTTATGCGGATTTATCCAAAATAAGTTACAATTGTGGCATTAATAGGGCCAATACCTTCTTTGTTTGACCCAGTTACACCGATGTAGCTAATTGTTTGCTTGCTGGTCCGCAAATCAGTAGTAATCGTAACAGCACTTACTTTTTGTTCAACCTCGTCTTCTAATCCTTCCCACACCTCTGTTTTAAGAGCAGGTAGTATTGTGCGGGATGGTATTTTAAACCTGGGCCCTAGAACTTATATAAGGTCTCTAAAACCTTCGTCATTTAAAACATTTCGTCAATGAAAATGGCTGCACATTTTTAGTATTATAACTTCTTTTGTTGCCTGCCACTTTAAATAACTAATTTGCATTTATTACACATTGCTTTACTTTCACTATCTTTGATTACAGTCTTTACCAAATATTAGACCTACGATTTGACATCGCAGTAACTGTTCACTTGAAAATAGGAAATTTAAATATTACTACTATAGACTTTGTTACATTATGTTTATTCACACATTTAATAAACTCAACTATTACAGCCTTAACATTTTAGTACATTTACAGAATTTTATTTTTTGTAAGATTTAATTAATATAACACGGAATAACAAACCTTAATAATATCATATTTTTTTGTTTTTATTAATTACGAAATGTTTTTAGTTGTTGGTTGTTTACAATAATATAAAATTCTGGCTAATTCTTACGGAAATAAACTCAGAAATTTAAGTTAAGTCGAAAACTTAAGTTAAATCGAAATCAATTTAAGTAATGTCTAAATCCATGTTTATTGAGTGGCGTTCGTTCAGCAGAACGAAATTGCATAACTGTTTCTAAAACAACATTTGCACCTAATAAAAATAGGAAATGAATTGTTTAAAAATGATTTAATACCAGAAAAACGAGGTTAGAGTTCCCATGTGAAAAGAGTTGTTAAATAACCCGCAAATTCGATAAACAAGTTATAGTTAAAAGCATTGAAACTTATTATTTAAATAGGGAGGAAAAATACGTCAAAGCTTGTCAGCAAATAAAAATAACAATTCCATTTCAAATCAACATCAAAAACTGTTTGTTTATAAAATTAAAAGTTAGCTTATGTGGATTTATCCAAAATAAGTTACAATTGTGACATTAATAGGGCCAATACCTTCTTTGTTTGACCCAGTTACACCGATGTAGCTAATTGTTTGCTTGTTGGTCCGCAAATCAGTAGTAATCGTAACAGCACCAACTTTTTGTTCAATCTCGTCTTCTAATCCTTTCCACACCTCTGTTTTAAGAGCAGGTAGTATTGTGCGAGATGTTATTTTAAACCTGGGCTCTAGAACTTTCATAAGATCTCTAAAACCTTCGTTATTTAAAACATTTCGTCAATGAAAATGGCTGCAAATTTTTAGTATTAATACTTCTTTTGTTGCCTGGACAGCCACTTGAAATAACTAATTTACATTTATTGCACATTGCTTTACTTTCACTATCTTTGATTACTGTCTTTACCAAATATTAGACCCACGACTTGACATTGCAGTAACTGTTCACTTGAAAATAGGAAATTTAAACATTACTACTATAGACTTTGTTACATTATGTTTATTCACACATTTAATAAACGCAACTATTACAGCCTTAACATTTTAGTATATTTACAGAATTTTGTAAGATTTAAATATAATAACACGGATTATTTGTTCAAATTATAAAATTAATTACTTTAAAAGTTTTAATATAGTACATAACTAAAGAATTTTAATTTACAACTAGGAATTAAAATAATTAACCGAAAGAAATATGTGATTACTAGCAAGATAAAAGCTCCATGTGAAGAACGGGACCATGAACGGGACCACTATACCAGGTTTGTGGATACAATCGAACATAGCGAGCACTTATAGGTTGAGGAAAGTTGTTCAACTTGTGAACATTATAATCTTCATTACCAACAAAGACCTTAAAAAGATTTAATATAATATTTAACGTAATAATATTCAGGTTTAAGATATTAATTATTTAAATTTATAACTTTTTTAATCGCGCGTTGTTCATCGCTTTACATTTAACTTAAAGGGACTGCAACATGCAAAATTAAAATGTTTATAAAGGGCATTGTGACGTGTTTGCCAGCCCCTGATTACAATCTAAATGGCTTATTTCCTGCCCAAAAGTTACGGATTTTTGCTATTTTAAATAAAAAAATGTTACGACGATGCTTAAATTTAAGTTATTGATTTTATATTTAGGTTGTGCATAAATTTAAGCATTCGTGTTGACACTGTTTTTTAGGGAGCTAGAACAGCGTCCATAGCAACGTGATATAAATACGTTCCATGTCTTGTAAAAAACAGTTTTATGGACAAAAATCACAACCACAAAATCAAATGTAGCCTGCACTTTAAAAAACTCTTTTTAATTAACACTAAGGCTAAAAAGAAAGCTGTTTTAAGTAAGTTAAGTACTATAAACTACTTTCCAAGCTACTTCGCACACTGGGACCAAAGTAGCTACGTTCGGTCTTAAGAAAACAGTAGATTATAACTTGCGTTAAATTATAAACTCACAACTTATTTACTACTTGGAAAAACATAAAAATGTCTTTCAACAAGTAGTAAACCCCATTTGGGGCTTAAAATGTAAGTGATAGTCAGCACTGGAAAATAATAAAATTGAAATACAAAATCGGTAAAAAATTGTAATCCAGTTTAGTCTTAGTACCTGTAGAATTTAAAAAAACATCAATATTGCTATATTGGACATGTTTTAATAAAAAACGTTTTTATACCGGTTCGCGGGATTTTTACAATGTTAATTTTTAAAATTACAAAACTTTTACTTTTAGATTAATAAAAAATTTAAAACTGTCGCAGACCCTTTATTGTTACACGACGCATAATTAAGTTTTGTAACAAGCTATGACGTCACAAAACAATTAGAATGGGGATTGTTTAAACAATGGTTTGCTTGGTTATTATTATCTAGCTTGTAAACATCACACAACTTTTAAAAACAAGTTTTGGTGATTTTAATTGAAACATTTTTAATAAAATAAGTTTTTTTAAATTAATTAACACCAATTAATTAAAAACTGTTTCTAAACTTTAATAAGTTAAACAAAATGAATTTTCGTTTTAAATTTAAGCTTACCAGATCATTTCCATTATTTTGGATGAACTGCATATCTGATGTATTGGAACCATAAGATATCTTAAAGCTGGTGACCCAATAAGAACTATAGTAATTTCCTTGTGTCACAACTCCTGTCACTTGAGTTGGTGTCTTGAGGTCAATTTGGATCCATTCCCCAACCCTGTCTATTAATTAAAACAATGTTAATGTTTATTTTCCACTAATTACAAAAGTTGTGAAACTTTATTATAAGATAGAAAATAATTCCAACAACTCACTTTGTTTAGGTAACCAACCCATGGTATCAGCATCCAACCTTGCTGTATGTGGTGATGTGTTGCTATAATAAGAACTAGCTGTGATGTCACTATCCGGTATTCTTCCATCTTTTAACCCAAGCGCACATACACTAACTATAAATATTTATGTTTATTTAGAATTAATCTTATAAGTTGGCATGATTTAGCTTAACTCTTAAATATTTAAATTGTAAAATTCAATATTACAAAATGTTTATAAATTGTTATATTGTCTGCTTACTGTTAGAACCTCGTAACTCAAAATTTGACAACAAATATAAATTTACAAATTTTAAAAGCTGTATTTTTATGGACACAGATTCCATAAAACATTTAAAGTTATTTAAATTAAAAATTTATTTAAATAAAACTGACATAATAACTTAACATCGTTCGTTAAAATAATAACTAAATATCTATGATAAAATTAATTTTACAGATCAGTTTTAGCACTTTAAAAATGCCACTATATTAAGTATACTTGTTTATATAACTAACAATGTTAATAAACCATACAAAATATACTTGCAAGGTTTAAAAAGTTATTTAATTGTCTTAAAATTGTTTTTATTTTAGTTTTGAGGTTCTACCAGTAAGATGATATTATTTAACAAATATAAAGTAACCAAAATACCTGCTTTATCAGGAAAAACTCGTTTTATTACTGCAACAATTTCATCATGACATGAACACTCTCCAGTAGCCCCAATTGCCCCAATTTCACCCCTTGAACCTTTTTCACCTTTCTCCCCAGCTGGGCCAAGCTTGCCTGGTCTCCCTTGGGTTGATCTTAGCTCCCTGAAAGCGGGACTATCGGGGCTTGCATTAAAACAAACTTGGTTGTTTTGGGATGCAGCTAAGCATAACCAGAAGCACAAAAACATAAATATTTTCAAACTCATTTCGGCAAGTTTTAAGTTACAATCGTTTTATTCTAAACTCATTTAACAAGCTAGTTATAATTTTGTTATTAATATTTATCACAAATAATTGGAAATAACTTTCCGTCTGTTCCGACATTTTTGTATCAAAACACGCAGGTACCAAAACGCACCAAAAATTATATCTTGATTAATTTTAAATCGGCTGTTATTTAAAATTAAAAAAAAACTTTTTAAACGAGATGTGACGACACTATGATGTAACAATGATAGGAACGCAATAAAATACCCATTCGAATTGTTATCTATTAAGATTTGAAGCGGCAGTAACTTAAACTGTTTGAGTGTTAGTCTCTGACTGTTTGAATGGAAATGTAAAGTCGCCTCATTTTTCTTGTATATATAGACTTACAGTCAGAAGCTTTACGATATCTACTTATGACAATTTTTAATTAACTTAATAACCAAACTACGTTAATATTTGTAAACTTAAACAATTTTATCTAGTAACGCATTCAAATAATTTTTAAAATTTAATTGTGATGTCATAATCTACTAAAGTGACGACAAAGCTCGCTATCGGAGCCGTAAAGCAAGTCAACTATTGTGACATGCAACGAGGTTTCCCATAACAGCGTTAAAAATGTGAAACGTTTCAAGATTGTGCCAGTTAAAGTGTGGGGCAACAATCAAAGTAATTTTGTGAACGCTTTTCTGGATGACGGTTCAGATACAAGTATTTGTACTGCAAGCCTTGCAAAGAAATTAGAAGGAGACAAAAGAACACACCGAGCTTTATACAGCAAATTAAGTAACTAGTCATGGGAGCCGAGTTGACTCACTGTATGTAAAGGAGGTCAAACCGAATCGTTTATTGTCGAAAAGCTTTTGGTACTTGATCATATTGTCAATATAGGTGACAGCATTACAACCAAGAAAGTGGCAAACATGTATCCGCATCTGCGTGACCTGAAGTTTCCTGAACTTATAACAAAATCAGTGGAGCTACTTCTGGGAAACAATGTTCACGATGCATTCAGGGTTTCTGAATGGCGTTACGGCAAAAAGTGCCAGCCTTTTGGCCCGCATAAGGCGTTGGGTTGGGCGTTGTTTGGCTCAGACCATAACCCAAGAAAATCCTCCCAACGAACTAATGTTAACTTTATGCATGAGCCTGAACAAGTATCGACATCATGCAAAGAAATTTCAGATGTTTTTGTCAAGCAATTTTCACGACCTTGATTGTGCGCAAAAGAGCGAAATATCATTAAACGACAAAAGTACGTTGAAAATTATGAACAAAACAGTTTGGCGAAATGGCTGACACTATGAAGTTGTATTACCCTGGAAAAAGAAATATATTAAACTTTTAACGAATAGAAAGATGTCACTTCAAAGGCTGCAATCATTGAAAAAGAAGTTTATTGCTAACCCTGAAACTTTTAGCCAATATAGGAAAGAAATCGATAAATATGTAAAATAAGGACATGTGACTGTATTGGCTAATAGGAATTGTGTAAACGATATAACATGGTATAAACCACACCACTGTACGGGCCCTAAGTTCATTATAGTGTTTGATTGTGCTGCAAACTCGGCGTTGTTTCTTTTAATGACGTTTTATTACAGGGACTTTACTAACAGCCTCGTGGAAGTGCTTTTACGATCTGGTTCCAGAACAACATATTAACACTTAGAATAATTGGCTTAACACTCTTGTTGATTGAGAGAACATTAGTATACCCAGATGTTTTAAACCTTAATATTGATTATGGTTGTATTTAGTTTTATCGCTGAAAGAACTGAAGCCCGGTTTTAGTCAAAGGCAATATGTACGTTGGTGGCAGGCTACATAATCTGTCCCTTTAATCACCAAACATCCGATGATTCTTCCATCTAACCAGGTTGTAACCGAGCTCATTGTAAGTATCATAACAGGCATGGGAATTCGGTAACAATCTATGTCTTGTCCCCCATTGATGGCTGAGGTGGAACGAATTTTAAACAGCAGACCTCTGGTGCCACTCAGCGACGACCTGCCTCACAGTTTAATTTAACTGCCATTGAACTAAATAGCGCAACAGCTGCCATTGATCTAAATAGCGCAACAGTTGTCATTGAACTAAATAGCGCAACAGTTGCCATTGTGCGGGCAGTTAACGACAATCTTTTCCCTAGGTGATCAATAAACTTTATGTCATTTAATGCGTTTTAAAATTACGTTTTCTAGATAAAAATCTTTAAAATATGAAATATTTAAAAAATTAACATATATATTTATCTTAACATCCGGTTAAAACTTTTTTAACTATTATACTTTTCGCCAAATTTTATTTTAAATATCGGTAAAATATGTTCTTGCGTTAAAAGTATACGCGGGCTTAACGCTGCAGGCTCCCCGTAGTTTAATAAAAAAATTTGCAGGCCGAAAGCTATTAGTCGTAAAATTTTGCAGGCCGAAAGCTTATAGTCGTAAAATTTTGAAGGCCAGAAGCACCCGTCTTTAATCCGTTTATAAAAAGGTTTTTGAAACAAAAATCTTCAAAAAAAATAATTTCTAAAAACTAACATATGTCATTAACGTAACAACCAATAAAAACTTTTATATATACTGTACTTTATGCAAAATTTTTATTTTAAATATCGGTAAAATATGGTCTTACGCTGACTTTATACACGGGAATTTCATCGCCGACTCCCCGCCGTTTTTTTTTGCGGGACGAACCTTCTGGCAACTCTTTAAACGTTTTATTCTTCGTGTTTTAGTATATAAATTTATATACATTAACACGGGCAATAACCAATAACATATTTATGCACACTCTTCAGTGTAAAAAATGATAAATTAATGCTTTTTCTTCAAATATTGTTTAGAAATAGGCCCCTATTTGGCAAAATACGTGATATCATAAGGCATTGTCTTGCGTCACCTAAAAGCGCGCGCTTTCAAATTATTTTGTTATAGGTTTTAGTTTGTAAAATTAAAAAATAAATTGACACGGGAAAAGAAAGATAACATGTTCTTGCACATTATTCTTTAAAAAAACTATTAATTTACTGCTTATTTTATTTCAAATACTGTCTAAAAAACTGTATAGGAATACGCGAAAATAAAATTTTTCGCAGTAATTAAAATGCAAAATCCCCGCTGTTTTGAAAAAAATCTTCGGGCTGAAGTGTCTGGTTACCTTTTTGGTCAGTTCGCTGGACGTAAAAACTCATAAAAAAGTAAGGCCGAAGTAAGGTTTAACATACAATTAGACTTTCGCTTCCATACTTAATTTGTTAATTAAATACTTTGTGGTTTGTGTTTCGTATCATATAGTTTGTGTCGCATTTTTGTTTTAATTAAGTGTAGCCTTCTTAACGATGCCCATCTTTACAGCGTACTCTATTGGGGTTTAATAATTGTTTAAGCCATAGTAGTTTATTAGATCCTACATTATTCAAGATATAAACTGCATTCAACTAATCAAAATTTTGCGCCAGACTCATCCCGCGGTGCTGCGATTTTTTAAAATTATTCCTCCTTTCTAGTTATATAGCCCATGAACCACCTCTGTTATCTACACCTCAAAAGCTGATAAAATATATTCTGACAACAACCTTACGTTAAAATAAAATTAAAATGTACGACCCTGAGCCCCACTGTTTAAAAATAAGTTTTGTTTATAAATTCTGGTATTTTTTCGTAAAGTTATTCTATATATACCTTAACCACTTTAGCCTAGCAATCAAAATGCGATCCCAGCAAACGAACATTCGTTTATAAATGCTGGTTTGAAACTGGTAGAAAAAGGCAATCTTTAAATTTAGGAGAATTAGTCACAAGTTTTTTTTGTAAAAAAAACATGTCTTTATTTTTAATTTCATGTCTTTAACATTTAAATATTTTAATAATTGTAAAAGCATAGTTGCATAAAAACAAAAAAACTTTCTACAGTATTTTAATAATTAGTAATGTGCCGATCGCCGTTTTTTTTGATCAGATCACGATCGGATAACGTGACCGAACAATCGGTAACTTTATCGTCACTAAATACAAAAACAATTGACCCTGTATGTTAAACACTTCTACTTATTCACAAGTTTTTTTAAATATTTAACCGTAATATTCAGTATAATTTACAAGAACTAAAAACAATTTTACTAGCGCGGAAATAAAGCGCTGTAAAAGTTTATGGAAATCTATGTGGTTAAGGCATGTGCGTGTTTATTTGTGACGTAAAATTAAATGTGACGTAATTACCGATCTGCCGATTTTGGACCTTGATCGGGTGATCGCAAAATACCTTCAAAAATCGGCGATTTACGATCACCATTTTGATCGGCACATCACTATTAATAATTTGCATTTTCGAAAAATAATCTGAAAAAATAGATGATATCAATTTTAAAGTTCTTGAAAATTTTAAAAGAAGTAACAAAAACAAAATATATTTCAGAAATATAAAACAATAATTCTCATAAAATATGGAGTAATTATAAAGTAAGGGAATACAAAATCTTAAAAGTAATAAAAACTGTAAAATTATTTAAATTTCTGTTTATTTGATATAAATTAGAAAATAAAAACAGCAAGAATGGCAACAAATAATTTAGGAACTAAAATAACTCACTAGTATAATATTAAAAATAACTTTAAAAAAATTTTGGCAAAAAATTATAAAAAAAATTTCACTAAAATATTGTCATGATAAAATTTTTTAAATTTATAAATGTTTAAAATAATTCAAAACTTTTTTTTTTAATTTAAAGTTTCGTTTTATTAACTATCGCTTCACTTTCTTCACAATTATTCGCTTCAATGCTCATGTGCGGTGAACCACGCAGAAGAGAAATTTGAGTCAACAAAAAGAAAAAAGAACCTGAAATTAGAAAAAAGTTTTCGTAAAACTAACTAAAAAAAGGGTTTAAAAATCAAACTATATAAACCAATAAAATATTATTCAAAAAAATTGGCTTTGCTGCATGAGGTCCTGGGTTCGATTCCCACTGCTCTCAAGCTGTAACGTTATTAAGTAAGGTGCTTAAACTCCTGCTAAGCCAGCACTTAATCAGCAGCTTAATTATCAGACAATTATAATCTATAATATCCCGAACTGCCACAACTCGAGACTGGGTCAGGGTAACAAATATACCTCCATGTTTAGGTCGTAAAGTCGATCTTTCACACATCGAGGATAAACAGTTATAAAGAAAAAAAAAACTTACTAGCCAAGTAAAATCCTGGGTAAACGATGTACAGTGCTTCCCTGAAACCTAAAACTTTGATCATAGGTGGTACTATAAGAGGGGCATTCCCTCCGATATTATTGATCACAAAAATAAACATAGCGATCGCTGTCGCGCGTGACTGGGCAGGAAAGAACTCAACCAAAACAGTGAACAAAACTCCGAACCACATTTCCGCTGTGTTTTAAATAAAATTTGATTACAATAAAGTCATCGAAACTGGGTCGGGGTAACTGTTGTTACTCTTAAAAAAATATAAAACTATTTACCGAATAAATAAGCTCCAAAGAGCGAAATAAAAGCATAAGGCGGAGAAAAGTAAAGCGTTCCCGCCGCTAGAGGGCAGGCTATTGCTTGACTAACGACCAAAACCCACAATCTTGTTCGTACACCTAAAAAAAATTTGATTTAAAATTAAACCCCCAAAAAAATGGAATATTTCTAAATACAAATCTACAAAATTTGTGTTATATTAATAACACTGTCAATTTACACATAATGGGACATTTATATTAACCCCCTTACACCCCATCCCTTCTCTGAAAATAAAACTGTTTTATTGCACTTATTTATCTTTAACGTGGGAAGGTCGAATGCACAACCTAAACATAGAGTAACATCAGCTACCCCGACCCGGTCTCAAGTTGACAGTTTGGAATATTATAATTGCTCAATAATTAAGCTGCTGATTAAGTGCTGGCTCAGCAGAAGTTAATATAGTTTATAGCGCCTTACTCATGGGTGCTACAGCATGAAAGCAGTGGGGATCGAACAACAGAACTTATGTAGTAAAGACAAGGGTTTTGACCACCTACACCATGCTGCCAACCTTCAATTTATGTCAAAATTTTCAGATAATGCCGTTTTCGAAAACTATTTTAGAAAAGTGTCCATTCAGTAAATCAAATTTTTAATAATATGATCAAAATAAAGATTACCGTATTTAGAAGCGAGTAAATCGGACAAAATTCCACCAGTGATTATCCCAATCGTTCCACCAACGATGGAAGTTAAACTCATCCACAACCCCACCTCTGTGCCGGGGTAATATTGATCAAAATATAACTGACTGTTGTAAGACCAACAAAAACTTGCTGAAAATATTAAAATTTGATTTAGATTTTGTTATCCTCGATGTGGGAAGGTCGACTTCATGACCTGAACATAGATGAATTTTTGTTACCCCATCCCAGTCTCGAGATAACTTTAGCAGTTTGGAATATTATAGATTATAATTG
Organism: Corella eumyota; assembly: GCF_963082875.1. Lineage (NCBI taxonomy): Eukaryota > Metazoa > Chordata > Ascidiacea > Phlebobranchia > Corellidae > Corella > Corella eumyota. Next base: position 15,369,443 of record NC_137495.1, on the reverse strand, counting down.
CCCGATAATTATGCCGCTGGTTAAGTGCTGGCTCTGTAGGAGTTCAAACATTTATAGCGCCTTACTCAAGGACACTACAGCACGAGAGCAGAAGGGATCGAACCAAAGACCTCATGTAGTAAAGCCAAGTGATCTGTCCACTACAGTATGTAGGGTGAGGTTTAAAGTTTGATTCCCAGTAGCGGCATGTTGAAGCACCGACTAAGGATTTTATTCATAAATATAAAACTCACCAGAATGTCTGAATGAAGCCCCAACCAGTAACAATAAGATAGTTGGAGATTTGATAAATAATTTGAAAGTTGTCAAAATTGATTTCAACACCGACTGCTTTTCTAAATAATAAAATTTATAGCCAGGTTTATAAATAGCTTAGTTAAAAATATAGTTTGCAAAATAGGCCAAATAACTTTTAAACATTTCTCCAAAAAAAATAGGAAATTTTACGGCAGACTTAAAAAATACAATTCTTATAATGAAAACGGCAGCATGGTGTAGTGGTAAGAACACTTGCTACACCACACATAAGGTCGTGGGTTCAATCCCCACTGATCTCAAGCTGTAGCGCCCTTGAGTAAGGCGCTATAAATGGTATGAACTCCTACAGAGCCAGCACTTAACCAGCGGCATAATTATCGGGTAATTATAATCAATGATTTCCCAAACTACCAAAGTCAATTTGAGACCGGGTCGGGGTAACTAATGTTACTCTATGTTTAAGTCGCGCATTCGACCTTTCCACATCGAGGATAAAGATATACAAAAAACAGTTTTATTTATTAAACATTTTATCAAAAGTATTAAATACCAAAGTCTATCTCATATTTGTTATTCTCTTCAGCTTGTTCTATAATTTTACGTTCTGGTTCTTTGACAGAGAAATATAAAATAATCGCCATAATTATGCCTGGAGCTCCAGCTATAAAGTAACACCAACGCCAGCTCTAAGAAAAAATTAACAAAAGATTAGTTAAAAAAAAATTCAAAAAAATTTAAATCAATTTTGTTTTTTTTTGGGGTTGATTTGATAGAAAAACCTAAAAATAAATCGTTAAAAAAAAGGGTAGGCTACTACGTTATGAGAGTAGTGGGAATCGAACCCAGGTCCTGATGTAGTAAAGGCAAGTGTTCTGACTACTACACCAAGCTGTCGGTCAAAAATATTTAAAATATTTTCACCATTCCAAGAATGTTGGCGTCAGTCACATAATTTCCAACAGCAAATGCCAAACCATATCCAAAATAAATTCCAAAGTTGAAAAAACTCATCGCAAAAGCTCGAACTTTCTGTGAGAAAATGTCGGCCACCAAACTTGAGGTAAGAGGAGTACAGGCCGACTCTCTGGGAAAAAAAGTTTTAGATTTTTAAGAAAATTTATTATACATACAAAACAAAAAAATATGATATTATTAAGGTTTGTTAAGACCCTTTAGCATAAGAGCAGTGGGAATTAAACACAGGACCTCATGTAGTGATGCCAAGTGCTCTTACCACTACACCATGCTCACAAATTTAGTTAAAAATAATAACTGGTACAACAAACTTTTTTTTTTTTAAATATTTTTTGAATTACTGAAACAAACTTTAAACTCACCCTGCCCCGAAGCCAACTCTCAGCAAAGCTAACAACCAATAAGTGTCGGCAAATCCGGTGGTAAAAGTCATTACCGAGTAAAAGAAAACACTTGCAGATAATATCTGGATTCTAAACAATAAAATAAAAAGAGTTTTATAAAAAGTTAATTCAAAATTTAAATATTGAAAAGCAAAATAAATAAAAAAAATTTTTTGAAAGATTTTAGGTTTGCATAGAAAATGGAGTTACTGACATTTTACCAAAAACTATATTCCCAAAAAACACCATTTTACTAACAATAGCACATTTTCAGTTACCTCTCATTTACTCAAAAAAATATGATTTTATAAAAAAAAAGCTCTCATGCTGTAGCGCCATTAAGTAAGGCACTATAAACGGTATAAACTCCTGCTGAGCCAGCACTTAATCAGCAGCTTAATTATCGGGCAACTATATTCTCTATAATATCCCAAACTGCTACAGGCAACTCGATACTGGGTCGGAGTAAATGATGTTACTCTATGTTTAAGTCGTAAAGTTGACCTTTCCACATTGAGGATAAATAAAAAGAAAAAATAGTCGGTAATCAACCTGTTATATTTATCGCCAACAATTCCCATTACAACTCCCATAACAGTAAAAATGGCAATAAATATTGGACCAGCAAGAACTTGGTATTCTATTCCCTGGCCTGAGTAATTCCATTCACAATATATTGTTCCATTCCATCCCATGAGATTACATCTAAAAATTAAGATTATTAATAATTTACTTTATTAGTTAGCATGTTGTAGCATCGTTAAGTAAGACGTGAGATCCTGGGTTTGATTCCCACTGCTGGCATGTTGTAGCATCCTGAAGTAAGACCTGAGGTTCTTGGTTTGATTCCCACTACAGTTATGTTGTAGCATCCTTTAATAAGAACTAAGATCCTGGGTTTGACTCCAGCTGATGGCATGTTAAAGTAAATCTAAGTTAGCTTTAGAATTTATGGATATTATTAAATATATTTTACAGTCATTAATCTGCTGATAATTGTCGTAGCAAAAGTTTATATTAATAATAGGCCTTACTTAAAGAAGCTAAAGTATGGAAGCAGTGGGGATCAAACCCAGAACCTAGTTTAGTGAAGCCAAGTGTCTTACCACTACACTATGTCGTCAGGAGTTAGATTTATTTACAATTAAACCTTTTGAAACTGGAAATAAAACAGTCAATATACATAAGATGGTAATAAAATACAGAATGCAAAAAGTTGAGGGTTCGGAAAATAGTAAGGGGGCATATGTAAACGTTAACAAAAAATCACTGAATGCAGAAAGGGCAAAATTTTTATACTTTTCCCAATCATCCCTCAGTCCTAAATAAATACCGACTTTATCCCACAGTGAAATACAAAATTGCCGTTCCATCTCACATTCTCCAAATTTTTGTTAACGTTTACCTTTAGTATTGCTTAATATAGATCTGAGAAAACAAGATAATATTAGCATGCAAAATTAACAACTACTCACTGTGTTGAATTCTTCACATCTCTGCATTTTGTGTTTGACAGTTTTTCAACATTTATGTCCAAAGTCAAACAAGCCATGTCTCCAAAATGAACGTCCTGTGCCATTTCCTTTGAGGTGACACCGATCATAAAATGACCCAACTCCCCAAACCCATAACACAACATTAGGATTGTTATACAATACCAATGATACATGGGCTCCCCTTTAAATGTTTTAACCATTTTGAAATTGTTTTCCTAATGTTAAAGTAAACTGAATTTAAATTCTGTTAAAATATATTTTTACATTTATTAATTAGTGATGCGGAAAGGTCGACTTGACAACTTAAAAAAAGCTGCCGATTAAGTGCTGGTTCAAGTTCATACAGTTTATAGCGCCTTACTTAAGAGCGCTACAGCATGGACTGATGGAAGCAATGAGAATCGAACCCAGGACCTTATGTGTGAAGCCAAGTGTTCTGACCACTACACCATGCTGCCATTATTACAGTATATATAATTTTTAAATTTGATAAATAAAAATCGATTGTTATTCGTTTAAATATTAATAAAATAATAAAAACATTATTCAGCAAAAAAGATTTAATTTATGCCTAAAATTAACTTAAAATTTTATCCAGAATATATCAGCTAACGCAAACAATTTTGGCAAATATTGCTAGACCATAACTTTTCTGATTTTTTTAACATAAATATATCTTAACATTTCTTTGTTTTTACTTTATAATTTGCTCGATTAATCTAAAAACATCTGTTTTTGGTCTGTTTACAAAATCACATTTCCTCAACGCGTTGTCAACAAAAAGTTGAAGTAGTTACTCATATGCGGCGTACGAAAAATGTCACCACTTTTTAAATACTCATTGGAAGAAAGTCGCCTTCAAGACCTAAATATAGAGTAACAACTGTTACCTTGACCCAGTCCTAAGTTGCCTTTAGCAGGTTAGAGTATTATTGATTATATTTGCACAATAAATAAACTGCTATATAAGTTATGACCCAGCAAGAGTTTATGTCGTTTATAGCACCTTACTCAAGGGCGCTACTGCATGAGAGCATTGGGACTTAAGTCTAGGACCTCGTATAGAAAAGCCAAGTGTTCTGACTACTAAACCAGGCTGCCTTAACATAATTTAACTAAAAACATTTTACCAAATAAACATGAATTAGAAACTGTACAAAAAACGATGTTTTACCATTTTTATCACAAACAAACAAGCCCAAGCTATTCACCTCAAAAACTACCAAGCGACCTAACTACTAAGACTAAAACGCAAGACATCTACCTAAAAACCTAGCAAGCGAACCAACTACTAAGACTGTAGTGCAAGACATCTACCAAAAATCCTAACAAGTGACCTAACTACTTAGACTAAAGCGCAACACATCTACCAAAAAATCTCGCAAGCAACCTAACTACTAAGACTGAAGCGCAACACATCTACCAAAAAAACTCGCAAGCGACCTAACTACTAAGACTGAAGCGCAAGACATCTACCAAAAAAACTAGCAAGCAACCTAACTAATAAGACTAAAGCGCAAGACATCTACCAAAAAACCCAGCAAGCGACCTAACTACCTAAACGGACCAAAGCTTTAAAACTATGCCAACTTAGGGGAAAACAGTTCCTGCCATAGCGTAGGTGATCCGATATTCGAAAAAGCGAACAGTCGATCAAAGCCATCGGCCTGAAGGCACTACAAGCTAATCGGACGCGCTTATAAAACGCGCTTATAAAACGCGCTTACGCTTATAAAACGCGCTTACGCTTATAAAACGCGCTTGTAAAAATAAAACCAACGAATATCCACGTACGGAGAAGTGGTTGGCCTTCCATTGTCGCTGGGAGGCCTCTCATTTAAACTTCCCTAACTGTTAGTTGAACATCGAAATCTTGAGCCTAGGTTAAGCCTAAAATGAAGCTATTTGTGTTCCTTTGTAAAAGTCCAAGTTTACGCTTTGTATATGTGTTGGCTTAGCATAAGCAAAAATTTATTTTAAACGACAATTTTTTTGATTTTTGTAAATAAAAAATGTTTTGGGTGAAAATTGTGACATGTTGAAAATTGAAAGCTTGCGTTGTTCGTCCGGTTTATAAAATGCGGAAGAGCGGAATTTTTAAACCTTACCCTAATCTTCCCTTGAAAAGTATCTGCCCATACTCTTTAAAAATGAAAAAAACGACTTTTTACCTAAATATAGGAAAGATATTTAACATATTTAGAGCATGAGATTTTCTTAAAAGAGCATTTCAAGGCACAAGATTTTAGTAAAAGGTAATTAAAAAGTTAACTCAGGACCTGAGTTCTTTTTTCATAATGATGCCCGCTATAATGCTAATAATAAAGATGCTACAACATACCATCAGTGGGAATCAAACTAAGGACCTCAGGTTCTTACTTAAAGATAATACAACATGCTATCAGTGGGGTTGAAACTAAGGACCTCAGGTTCTACTTAAAGATGCTACAACATGCCATCAGTGGGAATAAAACTAAGGACCTTAGGTCTTACTTAAAGATGCTACAACATGCCATCAGTGGGAATCAAACTAAGGACCTCAGGTTCTTACTTAAAGATGCTACAACATGCCATCAGTGGGGTTCAAACTAAGGACCTCAGGTTCTACTTAAAGATGCTACAACATGCCATCAGTGGGAATCAAACTAAGGACCTCAGGTTCTTACTTAAAGATCCTACAACATGCCATCAGTGGGAATCAAACTAAGGACCTCAGGTTCTTACTTAAAGATCCTACAACATGCCATCAGTGGGAATCAAACTAAGGACCTCAGGTTCTTACTTAAAGATCCTACAACATGCCATCAGTGGAAATCAAACTAAGGACCTCAGGTTCTTACTTAAAGATCCTACAACATGCCATCAGTGGGAATCAAACTAAGGACCTCAGGTTCTTACTTAAATATCCTACAACATGCCATCAGTGGGGTTCAAACTAAGGACCTCAGGTTCTACTTAAAGATGCTACAACATGCCATCAGTGGGAATCAAACTAAGGACCTCAGGTTCTTACTTAAAGATGCTACAACACGCCATCAGTGGGGTTCAAACTAAGGACCTCAGGTTCTACTTAAAGATGCTACAACATGCCATCAGTGGGAATCAAACTAAGGACCTCAGGTTCTTACTTAAAGATGCTACAACATGCCATCAGTGAAAATCAAACTAAGGACCTCAGGTTCTTACTTAAAGATCCTACAACATGCCATCAGTGGGAATCAAACTAAGGACCTCAGGTTCTACTTAAAGATGCTACAACATGCCATCAGTGGGAATCAAACTAAGGACCTCAGGTTCTTACTTAAAGATCCTACAACATGCTATCAGTGGGGTTGAAACTAAGGACCTCAGGTTCTACTTAAAGATGCTACAACATGCCATCAGTGGGAATCAAACTAAGGACCTCAGGTTCTTACTTAAAGATCCTACAACATGCCATCAGTGGGAATCAAACTAAGGACCTTAGGTTCTTACTTAAAGATCCTACAACATGCTATCAGTGGGGTTGAAACTAAGGACCTCAGGTTCTACTTAAAGATGCTACAACATGCCATCAGTGGGAATCAAACTAAGGACCTTAAGTTCTTACTTAAAGATCCTACAACATGCTATCAGTGGGGTTGAAACTAAGGACCTCAGGTTCTACTTAAAGATGCTACAACATTCCATCAGTGGGAATCAAACTAAGGACCTCAGGTTCTTACTTAAAGATCCTACAACATGCTATCAGTGGGGTTGAAACTAAGGACCTCAGGTTCTACTTAAAGATGCTACAACATGCCATCAGTGGGAATCAAACTAAGGACCTTAGGTTCTTACTTAAAGATCCTACAACATGCCATCAGTGGGAATCAAACTAAGGACCTCAGGTTCTTACTTAAAGATACTACAACATGCCATCAGTGGGAATCAAACTAAGGACCTCAGGTTCTTACTTAAAGATACTACAACATGCCATCAGTGAAAATCAAACTAAGGACCTCAGGTTCTTACTTAAAGATCCTACAACATGCCATCAGTGGAAATCAAACTAAGGACCTCAGGTTCTTACTTAAAGATCCTACAACATGCCATCAGTGGGAATCAAACTAAGGACCTCAGGTTCTACTTAAAGATCCTACAACATGCCATCAGTGGGAATCAAACTAAGGACCTCAGGTTCTACTTAAAGATGCTACAACATGCCATCAGTGGAAATCAAACTAAGGACCTCAGGTTCTTACTTAAAGATCTTACAACATGCCATCAGTGGGAATCAAACTAAGGACCTCAGGTTCTACTTAAAGATCCTACAACATGCCATCAGTGGGAATCAAACTAAGGACCTCAGGTTCTTACTTAAAGATCCTACAACATGCCATCAGTGGGAATCAAACTAAGGACCTTAGGTTCTTACTTAAAGATCCTACAACATGCTATCAGTGGGGTTGAAACTAAGGACCTCAGGTTCTACTTAAAGATGCTACAACATGCCATCAGTGGGAATCAAACTAAGGACCTTAGGTTCTTACTTAAAGATCCTACAACATGCTATCAGTGGGGTTGAAACTAAGGACCTCAGGTTCTACTTAAAGATGCTACAACATTCCATCAGTGGGAATCAAACTAAGGACCTCAGGTTCTTACTTAAAGATCCTACAACATGCTATCAGTGGGGTTGAAACTAAGGACCTCAGGTTCTACTTAAAGATGCTACAACATGCCATCAGTGGGAATCAAACTAAGGACCTTAGGTTCTTACTTAAAGATCCTACAACATGCCATCAGTGGGAATCAAACTAAGGACCTCAGGTTCTTACTTAAAGATACTACAACATGCCATCAGTGGGAATCAAACTAAGGACCTCAGGTTCTTACTTAAAGATACTACAACATGCCATCAGTGAAAATCAAACTAAGGACCTCAGGTTCTTACTTAAAGATCCTACAACATGCCATCAGTGGAAATCAAACTAAGGACCTCAGGTTCTTACTTAAAGATCCTACAACATGCCATCAGTGGGAATCAAACTAAGGACCTCAGGTTCTACTTAAAGATCCTACAACATGCCATCAGTGGGAATCAAACTAAGGACCTCAGGTTCTACTTAAAGATGCTACAACATGCCATCAGTGGAAATCAAACTAAGGACCTCAGGTTCTTACTTAAAGATCTTACAACATGCCATCAGTGGGAATCAAACTAAGGACCTCAGGTTCTACTTAAAGATCCTACAACATGCCATCAGTGGGAATCAAACTAAGGACCTCAGGTTCTACTTAAAGATCCTACAACATGCCATCAGTGGGAATCAAACTAAGGACCTCAGGTTCTTACTTAAAGATGCTACAACATGCCATCAGTGTGAATCAAACTAAGGACTTCAGGTCTTACTCAAGGATACTACAACATGCCATCAGTGGGAATCAAACTAAGGACCTCAGGTTCTTACTTAAAGATCCTACAACATGCCATCAGTGGGAATCAAACTAAGGACCTCAGGTTCTTACTTAAATATCCTACAACATGCCATCAGTGGGAATCAAACTAAGGACCTAGGGTTCTTACTTAAAGATGCTACAACATGCCATCAGTGGGAATCAAACTAAGAACCTCAGGTTCTTACTTAAAGATGCTACAACATGCCATCAGTGGGAATCAAACTAAGGACTTCAGATCTTACTCAAGGATACTACAACATGCCATCAGTGGGAATCAAACTAAGAACCTCAGGTTCTTACTTAAAGATCCTACAACATGCCATCAGTGGGAATCAAACTAAGGACCTCAGGTTCTACTTAAAGATCCTACAACATGCCATCAGTGGGAATCAAACTAAGGACCTCAGGTTCTTACTTAAAGATACTACAACATGCCATCAGTGGGAATCAAACTAAGGACTTCAGGTCTTACTCAAGGATACTACAACATGGCATCAGTGGGAATTAAACTAAGGACCTCAGGTTCTTACTTAAAGATCCTACAACATGCCATCAGTGGGAATCAAACTAGGAACCTCAGGTTCTTACTTAAAGATCCTACAACATGCCATCAGTGGGAATCATGCAAGAATATGAAGCGAATTTTATTAATTACAAACTGTTATTAGTTGTTGGTTGTTTACATGAATATAAAATTCTGGCTAATTCTTACGGAAATAAACTCAGAATTTCAGTAATGTCTAAATCCATGTTTATTAAGTGGCGTCCGTTCAGCAGAACGGAATTGCCCAACTGTTTAAAACGAACATTTGCATTTAATAAAAAGCAAAAATGAATCGTTGAAAAAATAATTCAATACTAGAGAAACGAGGTTAGAGTTCCCATGTGAAAAGAGTTGTTAAATAACCCGCAAATTCGATAAACAAGTTATAGTTAAAAGCATTGAAACTTATTATTTAAATAGGGAGGAAAAATACGCCAAAGCTTGTCAGCAAATAAATAACAATTCCATTTCAAATCAACATCAAAAACTGTTTGTTTATAAAATTAAAAGTTAGCTTATGTGGATTTATCCAAAATAAGTTACAATTGTGACATTAATAGGGCCAATACCTTCTTTGTTTGACCCAGTTACACCGATGTAGCTAATTGTTTGCTTGCTGGTCCGCAAATCAGTAGTAATCGTAACAGCACTAACTTTTTGTTCAACCTCGTCTTCTAATTCTTTCCACACCTCTGTTTTAAGAGCAGGTAGTATTGTGCGGGATGGTATTTTAAACCTGGGCTCTAGAACTTTTATAAGATCTCTAAAACCTTCGTCATTTAAAACATTTCGTCAATGAAAATGGCTGCAAGTTTTTAGTATTATAACTTCTTTTTTTGCCTGGACAGCCACTTAAAATAACTAATTTGCATTTATTACACATTGCTTTACTTTCACTATCTTTGATTACAGTCTTTACCAAATATTAGACCTACGATTTGACATTGCAGTAACTGTTCACTTGAAAATAGGAAATTTAAATATTACTACTATAGACTTTGTTACATTATATTTATTCACACATTTAATAAACTCAACTATTACAGCCTTAACATTTTAGTACATTTACAGAATTTTATAAGATTTAAATATAATAACACGGATTATTTGTTCAAATTATACAATTAATTAGTTAACAAGTTTTAATATATTACATAACTAAAGAATTTTAATTAACAACTAGGAATTAAAATAATTAACCGAAAGAAATATGTGATTACTAGCAAGATAAAAGCTCCATGCGAAGAAGGGGAATATTATGCCAGGTTTGTGGATACAATCGAACATAGCGAGCACTTATAGGTTGAGGAAAGTTGTTGAACTTGTGACCACTACCATTTTCGTTACCAACAAAGACCTTTAAAAAGATTTAATATAATATTTAACGTAATAATATTCAGGTTTAAGATATTAATTATTTAAATTTTATAACTTTTTTAATCGCGCGTTGTTCATCGCTTCACATTTAACTTAAAGGGACTGCAACATGCAAAATTAAAATGTTTATAAAGGGCATTGTGACGTGTTTGCCAGCCCCTGATTACAATCTAAATGGCTTATTTCCTGCCCAAAAGTTACGGATTTTTGCTATTTTAAATAAAAAAATGTTACGACGATGTTTAAATTTAAGTTATCGACTTTATATTTAAGTTGTGCATAATTTAAGCTTAAGCATTCGTGTTGACACTGTTTTTAGGGAGCTAGAACAGCGTCCATAGCAACGTGATATAAATACGTTCCATGTCTTGTAAAAAACAGTTTTATGGACATAAATCACAACCACAAAATCAAATGTAGCCTGCACTTTAAAAAAAACTGTTTTTAATTAACACTAAGGCCAAAAAAAAAGTTGTTTTAAGTAAGTTAAGTACTATAAACTACTTTCCAAGCTACTTCGCACACTGGGACCAAAGTAGCTACGTTCGGCCTTAAGAAAACAGTAGATTATAACTTGCGTTAAATTATAAACTCACAACTTATTTACTACTTGGAAAAACATAAAAACGTCTTTCAACAAGTAGTAAACCCCATTTGGGGCTGAAAATGTAAGAGAAAGTCAGCACTGGAAAATAATAAAACTGAAATACAAAATCGGTAAAAAATTGTGATCCAGTTTAGCCTTAGAACCTGTAGAATTTAAAAAACATCAATATTGCTATATTGGACATATTTTAATAAAAAAACGTTTTTCCAGTCAAACAACGACTGAAGACCGAGTACAAACATAAGAAAAACCCACATAATTATTTTCACACCGGTTCGCGGGATTTTTACAATGTTAATTTTTAAAATTACAAAACTTTTCTTTTAGATTAATAAAAAATTCAAAAACTGTCGCAGACCCTTTATTGTTACACGACGCATAATTAGTTTTGTAACGAGCTATGACGTCACAAAACAATTAGAATAGGGATTGTTTAAACAATGGTTTGCTTGGTTATTATTATCTAGCTTGTAAACATCACACAACTTTTAAAAACAAGTTTTGGTGATTTTAATTGAAACATTTTTAATAAAATAAACTTTTTAAATTAATTAACACCAATTAATTAAAAACTACTTCTAAACTTTAATAAGTTAAACAAAATAAATTTTCGTTTTAAATTTAAGCTTACCAGATCATTTCCATTATTTTGGATGAACTGCATATCTGATGTACTGGACCCATAAGATATCTTAAAGTTGGTGACCCAATTTTAATAAGAGTAACTTCCTTGTGTCACAACTCCTGTCACTTGAGTTGATGTCTTGAGGTCAATTTGGATCAATTCCCCAACCCTGTCTATTAATTAAAACAATGTTAATGTTTATTTTCCACTAATTACAAAAGTTGTGAAACTTTATTATAAGATAGAAAATAATTCCAACAACTCACATTGTTTAGGTGACCAACCATCGGTATTAGCATCCAACCTTGCTTCATGTAGTGAGTAGTTGCTGTTATCATAAGAACTAGCTGTGATGTCACTATCCGGTATTCTTCCATCTTTTAACCCAAGCGGACATACACTAACTATAAATATTTATGTTTATTTAGAATCAATCTTATAAGTTGGCATGATTTAGCTTAACTCTTAAATGTTTAAATTGTAAAATTAAATATTACAAAATGTTTATAAATTGTTATATTGTCTGCTTACTGTTAGAACTTCGTAACTCAAAATTTGACAACAAATATAAATTTAGCGGAATTTAAAAAAATGATTTTATTTGTAATTAAAAAATAACTTTTTATTAATTTATCATTTGATTTTTGAACTTTAAATAACCTTGTATTTTAAGTAAAAAGATCGAGTGGTTAAAGTTTTGTTAACATACAAATGTTGTTAAATTAAAACTGACATAATAACTAAATATCGGGTGTTAATATAATAATGTAGGAAAAGCACTTAGCATCGCAATCAGTTACGTTGCAAATGCTTTCCTAGCCTCAAAACAGCTGTGGTGCTGGTTCACAAAGAACGGCAAAAATCACCTGCATTGACAGCCGTGATGAAATTTTCGCCGTGAAACTGGGGGTATCAAAAACAAAAATATTTTTACAAACTTTATCAACACTATCAACCAGAACCAACCCATTATGAAGTACAAAAAAGGGGTCAACTGAAAATGAAGGAACGGAAATTGAAGGAACTGAAAATGAAGGAACCGGAAAACGAAGAAACCGGAAAATGAAGGAACGGAAATTGAAGGAACGGAAAATGAAGGAACGGAAAATCAAGGAACCGGAAAATGAAGGAACCGGAAAATGAAGGAACCGGAAAAGAAAGGAACCGGAGAATGAAGGAACGGAAAATGAAAGAACCGGAAAATGAAGGAACCGGAAAATAAAGGAACCGGAAAAGAAAGGAACCGGAGAATGAAGGAACGGAAAATGAAAGAACCGGAAAATGAAGGAACCGGAAAATAAAGGAACTGGAAAATGAAGGAACCGGAAAATGAAGGAACCGGAGAATGAAGGAACGAGAAATTAAGGGACCGGAGAATGAAGGAACGTAAAATGAAGGAACCGGAAAATGAAGGAACCGAAAAATAAAGGAACCGGAAAAGGAAGGAACCGGAGAATGAAGGAACGGAAAATGAAAGAACCGGAAAATGAAGGAACCGGAAAATGAAGGAACCGGAAAATGAAGGAACCGGAAAATAAAATAACCGGAAAATAAAGGAACGAAAAATGAAGGAACCGGAAAATGAAGGAACCGAAAAATAAAGGAACCGGAAAAGGAAGGAAACGGAAAATGAAGGAACCGGAAAAGAAAGGAACCGGAGAATGAAGGAACGGAAAATGAAGGAACCGGAAAACGAAGAAACCGGAAAATGAAGGAACCGGAAAAGAAAGGAACCGGAGAATGAAGGAACGGAAAATGAAAGAACCGGAAAATGAAGAAACCGGAAAATAAAGGAACCGGAAAATGAAGGAACCGGAAAATGAAGGAACCGGAGAATGAAGGAACGAGAAATGAAGGGACCGGAGAATGAAGGAACGTAAAATGAAGGAACCGGAAAATGAAGGAACCGAAAAATAAAGGAACCGGAAAAGGAAGGAACCGGAGAATGAAGGAACGGAAAATAAAAGAACCGGAAAATGAAGGAACCGGAAAATGAAGGAACCGGAAAATGAAGGAAGAAATTATCAATAGTGACATAGTTCTTTTTATGTGTGCGTCAGATTTTTGCTGAATATATTTTTTCCTGAATCTTGTGATTATTAATTAATTTGATATAGAATTACCATCCATTTTAATTACAGTGAAACGTACATCCATGTAATGTAGTTTTGTATTATTTAACCCAGTATATTATTTATTTTCGCATCGCAGAATAATTTAGTTTGTGTCTATTATGTACCATTTGATTAAGGTGTTGCTTTACGTGGAAGGCGAAGTTGTGAGTGTGTTGTATTTTTTTGATAATTGTGATTGTGGAGAAAGGAGTTAGTGTATTTTATATGATAATGATGTTAGTTTAGAAACGATTTAGCGTAGTGTAAAATTATCGCCCCCATTTTTGTATATATATTGTTATCAATAAAGTATGTTAACCAGAATTGTATTTGAATAAGTTTTACCTAGGAATATATTTAAGTATTTTAATACATTGCTGGACCCTTCTGCCACCTTCCTAACCCAATTCCCTACAATAACTAAATATCTATGATAAAATTAATTTTACAATTAAGTTTTAGCACTTTAAAAATGCCACTGTATTAAGTATACTTGTTTATATAAGTAACAATGTTAATAAACCATACAAAATATACTTGCAAAGTTTAAAACGTTAATTAATTATCTTAAAATTGTTTTTATTTTAGTTTTGAGGTTCTACCAGTAAGCCGATGATATTATCATTATTTAACAAATGTAAAGTAACCAAAATACCTGCTTTATCAGGAAAAACTCTTTTTAATATTGCAGCAATTTCTTCATGACATGAACATTCTCCAGTAGCCCCAACTAACCCAATTTCACCCTTAGGACCTATGGGGCCAATTTCACCCCTGAAACCTTGTTCACCTCTAACGCCAGCGCCCCCAACTGACCCAATTTCACCCTTAGGACCTATGGGGCCAATTTCACCCATGAAACCTTGCTCACCCCTGGCACCAGGACCCCCAATTGCCTCAATTTCACCCCTGAAACCTTTTTCACCTTTCTCCCCAGCTGGGCCAAGCTTTCCTGGTCTACCTTGTTTAGTTTCAGAAGGTTCATGAGCAGATGCAGTGGGACGTGCACTAAAACAAACTTGGTTGTTTTGGGATGCAGCTAAGCATAACCAGAAGCACAAAAACATAAATATTTTCAAACTCATTTCAGTAAGTTCTAAGTTACAATTGTTTTATTCTAAACTCATTTAACAAGCTAGTTATAATTTTGTTATTAATATTTATCACAAATAATTGAAAATAACATTCCTCTGTTCCGACATTTTTGTATCAAAACACGCAGGTACCAAAACGCACCAAAAATTATATCTTGATTAATTTTAAATCGACTGTAATTTAAAATTAAAAAAAAACTTTTTTAAACGAGATATGACGACACTATGACGTAACAATAATAGCAACGTTGCATTAAAATACTTATTCGAATTGTTGTCTAACAAGATTTGACGCTATAGTTTAATTGTGATGTCATAATCTACTAAAGTGACGACAAAGCCCGCTATAGCTAAATTGTGATGTCATAATCTACTAAAATGACGACAAAGCCCGCTATCGGAGCTGCAAAGCGAGTCAGCTATTGTGGCATGCAACGAGGTTTCCCATAACAGCGTTAAAAATGTGAAACGTTTCAAGATTGTGCCAGTTAAAGTGTGGGGCAACAATCAAAGTAATTTTGTGAACGCTTTTCTGGATGACGGTTCAGATACAAGTATATGTACTGCAAGCCTTGCAAAGAAATTAGAAGGAGACAAAAGAACACACCGAGCTTTATACAGCAAATTAAGTAACTAGTCATGTGAGCCGAGTTGACTCACTGTATGTATAGGAGGTCAAACCGAATCGTTTATTGTCGACAAGCTTTTGGTACTTGATCATATAGTCAATATAGGTGACAGCATTACAACCAAGAAAGTGGCAAACATGTATCCGCATCTGCGTGACCTGAAGTTTCCTGAACTTAAAACAAAATCAGTGGAGCTACTTTCTGGGAAACAATGTTCACGATGCATTCAGGGTTTCTGAATGGCGTTACGGCAAAAAGTGCCAGCCTTTCGGCCCGCATACGGTGTTGGGTTGGACGTTGTTTGGCTCAGACCATAACCCAAGAAAATCCTCCCAACAAACTAATGTTAACTTTATGCATGAGCCTGAACAAGTATCGACATCATGCAACAAAATTTCAGATGTTTTTTTCGAGCAATTTTCACGACCTTGATTGTGCGCAAAAAAGCGAAATGTCATTAAACGACAAAAGGACGTTGAAAATTATGAACAAAACAGTTTCGCGATATGGCTGACACTATAAAATTGGATTACTCTGGAAAAAGAAATATATTAAACTTTTAAAGAATAGAAAAATGACACTTCAAAGGCTACAATGTAGCATATGCGTATGTAGCATATGCTTAAGGTAGCATATGCGCACTGCATATGCTACCTTAACCCGAGGCAAAATTTGCCTTCTAGAAGGGGTCGCATTAATTCTGTATTTTCTATGTTTTTTGTATTCGCGCCTGCCTCACAGTTTTCTTCTTGACACATTCATATTAATTTCGTAGAATGTATTTTTGTGATATGGTGTGCCTTGTATTGCATGAACTGGGCTTGCTACCTTATAGAAGTAACATTAGTTTTATCGTTATGTTGACTGAATACTTTATGTGTTTGTTGTAGTTTCGAGTGTATAGTTATTGTGTTTATTTCTTGTATTTTGTTATCGTATAATAAACACTTTTGTTGTTAATTGCCCTAGTGTTAGTTAATTTTGTCTTTTGGGGCCGGTATGTTATTTCCCCAGCTGCGGGAGTCTTTTCACTCTCCATCGTCATTTATAAAGCGTATGTTGTTTAGTTCATCAAATATGTTTTATATTTTCTTTATTGTTTGTATGCGCTTTCTCCTATTTTTATTTTGCTTTAAATAACTGGCAATATAGCTTTTTGGTCGAATACCAGACACTTCTGCCCACGGACACCTTGGCCAAGACACTTCGGCCCGAAGTTTTTTTTTTAAACAGCGGGGAGTTCGCATTTTAATTACCGCGAAAAAATATTTTTGCGCATTTATATACAGTTTTTTCAGTTTGTAAAATTAAAAAATTGACACGGGAAAAGAAAGATGACATGTTCTTGTACATTATTCTTTAAAAAACTATTAATTTACTGTTTATTTTATTTCAAATACTGTCTAAAAAAAGTATAGGAATACGCGAAAATAAAATTTTTCGCGGTAATTAAACTGCGAAATCCCCGCTGTTCTAAAAAAAATCTTCGGGCTGAAGTGTCTGGTTACCTTTTTGGTCAGTTCGCTTGACGTAAAAACTCATAAATAAGTAAGGCCGAAGTAAGGTTTAACATACAATTAGACTTTCGCTTCCATACTTAATTTGTTGATTATATACTTTGTAGTTTGTGTTTCGTATCATATAGTTTGTGTCGCATTTTTGTTTTAATTAAGTGTGGCCTTCTTATCGATGCCCATCTTTACAGCGTACTCTATTGGGGTTTAATAATTGTTTAAGCCATAGTAGGAGTTTATTAGATCCTACATTATTCAAGATATAAACTGCAGTCAACTAATCAAAAATTTGCGCCAGACTCATCTCGCGGTGCTGCGATTTTTAAAATTATTCCTCCTTTCTAGTTATATAGCCCATGAGCCACCTCTGTTATCTACACTTCAAAAATAAAATATAATCTGACAACAACCTTACGTTAAAATAAAATTAAAATGTACGACCCTGAGCCCCACTGTTTAAAAATAAGTTTTGTTTATAAATTCTGGTATGTTTTCGTTAAGTTATTCTATATATACCTTAAACACTTTAGCCTAGCAATCAAAATGCGATCCCAGCAAAAGAACACTCGTTTATAAATGCTGGTTTGAAACAGGTAGAAAAAGGCAATCTTTAAATTTAGGAGAATTAGTCACAAGTTTTTTTTTTAATATATCTTTATCCTCGATTTGGAAGGTCGATTGCGCGAACTAAACATAGAGTGACCCAGTCTCGAGTTGCATTAAGCAGTTTGGGATAATATAGAGATTATAATTGCCCGATAATTATGCTGCTGATTAAGTGCTGACTCAGCAGGAGTTTTCACCGTTTATAGCATTTTACTCGAGGGCGCTACAGCATAAGAGCAGTGGGGATTGAACCCACGACCTCCTGGTGGTGTAGCAAATGTTCTTACCACTACACTACGCTGCCAAATGTTTAATAATTACCAATAATTATTATTTTTTTAAATTAATTAAACCCCTCCCACAAAAAAAATGTCCTGTTGCTAGGACATCGAACTAAAATTAAAAGCAACAAAATGTAAATAATTTAAAAACCAAACCAACTTTTAAACAACGAAATTTTAAGTTAATTTTATTACATTTTAAAGCAGTTAGTTATCCCATACCAAACAACTTGGTAGTTTACATTAAACTGAGTATTTTCAACATGGTGGTGTCAGTTAAATATGACGCAAAACCTGATGACGAATATTTAATTAAATTGTAAGCGAATATGCTATAAGGTTGTTGAACTTGGTTAATCATTTATAATATCGAAAAATAAAACTCGTTGGTATCAGCTAGGACAAATATTGATGGCTGCATAACAGGAAGTTCTTTATAACACTTGATGTTTTTATAAGGTCGATATCAGCTGTGATTACAAAAATTCTGCAAAATATTTGCGCAATGTTTGCGAAATTCTCAGTAAATTTGTGTTTACTGAATTGCAACATTTTGCTGACCTTGAACTAAAGTCAATGTAATAAACATGTTGTTCACATGTTTATAATTATTTATTAACTTTTAGGCCTTACACGAATGCTACAATATGCCAGCAATGGGAATCAAACCCAGGATCTCAGGCCTTACACGAATGCTACAAAATACCAGCAGTGGGAATCAAACCCAGAATCTCAGGTCTTACACGAATGCTACAAAATGCCAGCAGTGGGAATCCAACCCAGAATCTCAGGCCTTACACGAATGCTACAAAATATCAGCAATGGGAATCAAACCCAGAATCTCAGGCCTTACACGAATGCTACAAAATGCCAGCAGTGGGAATCAAACCCAGGACCTCAGGCCTCACACGAATACTACAAAATGCCAGCAGTGGGAATCAAACCCAGAATCTCAGGCCTTACACGAATGCTACAAAATGCCAGCAGTGGGAATCAAACCCAGGACCTCAGGCCTTACACGAATGCTACAAAATGCCAGCAGTGGGAATCAAACCCAGAATCTCAGGCCTTACACGAATGCTACAAAATGCCAGCAGTGGGAATCAAACCCAGGACCTCAGGCCTTACACGAATGCTACAAAATGCCAGCAGTGGGCATCAAACCCAGGATCTTAGGCCTTACACGAATGCTACAAAATGCCAGCAGTGGGAACCAAACCCAGCCTTTTCAACCAAAAATCAATTTATAGAAATGATGTCTTTAACGTTTAAATATTTTAATAATTGTAAAAGCATAGTTGCATAAAAACAAAAAAACTTTCTACAGTATTTTAATAATTAGTGATGTGCCGATCGCCGTTTTTTTTCGGATCAGATCGAATGCTACAAAATGCCAGCAGTGGGAATCAAACCCAGCCTTTTCAACCAAAAATCAATTTATAGAAATGATGTCTTTAACATTTAAATATTTTAATAATTGTAAAAGCATAGTTGCATAAAAACAAAAAAACTTTCTACAGTATTTTAATAATTAGTGATGTGCCGATCGCCGTTTTTTTTCGGATCAGATCACGATCTAACGTGACCGAACAATCGGTAACTTTATCGTCACTAAATACAAAAAAATTGACCCTGTATGTTAAACACTTCCACTTATTCACCCGTTTGTTTAAATATTTAACCGTAATATTCAGTATAATTTACAAGAACTAAAAACAATTTTACCAGCGCGGAAATAAAGCGCTGTAAAAGTTTATGGAAATCTATGTGGTTAAGGCATGTGCGTGTTTATTTGTGACGTAAAATTAAATGTGACGTAATTACCGATCTGCCGATTTTGAACCTTGATCGGGTAATCGCAAAATACCTTCAAAAATCGGCGATTTACGATCACCATTTTGATCGGCACATCACTATTAATAATTTGCATTTTTGAAAAATAATCTTAAAAAATAGATGAAATCAATTTTATAGTTTTCTAAAATTTTAAAAGAAGTAACAAAAACAAAATATATTTCAGAAATATAAAACAATAATAATTTCTCATAAAATATGGAGTAATTATAAAGTAAGGGAATACAAAATCTTAAAAGTAATAAAAACTATAAAATTAACATTATTTAAATTTCTGTTTAGTTGATATAAATTAGAAAATAAAAACAGCAAGAATGGCAACAAATAATTTAGGAACTAAAATAACTCACTAGTATAATATTAAAAATAACTTTAAAAAAATTTTGGCAAAAAATTATAAAAAAAATTTCACTAATAAATATTTAATAAAAATAAAATATTGTCATGATAAAATTTTTTAAATTTATAAATGTTTAAAATAATTCAAAAACTTTTTTTTTCAATTTAAAGTTTTGTTTTATTAACTATCGCTTCACTTTCTTCACAATTATTCGCTTCAATGCTCATGTGCAGTGAACCACGCAGAAGAGAAATTTGAGTCAACAAAAAGAAAAAAGAACCTGAAATTAGAAAAAAGTTTTCGTAAAAACTAAAAAAATAAATTAAACCAGGTTTAAAAATCAAACTATATAAACCAATAAAATATTATTTAAAAAACTTGGCTTTGCTGCATAAGGTCCTGGGTTCGATTCCCACTGCTCTCAAGCTGTAACTTTATTGAGTAAGGTGCTATAAACTCCTGCTAAGCCAACACTTAATCAGCAGCATAATTATCAGGCATTATAATCTATAATATCCTAAACTGCCACAGGCAACTCGAGACTGGGTCAGGGTAAGAAATATACCTCCATGTTTAGGTCGTAAAGTCGACCTTCCCACATCGAGGATAAACAGTTATAAAGAAAAAAAAAACTTACTAGCCAAGTAAAATCCTGGGTAAACGATGTACAGTGCTTCCCTGAAACCTAAAACTTTGATCATAGGTGGTACTATAAGAGGGGCATTCCCTCCGATATTATTGATCACAAAAATAAACATAGCGATCGCCGTCGCGCGTGACTGGGCAGGAAAGAACTCAACCAAAACAGTGAACAAAACTCCGAACCACATTTCCGCTGTGTTTTAAATTAAATTTGATTACAATAAAGTCATCTCAAAACTGGGTCGGGGTAACTGTTCTCTTAAAAAAATATGAAACTATTTACCGAATAAATAAGCTCCAAAGAGCGAAATAAAAGCATAAGGCGGAGAAAAGTAAAGAGTTCCCGCCGCTAGAGGGCAGGCTATTGCTTGACTAATGACCAAAACCCACAATCTTGTTCGTACACCTAAAAAAATTAGATTTAAAATTAAACCCCCCAAAAAATGAAATATTTCTAAATACAAATCTACAAAATTTGTGTTATATTAATAATACTGTCAATTTACATATAATGGGACATTTATATTAACCCCTTTATATCCTATCCCTTCTCTGAAAATAAAACTGTTTTATTGTACTTATTTATCTTTAACGTGGGAAGGTCGAATGCACAACCTAAACATAGAGTAACATCAGTTACCCCGACCCGGTCTCAAGTTGAGAGTTTGGGATATATTAATTTCTCAATAATTAAGCTGCTGATTAAGTGTTGGCTTAGCAGGAGTACATACCGCTTATAGCGCCTTACTCAAGGACACTACAACATGAGAGCAGTAGGGATTGAACCAAAGACCTACAGTATGCAGGGTGAGGTTTAAAGTTTGATTCCCAGTAGCGGCATGTTGAAGCACCGACTAAGGATTTTATTCATAAATATAAAAACTCACCAGAATGTCTGAATGAAGCCCCAACCAGTAACAATAAGATAGTTGGAGATTTGATAAATAATTTGAAAGTTGTCAAAATTGATTTCAACACCGACTGCTTTTCTAAATAATAAAATTTATAGCCAGGTTTATAAATAGCTTAGTTAAAAATATAGTTTGCAAAATAGGCCAAATAACTTTTAAACATTTCTCCAAAAAAAATAGGAAATTTTACGGCAGACTTAAAAAATACAATTCTTATAATGAAAACGGCAGCATGGTGTAGTGGTAAGAACACTTGCTACACCACACATAAGGTCGTGGGTTCAATCCCCACTGATCTCAAGCTGTAGCGCCCTTGAGTAAGGCGCTATAAATGGTATGAACTCCTACAGAGCCAGCACTTAACCAGCGGCATAATTATCGGGTAATTATAATCAATGATTTCCCAAACTACCAAAGTCAATTTGAGACCGGGTCGGGGTAACTAATGTTACTCTATGTTTAAGTCGCGCATTCGACCTTTCCACATCGAGGATAAAGATATACAAAAAACAGTTTTATTTATTAAACATTTTATCAAAAGTATTAAATACCAAAGTCTATCTCATATTTGTTATTCTCTTCAGCTTGTTCTATAATTTTACGTTCTGGTTCTTTGACAGAGAAATATAAAATAATCGCCATAATTATGCCTGGAGCTCCAGCTATAAAGTAACACCAACGCCAGCTCTAAGAAAAAATTAACAAAAGATTAGTTAAAAAAAAATTCAAAAAAATTTAAATCAATTTTGTTTTTTTTTGGGGTTGATTTGATAGAAAAACCTAAAAATAAATCGTTAAAAAAAAGGGTAGGCTACTACGTTATGAGAGTAGTGGGAATCGAACCCAGGTCCTGATGTAGTAAAGGCAAGTGTTCTGACTACTACACCAAGCTGTCGGTCAAAAACATTTAAAATATTTTCACCATTCCAAGAATGTTGGCGTCAGTCACATAATTTCCAACAGCAAATGCCAAACCATATCCAAAATAAATTCCAAAGTTGAAAAAACTCATCGCAAAAGCTCGAACTTTCTGTGAGAAAATGTCGGCCACCAAACTTGAGGTAAGAGGAGTACAGGCCGACTCTCTGGGAAAAAAAGTTTTAGATTTTTAAGAAAATTTATTATACATACAAAACAAAAAAATATGATATTATTAAGGTTTGTTAAGACCCTTTAGCATAAGAGCAGTGGGAATTAAACACAGGACCTCATGTAGTGATGCCAAGTGCTCTTACCACTACACCATGCTCACAAATTTAGTTAAAAATAATAACTGGTACAACAAACTTTTTTTTTTTTAAATATTTTTTGAATTACTGAAACAAACTTTAAACTCACCCTGCCCCGAAGCCAACTCTCAGCAAAGCTAACAACCAATAAGTGTCGGCAAATCCGGTGGTAAAAGTCATTACCGAGTAAAAGAAAACACTTGCAGATAATATCTGGATTCTAAACAATAAAATAAAAAGAGTTTTATAAAAAGTTAATTCAAAATTTAAATATTGAAAAGCAAAATAAATAAAAAAAATTTTTTGAAAGATTTTAGGTTTGCATAGAAAATGGAGTTACTGACATTTTACCAAAAACCATATTCCCAAAAAACACCATTTTACTAACAATAGCACATTTTCAGTTACCTCTCATTTACTCAAAAAAAAAATGATTTTATAAAAAAAAAGCTCTCATGCTGTAGCGCCATTAAGTAAGGCACTATAAACGGTATAAACTCCTGCTGAGCCAGCACTTAATCAGCAGCTTAATTATCGGGCAACTATATTCTCTATAATATCCCAAACTGCTACAGGCAACTCGATACTGGGTCGGAGTAAATGATGTTACTCTATGTTTAAGTCGTAAAGTTGACCTTTCCACATTGAGGATAAATAAAAAGAAAAAATAGTCGGTAATCAACCTGTTATATTTATCGCCAACAATTCCCATTACAACTCCCATAACAGTAAAAATGGCAATAAATATTGGACCAGCAAGAACTTGGTATTCTATTCCCTGGCCTGAGTAATTCCATTCACAATATATTGTTCCATTCCATCCCATGAGATTACATCTAAAAATTAAGATTATTAATAATTTACTTTATTAGTTAGCATGTTGTAGCATCGTTAAGTAAGACGTGAGATCCTGGGTTTGATTCCCACTGCTGGCATGTTGTAGCATCCTGAAGTAAGACCTGAGGTTCTTGGTTTGATTCCCACTACAGTTATGTTGTAGCATCCTTTAATAGGAACTAAGATCCTGGGTTTGACTCCAGCTGATGGCATGTTAAAGTAAATCTAAGTTAGCTTTAGAATTTATGGATATTATTAAATATATTTTACAGTCATTAATCTGCTGATAATTGTCGTAGCAAAAGTTTATATTAATAATAGGCCTTACTTAAAGAAGCTAAAGTATGGAAGCAGTGGGGATCAAACCCAGAACCTAGTTTAGTGAAGCCAAGTGTCTTACCACTACACTATGTCGTCAGGAGTTAGATTTATTTACAATTAAACCTTTTGAAACTGGAAATAAAACAGTCAATATACATAAGATGGTAATAAAATACAGAATGCAAAAAGTTGAGGGTTCGGAAAATAGTAAGGGGGCATATGTAAACGTTAACAAAAAATCACTGAATGCAGAAAGGGCAAAATTTTTATACTTTTCCCAATCATCCCTCAGTCCTAAATAAATACCGACTTTATCCCACAGTGAAATACAAAATTGCCGTTCCATCCCACATTCTCCAAATTTTTGTTAACGTTTACCTTTAGTATTGCTTAATATAGATCTGAGAAAACAAGATAATATTAGCATGCAAAATTAACAACTACTCACTGTGTTGAATTCTTCACATCTCTGCATTTTGTGTTTGACAGTTTTTCAACATTTATGTCCAAAGTCAAACAAGCCATGTCTCCAAAATGAACGTCCTGTGCCATTTCCTTTGAGGTGACACCGATCATAAAATGACCCAACTCCCCAAACCCATAACACAACATTAGGATTGTTATACAATACCAATGATACATGGGCTCCCCTTTAAATGTTTTAACCATTTTGAAATTGTTTTCCTAATGTTAAAGTAAACTGAATTTAAATTCTGTTAAAATATATTTTTACATTTATTAATTAGTGATGCGGAAAGGTCGACTTGACAACTTAAAAAAAGCTGCCGATTAAGTGCTGGTTCAAGTTCATACAGTTTATAGCGCCTTACTTAAGAGCGCTACAGCATGGAAGCAATGAGAATCGAACCCAGGACCTTATGTGTGAAGCCAAGTGTTCTGACCACTACACCATGCTGCCATTATTACAGTATATATAATTTTTAAATTTGATAAATAAAAATCGATTGTTATTCGTTTAAATATTAATAAAATAATAAAAACATTATTCAGCAAAAAAGATTTAATTTATGCCTAAAATTAACTTAAAATTTTATCCAGAATATATCAGCTAACGCAAACAATTTTGGCAAATATTGCTAGACCATAACTTTTCTGATTTTTTTAACATAAATATATCTTAACATTTCTTTGTTTTTACTTTATAATTTGCTCGATTAATCTAAAAACATCTGTTTTTGGTCTGTTTACAAAATCACATTTCCTCAACGCGTTGTCAACAAAAAGTTGAAGTAGTTACTCATATGCGGCGTACGAAAAATGTCACCACTTTTTAAATACTCATTGGAAGAAAGTCGCCTTCAAGACCTAAATATAGAGTAACAACTGTTACCTTGACCCAGTCCTAAGTTGCCTTTAGCAGGTTAGAGTATTATTGATTATATTTGCACAATAAATAAACTGCTATATAAGTTATGACCCAGCAAGAGTTTATGTCGTTTATAGCACCTTACTCAAGGGCGCTACTGCATGAGAGCATTGGGACTTAAGTCTAGGACCTCGTATAGAAAAGCCAAGTGTTCTGACTACTAAACCAGGCTGCCTTAACATAATTTAACTAAAAACATTTTACCAAATAAACATGAATTAGAAACTGTACAAAAAACGATGTTTTACCATTTTTATCACAAACAAACAAGCCCAAGCTATTCACCTCAAAAACTACCAAGCGACCTAACTACTAAGACTAAAACGCAAGACATCTACCTAAAAACCTAGCAAGCGAACCAATTACTAAGACTGTAGTGCAAGACATCTACCAAAAATCCTAACAAGTGACCTAACTACTTAGACTAAAGCGCAACACATCTACCAAAAAATCTCGCAAGCAACCTAACTACTAAGACTGAAGCGCAACACATCTACCAAAAAAACTCGCAAGCGACCTAACTACTAAGACTGAAGCGCAAGACATCTACCAAAAAAACTAGCAAGCAACCTAACTAATAAGACTAAAGCGCAAGACATCTACCAAAAAACCCAGCAAGCGACCTAACTACCTAAACGGACCAAAGCTTTAAAACTATGCCAACTTAGGGGAAAACAGTTCCTGCCATAGCGTAGGTGATCCGATATTCGAAAAAGCGAACAGTCGATCAAAGCCATCGGCCTGAAGGCACTACAAGCTAATCGGACGCGCTTATAAAACGCGCTTATAAAACGCGCTTACGCTTATAAAACGCGCTTACGCTTATAAAACGCGCTTGTAAAAATAAAACCAACGAATATCCACGTACGGAGAAGTGGTTGGCATTCCATTGTCGCTGGGAGGCCTCTCATTTAAACTTCCCTAACTGTTAGTTGAACATCGAAATCTTGAGCCTAGGTTAAGCCTAAAATGAAGCTATTTGTGTTCCTTTGTAAAAGTCCAAGTTTACGCTTTGTATATGTGTTGGCTTAGCATAAGCAAAAATTTATTTTAAACGACAATTTTTTTGATTTTTGTAAATAAAAAATGTTTTGGGTGAAAATTGTGACATGTTGAAAATTGAAAGCTTGCGTTGTTCGTCCGGTTTATAAAATGCGGAAGAGCGGAATTTTTAAACCTTACCCTAATCTTCCCTTGAAAAGTATCTGCCCATACTCTTTAAAAATGAAAAAAACGACTTTTTACCTAAATATAGGAAAGATATTTAACATATTTAGAGCATGAGATTTTCTTAAAAGAGCATTTCAAGGCACAAGATTTTAGTAAAAGGTAATTAAAAAGTTAACTCAGGACCTGAGTTCTTTTTTCATAATGATGCCCGCTATAATGCTAATAATAAAGATGCTACAACATACCATCAGTGGGAATCAAACTAAGGACCTCAGGTTCTTACTTAAAGATAATACAACATGCTATCAGTGGGGTTGAAACTAAGGACCTCAGGTTCTACTTAAAGATGCTACAACATGCCATCAGTGGGAATAAAACTAAGGACCTTAGGTCTTACTTAAAGATGCTACAACATGCCATCAGTGGGAATCAAACTAAGGACCTCAGGTTCTTACTTAAAGATGCTACAACATGCCATCAGTGGGGTTCAAACTAAGGACCTCAGGTTCTACTTAAAGATGCTACAACATGCCATCAGTGGGAATCAAACTAAGGACCTCAGGTTCTTACTTAAAGATCCTACAACATGCCATCAGTGGGAATCAAACTAAGGACCTCAGGTTCTTACTTAAAGATCCTACAACATGCCATCAGTGGGAATCAAACTAAGGACCTCAGGTTCTTACTTAAAGATCCTACAACATGCCATCAGTGGAAATCAAACTAAGGACCTCAGGTTCTTACTTAAAGATCCTACAACATGCCATCAGTGGGAATCAAACTAAGGACCTCAGGTTCTTACTTAAATATCCTACAACATGCCATCAGTGGGGTTCAAACTAAGGACCTCAGGTTCTACTTAAAGATGCTACAACATGCCATCAGTGGGAATCAAACTAAGGACCTCAGGTTCTTACTTAAAGATGCTACAACACGCCATCAATGGGGTTCAAACTAAGGACCTCAGGTTCTACTTAAAGATGCTACAACATGCCATCAGTGGGAATCAAACTAAGGACCTCAGGTTCTTACTTAAAGATGCTACAACATGCCATCAGTGAAAATCAAACTAAGGACCTCAGGTTCTTACTTAAAGATCCTACAACATGCCATCAGTGGGAATCAAACTAAGGACCTCAGGTTCTACTTAAAGATGCTACAACATGCCATCAGTGGGAATCAAACTAAGGACCTCAGGTTCTTACTTAAAGATCCTACAACATGCTATCAGTGGGGTTGAAACTAAGGACCTCAGGTTCTACTTAAAGATGCTACAACATGCCATCAGTGGGAATCAAACTAAGGACCTCAGGTTCTTACTTAAAAATCCTACAACATGCCATCAGTGGGAATCAAACTAAGGACTTTAGGTTCTTACTTAAAGATCCTACAACATGCTATCAGTGGGGTTGAAACTAAGGACCTCAGGTTCTACTTAAAGATGCTACAACATGCCATCAGTGGGAATCAAACTAAGGACCTTAGGTTCTTACTTAAAGATCCTACAACATGCTATCAGTGGGGTTGAAACTAAGGACCTCAGGTTCTACTTAAAGATGCTACAACATTCCATCAGTGGGAATCAAACTAAGGACCTCAGGTTCTTACTTAAAGATCCTACAACATGCTATCAGTGGGGTTGAAACTAAGGACCTCAGGTTCTACTTAAAGATGCTACAACATGCCATCAGTGGGAATCAAACTAAGGACCTTAGGTTCTTACTTAAAGATCCTACAACATGCCATCAGTGGGAATCAAACTAAGGACCTCAGGTTCTTACTTAAAGATACTACAACATGCCATCAGTGGGAATCAAACTAAGGACCTCAGGTTCTTACTTAAAGATACTACAACATGCCATCAGTGAAAATCAAACTAAGGACCTCAGGTTCTTACTTAAAGATCCTACAACATGCCATCAGTGGAAATCAAACTAAGGACCTCAGGTTCTTACTTAAAGATCCTACAACATGCCATCAGTGGGAATCAAACTAAGGACCTCAGGTTCTACTTAAAGATCCTACAACATGCCATCAGTGGGAATCAAACTAAGGACCTCAGGTTCTACTTAAAGATGCTACAACATGCCATCAGTGGAAATCAAACTAAGGACCTCAGGTTCTTACTTAAAGATCTTACAACATGCCATCAGTGGGAATCAAACTAAGGACCTCAGGTTCTACTAAAAGATCCTACAACATGCCATCAGTGGGAATCAAACTAAGGACCTCAGGTTCTTACTTAAAGATCCTACAACATGCCATCAGTGGGAATCAAACTAAGGACCTTAGGTTCTTACTTAAAGATCCTACAACATGCTATCAGTGGGGTTGAAACTAAGGACCTCAGGTTCTACTTAAAGATGCTACAACATGCCATCAGTGGGAATCAAACTAAGGACCTTAGGTTCTTACTTAAAGATCCTACAACATGCTATCAGTGGGGTTGAAACTAAGGACCTCAGGTTCTACTTAAAGATGCTACAACATTCCATCAGTGGGAATCAAACTAAGGACCTCAGGTTCTTACTTAAAGATCCTACAACATGCTATCAGTGGGGTTGAAACTAAGGACCTCAGGTTCTACTTAAAGATGCTACAACATGCCATCAGTGGGAATAAAACTAAGGACCTTAGGTCTTACTTAAAGATGCTACAACATGCCATCAGTGGGAATCAAACTAAGGACCTCAGGTTCTTACTTAAAGATGCTACAACATGCCATCAGTGGGGTTCAAACTAAGGACCTCAGGTTCTACTTAAAGATGCTACAACATGCCATCAGTGGGAATCAAACTAAGGACCTCAGGTTCTTACTTAAAGATCCTACAACATGCCATCAGTGGGAATCAAACTAAGGACCTCAGGTTCTTACTTAAAGATCCTACAACATGCCATCAGTGGGAATCAAACTAAGGACCTCAGGTTCTTACTTAAAGATCCTACAACATGCCATCAGTGGAAATCAAACTAAGGACCTCAGGTTCTTACTTAAAGATCCTACAACATGCCATCAGTGGGAATCAAACTAAGGACCTCAGGTTCTTACTTAAATATCCTACAACATGCCATCAGTGGGGTTCAAACTAAGGACCTCAGGTTCTACTTAAAGATGCTACAACATGCCATCAGTGGGAATCAAACTAAGGACCTCAGGTTCTTACTTAAAGATGCTACAACACGCCATCAGTGGGGTTCAAACTAAGGACCTCAGGTTCTACTTAAAGATGCTACAACATGCCATCAGTGGGAATCAAACTAAGGACCTCAGATTCTTACTTAAAGATGCTACAACATGCCATCAGTGAAAATCAAACTAAGGACCTCAGGTTCTTACTTAAAGATCCTACAACATGCCATCAGTGGGAATCAAACTAAGGACCTCAGGTTCTACTTAAAGATGCTACAACATGCCATCAGTGGAAATCAAACTAAGGACCTCAGGTTCTTACTTAAAGATCCTACAACATGCCATCAGTGGGAATCAAACTAAGGACCTTAGGTTCTTACTTAAAGATCCTACAACATGCTATCAGTGGGGTTGAAACTAAGGACCTCAGGTTCTACTTAAAGATGCTACAACATGCCATCAGTGGGAATCAAACTAAGGACCTCAGGTTCTTACTTAAAGATCCTACAACATGCCATCAGTGGGAATCAAACTAAGGACCTTAGGTTCTTACTTAAAGATCCTACAACATGCTATCAGTGGGGTTGAAACTAAGGACCTCAGGTTCTACTTAAAGATGCTACAACATGCCATCAGTGGGAATCAAACTAAGGACCTTAGGTTCTTACTTAAAGATCCTACAACATGCTATCAGTGGGGTTGAAACTAAGGACCTCAGGTTCTACTTAAAGATGCTACAACATTCCATCAGTGGGAATCAAACTAAGGACCTCAGGTTCTTACTTAAAGATCCTACAACATGCTATCAGTGGGGTTGAAACTAAGGACCTCAGGTTCTTACTTAAAGATGCTACAACATGCCATCAGTGGGAATCAAACTAAGGACTTCAGATCTTACTCAAGGATACTACAACATGCCATCAGTGGGAATCAAACTAAGAACCTCAGGTTCTTACTTAAAGATCCTACAACATGCCATCAGTGGGAATCAAACTAAGGACCTCAGGTTCTACTTAAAGATCCTACAACATGCCATCAGTGGGAATCAAACTAAGGACCTCAGGTTCTTACTTAAAGATACTACAACATGCCATCAGTGGGAATCAAACTAAGGACTTCAGGTCTTACTCAAGGATACTACAACATGGCATCAGTGGGAATTAAACTAAGGACCTCAGGTTCTTACTTAAAGATCCTACAACATGCCATCAGTGGGAATCAAACTAGGAACCTCAGGTTCTTACTTAAAGATCCTACAACATGCCATCAGTGGGAATCATGCAAGAATATGAAGCGAATTTTATTAATTACAAACTGTTATTAGTTGTTGGTTGTTTACATGAATATAAAATTCTGGCTAATTCTTACGGAAATAAACTCAGAATTTCAGTAATGTCTAAATCCATGTTTATTAAGTGGCGTCCGTTCAGCAGAACGGAATTGCCCAACTGTTTAAAACGAACATTTGCATTTAATAAAAATCAAAAATGAATCGTTGAAAAAATAATTCAATACTAGAGAAACGAGGTTAGAGTTCCCATGTGAAAAGAGTTGTTAAATAACCCGCAAATTCGATAAACAAGTTATAGTTAAAAGCATTGAAACTTATTATTTAAATAGGGAGGAAAAATACGCCAAAGCTTGTCAGCAAATAAATAACAATTCCATTTCAAATCAACATCAAAAACTGTTTGTTTATAAAATTAAAAGTTAGCTTATGTGGATTTATCCAAAATAAGTTACAATTGTGACATTAATAGGGCCAATACCTTCTTTGTTTGACCCAGTTACACCGATGTAGCTAATTGTTTGCTTGCTGGTCCGCAAATCAGTAGTAATCGTAACAGCACTAACTTTTTGTTCAACCTCGTCTTCTAATTCTTTCCACACCTCTGTTTTAAGAGCAGGTAGTATTGTGCGGGATGGTATTTTAAACCTGGGCTCTAGAACTTTTATAAGATCTCTAAAACCTTCGTCATTTAAAACATTTCGTCAATGAAAATGGCTGCAAGTTTTTAGTATTATAACTTCTTTTTTTGCCTGGACAGCCACTTAAAATAACTAATTTGCATTTATTACACATTGCTTTACTTTCACTATCTTTGATTACAGTCTTTACCAAATATTAGACCTACGATTTGACATTGCAGTAACTGTTCACTTGAAAATAGGAAATTTAAATATTACTACTATAGACTTTGTTACATTATATTTATTCACACATTTAATAAACTCAACTATTACAGCCTTAACATTTTAGTACATTTACAGAATTTTATAAGATTTAAATATAATAACACGGATTATTTGTTCAAATTATACAATTAATTAGTTAACAAGTTTTAATATATTACATAACTAAAGAATTTTAATTAACAACTAGGAATTAAAATAATTAACCGAAAGAAATATGTGATTACTAGCAAGATAAAAGCTCCATGCGAAGAAGGGGAATATTATGCCAGGTTTGTGGATACAATCGAACATAGCGAGCACTTATAGGTTGAGGAAAGTTGTTGAACTTGTGACCACTACCATTTTCGTTACCAACAAAGACCTTTAAAAAGATTTAATATAATATTTAACGTAATAATATTCAGGTTTAAGATATTAATTATTTAAATTTTATAACTTTTTTAATCGCGCGTTGTTCATCGCTTCACATTTAACTTAAAGGGACTGCAACATGCAAAATTAAAATGTTTATAAAGGGCATTGTGACGTGTTTGCCAGCCCCTGATTACAATCTAAATGGCTTATTTCCTGCCCAAAAGTTACGGATTTTTGCTATTTTAAATAAAAAAATGTTACAACGATGTTTAAATTTAAGTTATCGACTTTATATTTAAGTTGTGCATAATTTAAGCTTAAGCATTCGTGTTGACACTGTTTTTAGGGAGCTAGAACAGCGTCCATAGCAACGTGATATAAATACGTTCCATGTCTTGTAAAAAACAGTTTTATGGACATAAATCACAACCACAAAATCAAATGTAGCCTGCACTTTAAAAAAAACTGTTTTTAATTAACACTAAGGCCAAAAAAAAAGTTGTTTTAAGTAAGTTAAGTACTATAAACTACTTTCCAAGCTACTTCGCACACTGGGACCAAAGTAGCTACGTTCGGCCTTAAGAAAACAGTAGATTATAACTTGCGTTAAATTATAAACTCACAACTTATTTACTACTTGGAAAAACATAAAAACGTCTTTCAACAAGTAGTAAACCCCATTTGGGGCTGAAAATGTAAGAGAAAGTCAGCACTGGAAAATAATAAAACTGAAATACAAAATCGGTAAAAAATTGTGATCCAGTTTAGCCTTAGAACCTGTAGAATTTAAAAAAACATCAATATTGCTATATTGGACATATTTTAATAAAAAAACGTTTTTCCAGTCAAACAACGACTGAAGACCGAGTACAAACATAAGAAAAACCCACATAATTATTTTCACACCGGTTCGCGGGATTTTTACAATGTTAATTTTTAAAATTACAAAACTTTTCTTTTAGATTAATAAAAAATTCAAAAACTGTCGCAGACCCTTTATTGTTACACGACGCATAATTAAGTTTTGTAACGAGCTATGACGTCACAAAACAATTAGAATAGGGATTGTTTAAACAATGGTTTGCTTGGTTATTATTATCTAGCTTGTAAACATCACACAACTTTTAAAAACAAGTTTTGGTGATTTTAATTGAAACATTTTTAATAAAATAAACTTTTTAAATTAATTAACACCAATTAATTAAAAACTACTTCTAAACTTTAATAAGTTAAACAAAATAAATTTTCGTTTTAAATTTAAGCTTACCAGATCATTTCCATTATTTTGGATGAACTGCATATCTGATGTACTGGACCCATAAGATATCTTAAAGTTGGTGACCCAATTATAATAAGAGTAACTTCCTTGTGTCACAACTCCTGTCACTTGAGTTGATGTCTTGAGGTCAATTTGGATCAATTCCCCAACCCTGTCTATTAATTAAAACAATGTTAATGTTTATTTTCCACTAATTACAAAAGTTGTGAAACTTTATTATAAGATAGAAAATAATTCCAACAACTCACATTGTTTAGGTGACCAACCATCGGTATTAGCATCCAACCTTGCTTCATGTAGTGAGTAGTTGCTGTTATCATAAGAACTAGCTGTGATGTCACTATCCGGTATTCTTCCATCTTTTAACCCAAGTCCACATACACTAACTATAAATATTTATGTTTATTTAGAATCAATCTTATAAGTTGGCATGATTTAGCTTAACTCTTAAATGTTTAAATTGTAAAATTAAATATTACAAAATGTTTATAAATTGTTATATTGTCTGCTTACTGTTAGAACTTCGTAACTCAAAATTTGACAACAAATATAAATTTAGCGGAATTTAAAAAAATGATTTTATTTGTAATTAAAAAATAACTTTTTATTGATTTATCATTTGATTTTTGAACTTTAAATAACCTTGTATTTTAAGTAAAAAGATCGAGTGGTTAAAGTTTTGTTAACATACAAATGTTGTTAAATTAAAACTGACATAATAACTAAATATCGGGTGTTAATATAATAATGTAGGAAAAGCACTTAGCATCGCAATCAGTTACGTTGCAAATGCTTTCCTAGCCTCAAAACAGCTGTGGTGCTGGTTCACAAAGAACGGCAAAAATCACCTGCATTGACAGCCGTGATGAAATTTTCGCCGTGAAACTGGGGGTATCAAAAACAAAAATATTTACAAACTTTATCAACACTATCAACCAGAACCAACCCATTATGAAGTACAAAAAAGGGGTCAACTGAAAATGAAGGAACGGAAATTGAAGGAACTGAAAATGAAGGAACCGGAAAACGAAGAAACCGGAAAATGAAGGAACGGAAATTGAAGGAACGGAAAATGAAGGAACGGAAAATCAAGGAACCGGAAAATGAAGGAACCGGAAAATGAAGGAACCGGAAAAGAAAGGAACCGGAGAATGAAGGAACGGAAAATGAAAGAACCGGAAAATGAAGGAACCGGAAAATAAAGGAACCGGAAAAGAAAGGAACCGGAGAATGAAGGAACGGAAAATGAAAGAACCGGAAAATGAAGGAACCGGAAAATAAAGGAACTGGAAAATGAAGGAACCGGAAAATGAAGGAACCGGAGAATGAAGGAACGAGAAATTAAGGGACCGGAGAATGAAGGAACGTAAAATGAAGGAACCGGAAAATGAAGGAACCGAAAAATAAAGGAACCGGAAAAGGAAGGAACCGGAGAATGAAGGAACGGAAAATGAAAGAACCGGAAAATGAAGGAACCGGAAAATGAAGGAACCGGAAAATGAAGGAACCGGAAAATAAAATAACCGGAAAATAAAGGAACGAAAAATGAAGGAACCGGAAAATGAAGGAACCGAAAAATAAAGGAACCGGAAAAGGAAGGAAACGGAAAATGAAGGAACCGGAAAAGAAAGGAACCGGAGAATGAAGGAACGGAAAATGAAGGAACCGGAAAACGAAGAAACCGGAAAATGAAGGAACCGGAAAAGAAAGGAACCGGAGAATGAAGGAACGGAAAATGAAAGAACCGGAAAATGAAGAAACCGGAAAATAAAGGAACCGGAAAATGAAGGAACCGGAAAATGAAGGAACCGGAGAATGAAGAAACGAGAAATGAAGGGACCGGAGAATGAAGGAACGTAAAATGAAGGAACCGGAAAATGAAGGAACCGAAAAATAAAGGAACCGGAAAAGGAAGGAACCGGAGAATGAAGGAACGGAAAATGAAAGAACCGGAAAATGAAGGAACCGGAAAATGAAGGAACCGGAAAATGAAGGAAGAAATTATCAATAGTGACATAGTTCTTTTTATGTGTGCGTCAGATTTTTGCTGAATATATTTTTTCCTGAATCTTGTGATTATTAATTAATTTGATATAGAATTACCATCCATTTTAATTACAGTGAAACGTACATCCATGTAATGTAGTTTTGTATTATTTAACCCAGTATATTATTTATTTTCGCATCGCAGAATAATTTAGTTTGTGTCTATTATGTACCATTTGATTAAGGTGTTGCTTTACGTGGAAGGCGAAGTTGTGAGTGTGTTGTATTTTTTTGATAATTGTGATTGTGGAGAAAGGAGTTAGTGTATTTTATATGATAATGATGTTAGTTTAGAAACGATTTAGCGTAGTGTAAAATTATCGCCCCCATTTTTGTATATATATTGTTATCAATAAAGTATGTTAACCAGAATTGTATTTGAATAAGTTTTACCTAGGAATATATTTAAGTATTTTAATACATTGCTGGACCCTTCTGCCACCTTCCTAACCCAATTCCCTACAATAACTAAATATCTATGATAAAATTAATTTTACAATTAAGTTTTAGCACTTTAAAAATGCCACTGTATTAAGTATACTTGTTTATATAAGTAACAATGTTAATAAACCATACAAAATATACTTGCAAAGTTTAAAACGTTAATTAATTATCTTAAAATTGTTTTTATTTTAGTTTTGAGGTTCTACCAGTAAGCCGATGATATTATCATTATT
This sequence comes from Corella eumyota, assembly GCF_963082875.1. Lineage (NCBI taxonomy): Eukaryota > Metazoa > Chordata > Ascidiacea > Phlebobranchia > Corellidae > Corella > Corella eumyota. The sequence goes on along the minus strand of NC_137495.1, from coordinate 15,333,146 downwards.
TAACAAATGTAAAGTAACCAAAATACCTGCTTTATCAGGAAAAACTCTTTTTAATATTGCAGCAATTTCTTCATGACATGAACATTCTCCAGTAGCCCCAACTAACCCAATTTCACCCTTAGGACCTATGGGGCCAATTTCACCCCTGAAACCTTGTTCACCTCTAACGCCAGCGCCCCCAACTGACCCAATTTCACCCTTAGGACCTATGGGGCCAATTTCACCCATGAAACCTTGCTCACCCCTGGCACCAGGACCCCCAATTGCCTCAATTTCACCCCTGAAACCTTTTTCACCTTTCTCCCCAGCTGGGCCAAGCTTTCCTGGTCTACCTTGTTTAGTTTCAGAAGGTTCATGAGCAGATGCAGTGGGACGTGCACTAAAACAAACTTGGTTGTTTTGGGATGCAGCTAAGCATAACCAGAAGCACAAAAACATAAATATTTTCAAACTCATTTCAGTAAGTTCTAAGTTACAATTGTTTTATTCTAAACTCATTTAACAAGCTAGTTATAATTTTGTTATTAATATTTATCACAAATAATTGAAAATAACATTCCTCTGTTCCGACATTTTTGTATCAAAACACGCAGGTACCAAAACGCACCAAAAATTATATCTTGATTAATTTTAAATCGACTGTAATTTAAAATTAAAAAAAAACTTTTTTAAACGAGATATGACGACACTATGACGTAACAATAATAGCAACGTTGCATTAAAATACTTATTCGAATTGTTGTCTAACAAGATTTGACGCTATAGTTTAATTGTGATGTCATAATCTACAAAAGTGACGACAAAGCCCGCTATAGTTAAATTGTGATGTCATAATCTACTAAAATGACGACAAAGCCCGCTATCGGAGCTGCAAAGCGAGTCAGCTATTGTGGCATGCAACGAGGTTTCCCATAACAGCGTTAAAAATGTGAAACGTTTCAAGATTGTGCCAGTTAAAGTGTGGGGCAACAATCAAAGTAATTTTGTGAACGCTTTTCTGGATGACGGTTCAGATACAAGTATATGTACTGCAAGCCTTGCAAAGAAATTAGAAGGAGACAAAAGAACACACCGAGCTTTATACAGCAAATTAAGTAACTAGTCATGTGAGCCGAGTTGACTCACTGTATGTATAGGAGGTCAAACCGAATCGTTTATTGTCGACAAGCTTTTGGTACTTGATCATATAGTCAATATAGGTGACAGCATTACAACCAAGAAAGTGGCAAACATGTATCCGCATCTGCGTGACCTGAAGTTTCCTGAACTTAAAACAAAATCAGTGGAGCTACTTTCTGGGAAACAATGTTCACGATGCATTCAGGGTTTCTGAATGGCGTTACGGCAAAAAGTGCCAGCCTTTCGGCCCGCATACGGTGTTGGGTTGGACGTTGTTTGGCTCAGACCATAACCCAAGAAAATCCTCCCAACAAACTAATGTTAACTTTATGCATGAGCCTGAACAAGTATCGACATCATGCAACAAAATTTCAGATGTTTTTTTCGAGCAATTTTCACGACCTTGATTGTGCGCAAAAAAGCGAAATGTCATTAAACGACAAAAGGACGTTGAAAATTATGAACAAAACAGTTTCGCGATATGGCTGACACTATAAAATTGGATTACTCTGGAAAAAGAAATATATTAAACTTTTAAAGAATAGAAAAATGACACTTCAAAGGCTACAATGTAGCATATGCGTATGTAGCATATGCTTAAGGTAGCATATGCGCACTGCATATGCTACCTTAACCCGAGGCAAAATTTGCCTTCTAGAAGGGGTCGCATTAATTCTGTATTTTCTATGTTTTTTGTATTCGCGCCTGCCTCACAGTTTTCTTCTTGACACATTCATATTAATTTCGTAGAATGTATTTTTGTGATATGGTGTGCCTTGTATTGCATGAACTGGGCTTGCTACCTTATAGAAGTAACATTAGTTTTATCGTTATGTTGACTGAATACTTTATGTGTTTGTTGTAGTTTCGAGTGTATAGTTATTGTGTTTATTTCTTGTATTTTGTTATCGTATAATAAACACTTTTGTTGTTAATTGCCCTAGTGTTAGTTAATTTTGTCTTTTGGGGCCGGTATGTTATTTCCCCAGCTGCGGGAGTCTTTTCACTCTCCATCGTCATTTATAAAGCGTATGTTGTTTAGTTCATCAAATATGTTTTATATTTTCTTTATTGTTTGTATGCGCTTTCTCCTATTTTTATTTTGCTTTAAATAACTGGCAATATAGCTTTTTGGTCGAATACCAGACACTTCTGCCCACGGACACCTTGGCCAAGACACTTCGGCCCGAAGTTTTTTTTTTAAACAGCGGGGAGTTCGCATTTTAATTACCGCGAAAAAATATTTTTGCGCATTTATATACAGTTTTTTCAGTTTGTAAAATTAAAAAATTGACACGGGAAAAGAAAGATGACATGTTCTTGTACATTATTCTTTAAAAAACTATTAATTTACTGTTTATTTTATTTCAAATACTGTCTAAAAAAAGTATAGGAATACGCGAAAATAAAATTTTTCGCGGTAATTAAACTGCGAAATCCCCGCTGTTCTAAAAAAAATCTTCGGGCTGAAGTGTCTGGTTACCTTTTTGGTCAGTTCGCTTGACGTAAAAACTCATAAATAAGTAAGGCCGAAGTAAGGTTTAACATACAATTAGACTTTCGCTTCCATACTTAATTTGTTGATTATATACTTTGTAGTTTGTGTTTCGTATCATATAGTTTGTGTCGCATTTTTGTTTTAATTAAGTGTGGCCTTCTTATCGATGCCCATCTTTACAGCGTACTCTATTGGGGTTTAATAATTGTTTAAGCCATAGTAGGAGTTTATTAGATCCTACATTATTCAAGATATAAACTGCAGTCAACTAATCAAAAATTTGCGCCAGACTCATCTCGCGGTGCTGCGATTTTTAAAATTATTCCTCCTTTCTAGTTATATAGCCCATGAGCCACCTCTGTTATCTACACTTCAAAAATAAAATATAATCTGACAACAACCTTACGTTAAAATAAAATTAAAATGTACGACCCTGAGCCCCACTGTTTAAAAATAAGTTTTGTTTATAAATTCTGGTATGTTTTCGTTAAGTTATTCTATATATACCTTAAACACTTTAGCCTAGCAATCAAAATGCGATCCCAGCAAAAGAACACTCGTTTATAAATGCTGGTTTGAAACAGGTAGAAAAAGGCAATCTTTAAATTTAGGAGAATTAGTCACAAGTTTTTTTTTTAATATATCTTTATCCTCGATTTGGAAGGTCGATTGCGCGAACTAAACATAGAGTGACCCAGTCTCGAGTTGCATTAAGCAGTTTGGGATAATATAGAGATTATAATTGCCCGATAATTATGCTGCTGATTAAGTGCTGACTCAGCAGGAGTTTTCACCGTTTATAGCATTTTACTCGAGGGCGCTACAGCATAAGAGCAGTGGGGATTGAACCCACGACCTCCTGGTGGTGTAGCAAATGTTCTTACCACTACACTACGCTGCCAAATGTTTAATAATTACCAATAATTATTATTTTTTTAAATTAATTAAACCCCTCCCACAAAAAAAATGTCCTGTTGCTAGGACATCGAACTAAAATTAAAAGCAACAAAATGTAAATAATTTAAAAACCAAACCAACTTTTAAACAACGAAATTTTAAGTTAATTTTATTACATTTTAAAGCAGTTAGTTATCCCATACCAAACAACTTGGTAGTTTACATTAAACTGAGTATTTTCAACATGGTGGTGTCAGTTAAATATGACGCAAAACCTGATGACGAATATTTAATTAAATTGTAAGCGAATATGCTATAAGGTTGTTGAACTTGGTTAATCATTTATAATATCGAAAAATAAAACTCGTTGGTATCAGCTAGGACAAATATTGATGGCTGCATAACAGGAAGTTCTTTATAACACTTGATGTTTTTATAAGGTCGATATCAGCTGTGATTACAAAAATTCTGCAAAATATTTGCGCAATGTTTGCGAAATTCTCAGTAAATTTGTGTTTACTGAATTGCAACATTTTGCTGACCTTGAACTAAAGTCAATGTAATAAACATGTTGTTCACATGTTTATAATTATTTATTAACTTTTAGGCCTTACACGAATGCTACAATATGCCAGCAATGGGAATCAAACCCAGGATCTCAGGCCTTACACGAATGCTACAAAATACCAGCAGTGGGAATCAAACCCAGAATCTCAGGTCTTACACGAATGCTACAAAATGCCAGCAGTGGGAATCCAACCCAGAATCTCAGGCCTTACACGAATGCTACAAAATATCAGCAATGGGAATCAAACCCAGAATCTCAGGCCTTACACGAATGCTACAAAATGCCAGCAGTGGGAATCAAACCCAGGACCTCAGGCCTTACACGAATACTACAAAATGCCAGCAGTGGGAATCAAACCCAGAATCTCAGGCCTTACACGAATGCTACAAAATGCCAGCAGTGGGAATCAAACCCAGGACCTCAGGCCTTACACGAATGCTACAAAATGCCAGCAGTGGGAATCAAACCCAGAATCTCAGGCCTTACACGAATGCTACAAAATGCCAGCAGTGGGAATCAAACCCAGGACCTCAGGCCTTACACGAATGCTACAAAATGCCAGCAGTGGGCATCAAACCCAGGATCTTAGGCCTTACACGAATGCTACAAAATGCCAGCAGTGGGAATCAAACCCAGCCTTTTCAACCAAAAATCAATTTATAGAAATGATGTCTTTAACATTTAAATATTTTAATAATTGTAAAAGCATAGTTGCATAAAAACAAAAAAACTTTCTACAGTATTTTAATAATTAGTGATGTGCCGATCGCCGTTTTTTTTCGGATCAGATCACGATCTAACGTGACCGAACAATCGGTAACTTTATCGTCACTAAATACAAAAAAATTGACCCTGTATGTTAAACACTTCCACTTATTCACCCGTTTGTTTAAATATTTAACCGTAATATTCAGTATAATTTACAAGAACTAAAAACAATTTTACCAGCGCGGAAATAAAGCGCTGTAAAAGTTTATGGAAATCTATGTGGTTAAGGCATGTGCGTGTTTATTTGTGACGTAAAATTAAATGTGACGTAATTACCGATCTGCCGATTTTGAACCTTGATCGGGTGATCGCAAAATACCTTCAAAAATCGGCGATTTACGATCACCATTTTGATCGGCACATCACTATTAATAATTTGCATTTTTGAAAAATAATCTTAAAAAATAGATGAAATCAATTTTATAGTTTTCTAAAATTTTAAAAGAAGTAACAAAAACAAAATATATTTCAGAAATATAAAACAATAATAATTTCTCATAAAATATGGAGTAATTATAAAGTAAGGGAATACAAAATCTTAAAAGTAATAAAAACTATAAAATTAACATTATTTAAATTTCTGTTTAGTTGATATAAATTAGAAAATAAAAACAGCAAGAATGGCAACAAATAATTTAGGAACTAAAATAACTCACTAGTATAATATTAAAAATAACTTTAAAAAAATTTTGGCAAAAAATTATAAAAAAAATTTCACTAATAAATATTTAATAAAAATAAAATATTGTCATGATAAAATTTTTTAAATTTATAAATGTTTAAAATAATTCAAAAACTTTTTTTTTCAATTTAAAGTTTTGTTTTATTAACTATCGCTTCACTTTCTTCACAATTATTCGCTTCAATGCTCATGTGCAGTGAACCACGCAGAAGAGAAATTTGAGTCAACAAAAAGAAAAAAGAACCTGAAATTAGAAAAAAGTTTTCGTAAAAACTAAAAAAATAAATTAAACCAGGTTTAAAAATCAAACTATATAAACCAATAAAATATTATTTAAAAAACTTGGCTTTGCTGCATAAGGTCCTGGGTTCGATTCCCACTGCTCTCAAGCTGTAACTTTATTGAGTAAGGTGCTATAAACTCCTGCTAAGCCAACACTTAATCAGCAGCATAATTATCAGGCATTATAATCTATAATATCCTAAACTGCCACAGGCAACTCGAGACTGGGTCAGGGTAAGAAATATACCTCCATGTTTAGGTCGTAAAGTCGACCTTCCCACATCGAGGATAAACAGTTATAAAGAAAAAAAAAACTTACTAGCCAAGTAAAATCCTGGGTAAACGATGTACAGTGCTTCCCTGAAACCTAAAACTTTGATCATAGGTGGTACTATAAGAGGGGCATTCCCTCCGATATTATTGATCACAAAAATAAACATAGCAATCGCTGTCGCGCGTGACTGGGCAGGAAAGAACTCAACCAAAACAGTGAACAAAACTCCGAACCACATTTCCGCTGTGTTTTAAATTAAATTTGATTACAATAAAGTCATCTCAAAACTGGGTCGGGGTAACTGTTCTCTTAAAAAAATATGAAACTATTTACCGAATAAATAAGCTCCAAAGAGCGAAATAAAAGCATAAGGCGGAGAAAAGTAAAGAGTTCCCGCCGCTAGAGGGCAGGCTATTGCTTGACTAATGACCAAAACCCACAATCTTGTTCGTACACCTAAAAAAATTAGATTTAAAATTAAACCCCCCAAAAAATGAAATATTTCTAAATACAAATCTACAAAATTTGTGTTATATTAATAATACTGTCAATTTACATATAATGGGACATTTATATTAACCCCTTTATATCCTATCCCTTCTCTGAAAATAAAACTGTTTTATTGTACTTATTTATCTTTAACGTGGGAAGGTCGAATGCACAACCTAAACATAGAGTAACATCAGTTACCCCGACCCGGTCTCAAGTTGACAGTTTGGGATATATTAATTTCTCAATAATTAAGCTGCTGATTAAGTGTTGGCTTAGCAGGAGTACATACCGCTTATAGCGCCTTACTCAAGGACACTACAACATGAGAGCAGTAGGGATTGAACCAAAGACCTACAGTATGCAGGGTGAGGTTTAAAGTTTGATTCCCAGTAGCGGCATGTTGAAGCACCGACTAAGGATTTTATTCATAAATATAAAAACTCACCAGAATGTCTGAATGAAGCCCCAACCAGTAACAATAAGATAGTTGGAGATTTGATAAATAATTTGAAAGTTGTCAAAATTGATTTCAACACCGACTGCTTTTCTAAATAATAAAATTTATAGCCAGGTTTATAAATAGCTTAGTTAAAAATATAGTTTGCAAAATAGGCCAAATAACTTTTAAACATTTCTCCAAAAAAATAAGAAATTTTACGGCAGACTTAAAAAACATAATTCTTATAATGAAAATGGCAGAATGGTGTAGTGGTAAGAACACTTGCTACACCACCATGAGGTCGTGGGTTCAATCCCCACTGCTCTCATGTGGTAGCGCCCTTAAGTAAGGTGTTATAACTGGTGTGAACTCCTGCTGAGCCAGAACTTAACCAGCAGCATAATTATCGGACAAATATATTCCATAATATCCCAAACTGCCAAAGTCAATTTGAGTAACTGATGTTATTCTATGTTTAGGTCATGAGATCGACCTTCCCACATCGAGGATAAAGAATTACAAAAAACAGTTTCAATTATTAAACATTTTAACAAAAGTATTAAATACCAAAATCTATCTCATATTTGTTATTCTCTTCGGCTTGTTCTATAATTTTACGTTCTGGTTCTTTGACAGAGAAATATAAAATAATCGCCATAATTATGCCTGGAGCTCCAGCTATAAAGTAACACCAATGCCAGCTCTAAGAAAAAATTAACAAAAGATTAGTTAAAAATCAATTCAAAACAATAAAATTAATTTTTTGGGGGTTGATTTGATAAAAAAACCTAAAAATAAATTGTTCAAAAATAGGGTAGGCTACTACGTTATGAGAGTAGTAGGAATCAAACCCAGGTTCTCATGTAGTAAAGCCAAGTGTTCTGACTACTACACCGCACTGTCGTTCAAAAAATATTTAAAAAATTTTCACCATTCCAAGAATGTTGGCGTCAGTCACATAATTTCCAACAGCAAATGCCAAACCATATCCAAAATAAATTCCAAAGTTGAAAAAACTCATCGCAAAAGCTCGAACTTTCTGTGAGAAAATGTCGGCCACCAAACTTGAGGTAAGAGGAGTACAGGCCGACTCTCTGAGAAAAAAAGGTTTAGGTTTTTAAGAGAATTTATTATACATACAAAAAATTTGATATTATTAAGGTTTGTTAAGACCCTAGCATAAGAGCAGTGGGAATTGAACACAGGACCTTATGTAGTGATGCCAAGTGCTCTTACTACTACACCATGCTTCACCTACAAATTTAGTTAAAAATAATAACTGGTACAAAAAACTTTTTTTTTTTAAATATTTTTTTACTGAAACAAACTTTAAACTCACCCTGCCCCAAAGCCAACTCTCAGCAAAGCTAACAACCAGTAAGTGTCGGCAAATCCGGTGGTAAAAGTCATTACCGAGTAAAAGAAAACACTTGCAGATAATATCTGGATTCTAAACCATAAAATAAAAAGACTTTTATAAAAGTTAATTAAAAATTTAAATAATTAAAAAGCAAAATAAATAAAAAAAAAGTTTTAAGAGATTTTAGGTTTGCATAGAAAATGGAGTTACTGACATTTTACCAAAAACTATATGCCCAAAACCACCATTTTACTAACAATAGCACATTTTCTATTAACTCTTTTTTACTCAATGAAAAATTCTCTTTAATTTCTAAAAAAAAATTTATCCTCATAGCTCTCATGCTGTTGCGCTATAAACAGTTTAAACTCCTGCTAAGCCAACACTTAATCAGCAGCATAATTATCGGGCAATTAAAATCTATAATATCTCAAACTGTTGAAGGCAACTTGAGACTGGGTCGGAGTAACAGTTGTTACTTTATGTTTATGTCGTGAAGTTGACCTTTCCACATCGAAGATAAATTAATATAAAAAATAGTCGGTAATCAACCTGTTATATTTATCGCCAACAATTCCCATTACAACTCCCATAACAGTAAAAATGGCAATAAATATTGGACCAGCAAGAACTTGGTATTCTATTCCCTGGCCTGAGTAATTCCATTCACAATAGATCGTTCCATTCCATCCCATGAGATTACATCTAAAAATTAGGATTATTAATAATTTACTTTGTTAATTAGCATGTTGTTGCATTCTTAAGTAAGACCTGAGATCCTGGGTTTGATTCCCACTGCTGGCAAGTTGTAGCATAATTAGGTAAAACCTGAGATTCTGGGTTTGATTCCCACTGCTGGCATGTTGTAGCATCCTTGAGTAAGATCTGAGATGCTGGATTTGATTCCCACTGCTGGCATGTTGTAGCATCCTTGAGTAAGACATGAGATTCTTGGTTTGATTTCCACTGCTGGCATGTTGTAGCATTCTTAAGTAAGACCTGAGATGTTGGGTTTGATTTCCACTGCTGGCATGTTGTAGCATTCTTAAGTAAGGCCTGAGATGTTGGGTTTGATTCTCACTGCTGACATGTTGTAGCATCGTTAGGTAAGACCTGAGGTTCTTGGTTTGATTCCCAATACTGGCATGTTGTAGCATCGTTAGTTAAGATCCTGGGTTTGATTCTTACTGCTTAAGTAAATATCGACTTTTTCTCGCAGTAAAATACAAAATTAACAACTACTCACTGTGTTGAATTCTTCACATCTCTGCATTTTGTGTTTGACAGTTTTTCAACATTTATGTCCAAGGTCAAACAAGCCATGTCTCCAAATTGAACGTCCTGTGCTATTTCCTTTGAGGTGACACCGATCATAAAATGACCCAACTCCCCAAACCCATAACACAACATTAGGATTGTTATACAATACCAATGATACATGGATTGTACGTGCACGCTGCCCTACTTTCCAGACTGGATGGAAGCAATAAGAATCGAACCCAGGACCTCATGTAGTGAAGCCAAGTGTTCTGACCACTACACCATGCTGCCATTATTAAAGTATATATAATTTTAAAACTTAATACATAAAAATTGTTCGTTATTCGTTTAAATATTAATAAAATAATAAAAACATTATTTAGCAAAAAAGATTTAATTTATGCCTAAAATTAACTTAAAATTTTATCCAAAATATATCAGCTAACGCAAACAATTTTGGCAAATATTACCAGACCATAACTTCTCTGATATTTTTAACATTAATATATCTTAACATCTCTTTGTTTTTACTTTATAATTTGCTCAATTAATCTAAAAACATCTGTTTTTGGTCTGTTTACAAAATCACATTTCCTCAACGCGATGTCAACAAAAAGTTGAAGTAGTTACTCATATGCGGCGTACGAAAAATGTCACCACTTTTTAAATACTCATTGGAAGAAAGTCGACTTTAAGACCTGAATATAAGGCAACAACTGTTACACCGACCCAATCTTGAGTTGCCTTTAGCATGTTAGAGTATTATTGATCATATTTGCACAATAATTAAACTGCTTTATAAGTAATGACTTAGCAAGAGTTTTATATCGTTTATAGCACCTTACTCAAGGGCGCTACTGCATGAGAGCAGTGGGACTTAAGTCTAGGACCTCGTATAGAAAAGCCAAGTGTTCTGACTACTAAACCAGGCTGCCTTAACATAATTTAACTAAAAACATTTTACCAAATAAACATGAATTAGAAACTGTACAAAAAACGATGTTTTACCATTTTTATCACAAACAAACAAGCCCAAGATATTCACCTCAAAAACTACCAAGCGACCTAACTACTAAGACTAAAACGCAAGACATCTACCTAAAAACCTAGCAAGCGAATCAACTACTAAGACTGTAGTGCAAGACATCTATCAAAAATCCTAACAAGTGACCTAACTACTTAGACTAAAGCGCAACACATCTACCAAAAAATCTCGCAAGCAACCTAACTACTAAGACTGAAGCGCAACACATCTACCAAAAAAACTAGCAAGCGACCTAACTACTAAGACTAAAGCGCAAGACATCTACCAAAAAAACTAGCAAGCAACCTAACTACTAAGACTAAAGCGCAACACATCTACCAAAAAACCCAGCAAGCGACCTAACTACCTAAACGGACCAAAGCTTTAAAACTATGCCAACTTATGGGAAAACAGTTCCTGCCATAGCGTACGTGATCCGATATTCAAAAAAGCGAACAGTCGATAAAAGCCATGGGCCTAAAGGCTCTACAAGCTAATCAGACGCGCTTATAAAACCAACGAATATCCACGTACGGAGAAGTGTCGCTGGGAGGCCTCCCATTTACACTTCCCTAACTGTTAGTTGAACATCGAAATCTTGAGCCTAGGTTAAGCTTAAAATGAAGCTATTTGTGGTCCTTTGTAAAAGTCCAAGTTTACGCTTTGTATATGTGTTGGCTCAGCATAAGCAAAAATTTATTTTAAACGACAATTTTTTTGATTTTTGTAAATAAAAAATGTTTTGGGTGAAAATTGTGACATGTTGAAAATTGAAAGCTTGCGTCGTTCGTCCAGTTTATAAAATGCGGAAAAGCGGAATTTCTAAACCTTACCCTAATCTTCCCTTGAAAAGTATCTGCCCATACTCTTTAAAAATGAAAAAAACTACTTTTTACCTAAATATAGGAAAGATATTTAACATATTTAGAGCATGAGATTTTCTTAAAAGAGCATTTCAAGGCACAATATTTTAGTAAAAGGTTATTAAAAAGTTAACATGAGTTCTTTTTTCATAATGATGCACACTATAAGGCTAATAATAAAGATGCTACAACATGCCATCAGTGGGAATCAAACTAAGGACCTCACGTTTTTACCTTAGGATACTATTATATGCCATCAGTGGGAATCAAACTAAGGACCTCAGGTTCTTACTTAAAGATAATACAACATGCCATCAGTGGAAATCAAACTAAGGACCTTAGGTCTTACTTAAAGATCCTACAACATGCCATCAGTGGGAATCAAACTAAGGACCTCAGGTTCTTACTTAAAGATCCTACAACATGCCATCAGTGGGAATCAAACCAAGGACCTCAGGTTCTTACTTAAAGATGCTACAACATGCTATCAGTGGGGTTGAAACTAAGGACCTCAGGTTCTACTTAAAGATGCTACAACATGCCATCAGTGGGAATTAAACTAAGGACCTCAGGTTCTTACTTAAAGATACTATAACATGCCATCAGTGGGGTTCAAACTAAGGACCTTAGGTTCTTACTTAAAGATACTATAACATGCCATCAGTGGGGTTCAAACTAAGGACCTCAGTTTCTACTTAAAGATGCTACAACATGCCATCAGTGGGAATTAAACTAAGGACCTCAGGTTCTTACTTAAAGATGCTACAACATGCCATCAGTGAAAATCAAACTAAGGACCTCAGGTCTTACTTAAAGATGCTACAACATGCCATCAGTGGGAATCAAACTAAGGACCTCAGGTTCTTACTTAAATATATTACAACATGCCATCAGTGGGAATCAAACTAAGGACCTCAGGTTCTTACTTAAAGATACTACAACATGCTATCAGTGGGAATCAAACTAAGGACCTCAGGTTCTTACTTAAAGATACTACAACATGCTATCAGTGGGGTTCAAACTAAGGACCTCAGGTTCTACTTAAAGATGCTACAACATGCCATCAGTGGGAATTAAACTAAGGACCTCAGGTTCTACTTTAAGATCCTACAACTTGCCATCAGTGGGAATTAAACTAAGGACCTAAAGTTCTTACTTAAAGATCCTACAACATGCCATCAGTGGGAATCAAACTAAGGACCTCAGGTTCTTACTTAAAGATCCTACAACATGCCATCAGTGGGAATCAAACTAAGGACCTCAGGTTCTTACTTAAAGATCCTACAACATGCCATCAGTGGGAATCAAACTAAGGACCTCAGGTTCTTACTTAAAGATCCTACAACATGCCAGCAGTGGGAATCAAACTAAGAACCTCAGGTTCTTACTTAAAGATTATACAACATGCCATCAGTGGGAATCAAACTAAGGACCTCAGGTTCTTACTTAAAGATCTTACAACATGCCATCAGTGGGAATCAAACTAAGGACCTCAGGTTCTTACTTAAAGATCCTACAACATGCCATCAGTGGGAATCAAACTAAGGACCTCAGGTTCTTACTTAAAGATCCTACAACATGCCATCAGTGGGAATCAAACTAAGAACCTCAGGTTCTTACTTAAAGATTATACAACATGCCAGCAGTGGGAATCAAACTAAGAACCTCAGGTTCTTACTTAAAGATTATACAACATGCCATCAGTGAAAATCAAACTAAGGACCTCAGGTTCTACTTAAAGATCCTACAACATGCCATCAGTGGGAATCAAACTAAGAACCTCAGGTTCTTACTTAAAGATCCTACAACATGCCATCAGTGGGAATCAAACTAAGGACCTCAGGTTCTTACTTAAAGATCCTACAACATGCCATCAGTGGGAATCAAACTAAGAACCTCAGGTTCTTACTTAAAGATCCTACAACATGCCATCAGTGGGAATCAAACTAAGAACCTCAGGTTCTTACTTAAAGATTATACAACATGCCAGCAGTGGGAATCAAACTAAGAACCTCAGGTTCTTACTTAAAGATTATACAACATGCCATCAGTGAAAATCAAACTAAGGACCTCAGGTTCTACTTAAAGATTATACAACATGCCATCAGTGGGAATCAAACTAAGGACCTCAGGTTCTACTTAAAGATCCTACAACATGCCAGCAGTGGGAATCAAACTAAGAACCTCAGGTTCTTACTTAAAGATTATACAACATGCCATCAGTGGGAATCAAACTAAGGACCTCAGGTTCTTACTTAAAGATCCTACAACATGCCATCAGTGGGAATCAAACTAAGGACCTCAGGTTCTTACTTAAAGATCCTACAACATGCCATCAGTGGGAATCAAACTAAGGACCTCAGGTTCTTACTTAAAGATCCTACAACAAGCCAGCAGTGGGAATCAAACTAAGAACCTCAGGTTCTTACTTAAAGATTATACAACATGCCATCAGTGAAAATCAAACTAAGGACCTCAGGTTCTACTTAAAGATTATACAACATGCCATCAGTGGGAATCAAACTAAGGACCTCAGGTTCTACTTAAAGATCCTACAACATGCCAGCAGTGGGAATCAAACCAAGGACCTCAGGTCTTACTTAAAGATCCTACAACATGCCATCAGTGGGAATCAAACTAAGGACCTCAGGTTCTTACTTAAAGATCCTACAACATGCCAGCAGTGGGAATCAAACTAAGAACCTCAGGTTCTTACTTAAAGATTATACAACATGCCATCAGTGGGAATCAAACTAAGAACCTCAGGTTCTTACTTAAAGATCCTACAACATGCCATCAGTGGGAATCAAACTAAGAACCTCAGGTTCTTACTTAAAGATTATACAACATGCCAGCAGTGGGAATCAAACTAAGAACCTCAGGTTCTTACTTAAAGATTATACAACATGCCATCAGTGAAAATCAAACTAAGGACCTCAGGTTCTACTTAAAGATTATACAACATGCCATCAGTGGGAATCAAACTAAGGACCTCAGGTTCTACTTAAAGATCCTACAACATGCCAGCAGTGGGAATCAAACTAAGAACCTCAGGTTCTTACTTAAAGATTATACAACATGCCATCAGTGGGAATCAAACTAAGGACCTCAGGTTCTTACTTAAAGATCCTACAAAATGCCATCAGTGGGAATCAAACTAAGGACCTCAGGTTCTTACTTAAAGATCCTACAACATGCCATCAGTGGGAATCAAACTAAGGACCTCAGGTTCTTACTTAAAGATCCTACAACAAGCCAGCAGTGGGAATCAAACTAAGAACCTCAGGTTCTTACTTAAAGATTATACAACATGCCATCAGTGAAAATCAAACTAAGGACCTCAGGTTCTACTTAAAGATTATACAACATGCCATCAGTGGGAATCAAACTAAGGACCTCAGGTTCTACTTAAAGATCCTACAACATGCCAGCAGTGGGAATCAAACCAAGGACCTCAGGTCTTACTTAAAGATCCTACAACATGCCATCAGTGGGAATCAAACTAAGGACCTCAGGTTCTTACTTAAAGATCCTACAACATGCCAGCAGTGGGAATCAAACTAAGAACCTCAGGTTCTTACTTAAAGATTATACAACATGCCATCAGTGAAAATCAAACTAAGGACCTCAGGTTCTACTTAAAGATTATACAACATGCCATCAGTGGGAATCAAACTAAGGACCTCAGGTTCTACTTAAAGATCCTACAACATGCCATCAGTGGGAATCAAACTAAGGACCTCAGGTTCTTACTTAAAGATCCTACAACATGCCAGCAGTGGGAATTAAACTAAGAACCTCAGGTTCTTACTTAAAGATTATACAACATGCCATCAGTGAAAATCAAACTAAGGACCTCAGGTTCTACTTAAAGATTATACAACATGCCATCAGTGGGAATCAAACTAAGGACCTCAGGTTCTACTTAAAGATCCTACAACATGCCAGCAGTGGGAATCAAACCAAGGACCTCAGGTCTTACTTAAAGGTCCTACAACATGCCATCAGTGGGGTTCAAACTAAGAACCTCAGGTTCTTACTTAAAGATCCTACAACATGCCATCAGTGGGAATCAAACCAAGGACCTTAGGTTCTTACTTGAAGATCCTACAACATGGCATTAGTGGGAATCAAACTAAGGACCTCAGGTCCTACTTAAAGAAGCTACAACATGCCAGCAGTGGGAATCATGCAAGAATATGAAGCGAATTTTATTAATTACAAACTGTTTTTAGTTGTTGGTTGTTTACATGAATATAAAATTCTGGCTAATTCTTACGGAAATAAACTCAGAATTTCAGTAATGTCTAAATCCATGTTTATTAAGTGGCGTCCGTTCAGCAGAACGGAATTGCCTAACTGTTTAAAACGAACATTTGCATTTAATAAAAAGCATAAATGAATCGTTGAAAAAATAATTCAATACTAGAGAAACGAGGTTAGAGTTCCCATGTGAAAAGAGTTGTTAAATAACCCGCAAATTCGATAAACAAGTTATAGTTAAAAGCATTGAAACTTATTATTTAAATAGGGAGGAAAAATACGCCAAAGCTTGTCAGCAAATAAATAACAATTCCATTTCAAATCAACATCAAAAACTGTTTGTTTATAAAATTAAAAGTTAGCTTATGTGGATTTATCCAAAATAAGTTACAATTGTGGCATTGATAGGGCCAATACCTTCTTTGTTTGACCCAGTTACATCGATGTAGCTAATTGTTTGCTTGTTGGTCCGCGAATCAGTAGTAATCGTAACAGCACTTACTTTTTGTTCAACCTCGTCTTCTAATCCTTCCCACACCTCTGTTTTAAGAGCAGGTAGTATTGTGCGGGATGGTATTTCAAACCTGGGCTCTAGAACTTTCATAAGGTCCCTAAAACCGTTGTCATTTAAAACCTTTCGTCAATGAAAATGGCTGCAAATTCTTAGTATTATAACTTCTTTTGTTGCCTGGACAGCCATTTAACATAACTAATTTGCATTTATTACACATTTCTTCACTTTCACTATCTTTGATTACAGTCTTTACCAAATATTAGACCTACGATTTGACATCGCAGTAACTGTTCACTTGAAAATAGGAAATTTAAATATTACTATTATAGACTTTGTTACATTATGTTTATTCACACATTTAATAAACTCAACTATTACAGCCTTAACATTTTAGAACATTTACAGAACTTTATTTTTTGTAAGATTTAAATAATATAAAACGGATTATTTGTTCAAAATTATAAAATTAATTAGTTTACAAGTTTTAATATATTACATAACTAAAGAATTTTAATTAACAACTAGGAATTAAAATAATTAACCGAAAGAAATATGTGATTACTAGCAAGATAAAAGCTCCATGCGAAGAAAGGGATCACCACACCAGGTTTGTGGATACAATCGAACATAGCGGGCACTTATAGGGTGAGGAAAGTTGTTGAACTTGTAACCGCTTCTATCTTCATTACCAACAAAGACCTTAAAAAGATTTAATATAATATTCAACGTAATAATATTCAGGTTTAAGATATTAATTATTTAAATTTTATAACTTTTTTAATCGCGCGTTGTTCATCGCTTCACATTTAACTTAAAGGGACTGCAACATGCACAATTAAAAAGTCTATAAAGGGCATTGTGACGTGTTTGCCAGCCCCTGATTACAATCTAAATGGCTTATTTCCTGCCCAAAAGTTACGGATTTTTGCTATTTTAAATAAAAAAATGTTACGACGATGCTTAAATTTAAGTTATCGATTTTATATTTTAGTTGTGCTTAAATTTAAGCATTCGTGTTGACACTGTTTTTAGGGAGCTAGAACAGCGTCCATAGCAACGTGATATAAATACGTTCCATGTCTTGTAAAAAACAGTTTTATGGACATAAATCACAACCACAAAATTAAATGTAGCCTGCACTTTAAAAAACTGTTTTTAATTAACACTAAGTCCAAAAAGAATGCTGTTTTTAAGTAAGTTAGGTATTAAAAACGACTTTCCAAGCTACTTCGTACGCTGGGACCAAAGTAGCTACGTTCGGCCTTATGAAAACAGTAGATTATAACTTGCGTTAAATTATAAACTCACAACTTATTTACTACTTGGAAAAAACATAAAAATGTCTTTCAACAAGTAGTAAACCCCATTTGGGGCTAAAAATGTAAGTGAAAGTCAGCACTGGAAAATAATAAAACTGAAATACAAAATCGGTAAAAAATTGTAATCCAGTTTAGCCTTAGAACCTGTAGAATTTAAAAAAACATCAATATTGCAATATTGGACATGTTTTAATAAAAAAACGTTTTTCCAGTCAAACAACGACTGAAGACCGAGTACAAACATAAGAAAAGCTCACATAATTATTTTCACACCGGTTCGCGGGACTTTTACAATGTTAATTTTTAAAATTACAAAACTTTTCTTTTAGATTAATAAAAAATTTAAAACTGTCGCAGACCCTTTATTGTTACACGACGAATAATTAAGTTTTGTAACGAGCTATGACATCACAAAACAATTAGAATGGGGATTGTTTAAACAATGGTTTGCTTGGTTATTATTATCTAGATTGTAAACAACACACAACTTTTAAAAACAAGTTTTGGTGATTTTAATTGAAACATTTTTAATAAAATAAACTTTTTAAATTAATTAACACCAATTAATTAAAAACTGTTTCTAAACTTTAATAAGTTAAACAAAATAAATTTTCGTTTTAAATTTAAGCTTACCAGATCATTTCCATTATTTTGGATGAACTGCATATCTGATGTACTGGACCCATAAGATATCTTAAAGCTGGTGAGCCAACCATAACTATTGTAACTTCCTTGTGTCACAACCCCTTTCACTTGAGTTGGTGTCTTGAGGTCAATTTGGATCCATTCCCCAACCCTGGCTATTAATTAAAATAAAACAATGTTAATGTTTATTTTCCACTAATTACAAAAGTTGGGAAACTTTATTATAAGATAGAAAATAATTCCAACAACTCACCTTGTTTAGATAACCAACCCCAGGTATGAGCATCCAACCTTGCTTTATGTGGTAATAAGCTGCTGCTATAATAAGAACTAGCTGTGATGTCACTATCCGGTATTCTTCCATCTTTTAACCCAAGTCCACATACACTAGCTATAAATATTTAGGTTTATTTAGAATTAATCTTATAAGTTGGCATGATTTAGCTTAACTCTTAAATGTTTAAATTGTAAAATTAAATATTACAAAATGTTTATAAATTGTTATATTGTCTGCTTACTGTTAGAACCTCGTAACTCAAAATTTGACAACAAATATAAATTTAGCGGAATTAAAAAAATGATTTTATTTGTAATTAAAAAATAACTTTTTATTAATTTATCATTTGATTTTTGAACTTTAAATGACCGTGTATTTTAAGTAAAAAGATCGAGTGGTTAAAGTTTTGTTAACATACAAATGTTGTTTAATTAAAACTGGTTGCGATTTAAAAAAACACCGAAAATTTTAATTTATAAACAGAAGAAATTTCAGCTGATATTAAAAAATACAAATTTTAAAAGCTGCGTTTTCTTGGGCACAGATTCCATAAGACATTTTAAGTTATTTAAATTAAAAGTTTATTTAATTAAAACTGACATTATAACTTAATATCGTTTGTTAATATAATAAATAAATATCTATGATAAAATTAATTTTACTGATAAGTTTTAGCACTTTAAAAATGCCACTGTATTAAGTATACTTGTTTATATAAGTAACATTGTTAATAAACCATACAAAATATACTTGCAAGGTTAAAAAAGTTGTTTAATTGTCTTAAAATTGTTTTTATTTTAGTTTTGAGGTTCTAGCAGTAAGCCGATGATATTACTATTATATAACAAATATAAAGTAACCAAAATACCTTTTATTTGGGGGAGAATTTTTTCTAACTCCGACACGACCTCCCCATCGCAAGAACACTCTCCGGTGGGGCCAATTTCACCTCTCAAACCTTGCTCCCCCTTCGCTCCAGCTGGTCCAAGCTTGCCTGGTCTACCTTGTTTAGTTTCAGAAGGTTCATGAGCAGATGCAGTGGGACATGCACTAAAACAAACTTGGTTGTTTTGGGATGCAGCTAAGCATAACCAGAAGCACAAAAACATAAATATTTTCGGTTTTCGGCAAGTTTCAAGTTACAATTGTTTTATTCTAAACTCATTTAACAAGCTAGTTATACTTTTGTTATTAATATTTATCGCAAATAATTGAAAATAACTTTCCGTCTGTTCCGATATTTTTGTATCAAAACACGCAGGTACCAAAACGCACCAAAAATTATATCTTGATTAATTTTAAATCGACTGAAATTTAAAATTAATTAAAAACTTTTTAAACGAGATATGACGACACTATGACGTAACAATAATAGCAACGCTGCATTAAAATAATTATTCGAATTGTTGTCTAACAAGATTTGACGCTATAGTTTAATTGTGATGTCATAATCTACTAAAGTAACGACAAAGCCCGCTATAGTTTAATTGTGATGTCATAATCTACCAAAGTAACAACATAGCCCGCTATAGTTAAATTGTGATGTCATAATCTACTAAAGTGACGTTAAAGCTCGCTATCGGAGCCGCAAAGCGAGTCAGCTATTGTGACATGCAACGAGGTTTCCCATAACAGCGTTAAAAATGTGAAACGTTTCAAGATTGTGCCAGTTAAAGTGTGGGGCAACAATCAAAGTAATTTTGTGAACGCTTTTCTGGGTGACGGTTCAGATACAAGTATTTGTACTGCAAGCCTTGCAAAGAAATTGGAAGGAGACAAAAGAACACACCGAACTTTATACAGCAAATTAAAGAACTAGTCATGGGAGCCGAGTTGACTCACTGTATGTAAAGGAGGTCAAACCGAATCGTTTATTGTCGACAAGCTTTTGGTACTTGATCATATTGTCAATATAGGTGACAGCATTACAACCAAGAAAGTGGCAAACATGTATCCGCATCTGCATAACCTGAAGTTTCCTGAACCTAAAAACAAAATCAGTAGAGCTACTTCTGGGAAACAATGTTTACGATGCATTCAGGGTTTCTGAATGGCGTTACGGCAAAAAGTGGCAGCCTTTCGGCCCGCATACGGCGTTGGGTTGGACGTTGTTTGGCTCAGACCATAACCCAAGAAAATCGTCCCAACGAACTAATGTTAACTTTTTGCATGAGCCTGAACAAGTATCGACATCATGCAACGAAATTTCAGATGTTTTTGTCGAGCAATTTTCACGACCTTGATTGTGCGCTAAAGAGCGAAATGTCAATAAAGGACAAAAGGACGTTGAAAATTATGAACAAAACAGTTTCACGAAATGGCTGACACTATGAAATTGGATTACTCTGAAAAAAGGAATGTATAAAACTCTTAAAGAATAGAAAAATGACACTTCAAAGGCTACAATCTTTGAAAAAGAAGTTTATTGCAAACCCTAAAACTTTTAGTCAATATAGGAAAGAAATCTATAAAATATGTAAAATAAGGACATGTGACTGTATTGGCTAATAGGAATTGTGTAAATGATATAACGTGGTATATACCACACCACTGTACGGGCCCTAAGTTCATTATAGTGTTTGATTGTGCTGCAAACTCTGCGTTGTTTCTTTTAATGACGTTTTATTACAGGGACTTCACTAACAGCTTCGTGGAAGTGCTTTTACGATCTGGTTCCAGAACAATATATTAACACTTGGAATAATTGGCTAAACACTCTTGTTGATTGAGAGAACATTAGTATCCCCAGATGTTTTAAACCTTAATATTGATTATGGTTGTATTTAGTTTTATCGCTGAAAGGACTGAAGCCCGGTTTTAGTCAAAGGCAATATGTACGTTGGTGGCAGGCTACATAACTCAACCGTCCCTCTAATCACCAAACATCCGATGATTCTTTCATCTAACCAGGTTGTAACCGAGCTCAATGTAACAAAGTATCATAACAGGCATGGGCATTCGGGAACAATTCATGTCTTGTCCGACATTGATGGCTGAGGTGGAACGAATTTTAAACAGCAGACCTCTGGTGCCACTCAGCGACGACCTGCCTCACAGTTTAATTTAACTGCCATTGAACTAAATAGCGCAACAGCTGCCATTGATCTAAATAGCGCAACAGCTACCATTGAACTAAATAGCGCAACAGTTGCCATTGAACTGAATAGCGCAAAAGTTGCCATTGAACTAAATAGCGCAACAGTTGCCATTGTGCGGGCAGTTAACGACAATCTTTTCCCTAGGTGATCAATAAACTTTATGTCATTTAATGCGTTTTAAAATTACGTTTTCGAGATAAAAATATTTAAAAAATGAAATATTTAAAAAATTAACATATATATTTATCTTAACAACCGGTTAAAACTTTTTTAACTATTATACTTTTCGCCAAATTTCATTTTAAATGTCGGTAAAATATGTTCTTGCGTTAAAGGTATACGCGGGCTTTACGTTGCAGACTCTCCGCAGTTTAATAAAAAAATTTGCAGGCCAAAAGCTATTAGTCGTAAAATTTTGCAGGCCAGAAGCACCCGTCTTTAATCCGTTTATAAAAAGGTTTTTGAAACAAAATCTTCAAAAAAAAATAATATTCTAAAAACTAACATATGTCATTAACGTAACAACCAATAAAAACTTATATATACTGTACTTTATGCAAAATTTTATTTTGAATATCGGTAAAATATGGTCTTACGCTGACTTTATTCACGGGAATTTCATCGCCGACTCCCCGCCGTTTTTTTTTACAGAACAAATCTTCATATTTATGCACATTCTTCAGTGTAAAAAATGATAAATTAATGCTTTTTCTTCAAATATTGTTTAGAAATACGGCCCTATTTCGCAAAATACGTGATATCATAATGCATCGTCTTGCGTCACCTAAAAGCGCGCGCTTTCAAATTATTTTTTTATAAGTTTTAGTTTGTAAAATTAAAAAATAAATTGACACGGGAAAAGAAAGATAACATGTTCTTGCACATTATTCTTTAAAAAAACTATTAATTTACTGCTTATTTTATTTCAAATACTGTCTAAAAAACTGTATAAAACTACGCGAAAATAAAATTTCACGCGGTAATTAAAATGCAAAATCCCCGCTGTTCTAAAAAAAATCTTCGGGCTGAAGTGTCTGGTAACCTTTTTGGTCAGTTCTCTGGACGTAAAAACTTATAAATAAGGAAGGCCGAAGTAAGGTTTAACATACAATTAGATTTTCGCTTTTATACTTAATTTGTTAATTAAATACTTTGTAGTTTGTGTTTCGTATCATATAGTTTTTGTCGCATTTTTGTTTTAATTAAGTGTGGCCTTCTTATCGATGCCCATCTTTGCAGCGTACTCTATTGGGGTTAATAATTGTTTAAGCCATAGTAATAGTTTATTAGATCCTACATTATTCAAGATATAAACTGCAGTCAACTAATCAATAATTTTCGCCAGATTCATCTCGCGATGCTGCGATTTTTTAAAATTATTCCTCCTTTCTAGTTATATAGCCCATGAGCCACCTCTGTTATCTACACCTCAAAAACTGATAAAATATATTCTGACAACAACCTTACGTTAAAATAAAATTAAAATGTTTTGTTTATAAATTCTGAAATTTTTTGTTTATAAATTCTGGTATTTTTTCGTAAAATGCTGGTTTGAAACAGGTAGAAAAAGGCAATCTTTAAATTAAGGAGAATTAGTCACAAGTTTTTTTTGAATATATCTTTATCCTCGATGTGGGAAGGTCGATTGCGCGAACTAAACATAGAGTTACCCAGTCTCGAGTTGCATTAAGCAGTTTGGGATAATATAGAGATTATAATTGCCCGATAATTATGCTGCTGATTAAGTGCTGACTCAGCAGGAGTTTTCACCGTTTATAGCACTTTACTCGAGGGCGCTACAGCATAAGAGCAGTGGGGATTGAACCCACGACATCATGTTGGTGCAGCAAGTGTTCTTACAACTACACCACGCTGCCAAATGTTTAATAATTACCAATAATTATTATTTTTTTAAATTAATTAAACCCCCCCCCAAAAAAAAATTGTCCTGTTGCTAGGACATCGAACTAAAATTAAAAGCAACAAAATGTAAATAATTTAAAAACCAAACCAACTTTTAAACAACGAAATTTTAAGTTAATTTTATTACATTTTAAAGCAGTAAGTTATCCCATACCAAACAACTTGGTAGTTTACATTAAACTGAGTATTGTCAACATGGTGGTGTCAGCTAAATATGACGCAAAACCTGATGACGAATATTTAATTAAATTAAAAGCGAATATGCTATAAGGTTGTTGAACTTGGTTAATCATTTATAATATCGATAAATGAAACTCGGTAAATACACCTAGGACAAATATTGATGGCTGTATAACAGGAAGTTCTATTGATGGCTGAATAACATATACGATCACCATTTTGATCGGCACATACCTTTAATAAATTGCATTTTCGAAAAATAATCTCAAAAAATAGATGATATCAATTTTATAGATTTCTAAAATTTTAAAAGAAGTAACAAAAACAAAATATATTTCAGAAATATAAAACAATAATAATTTCTCATAAAATATGGAGTAATTATAAAGTAAGGAAATACAAAATCTTAAAAGTAATAAAAACTGTAAAATTAACATTATTTAAATTTCTGTTTAGTTGATATAAATTAGAAAATAAAAACAGTAAGAATGGCAACAAATAATTTAGGAACTAAAATAACTCACTAGTATAATATTAAAAATAACTTTAAAAAAATTTTGGCAAAAAATTATAAAAAAAATTTCACTAATAAATATTTAATAAAATTAAAATATTGTCATGGTAAAATTTTTTAAATTTATAAATGTTTAACATAATTTAAAACTTCAATTTTTTTTTCAATTTAAAGTTTCGTTTTATTAAATATCGCTTCACTTTCTTCACAATTATTCGCTTCAATGCTCATGTGCGGTGAACCACGCAGAAGAGAAATTTGAGTCAACAAAAAGAAAAAAGAACCTGAAATTAGAAAAAAGTTTTCGTAAAAACTAAAAAAATAAATTAAACCAGGTTTAAAAATCAAACTATATAAACCAATAAAATATTATTTAAAAAACTTGGCTTTGCTGCATAAGGTCCTGGGTTCGATTCCCACTGCTCTCAAGCTGTAACTTTATTGAGTAAGGTGCTATAAACTCCTGCTAAGCCAACACTTAATCAGCAGCATAATTATCAGGCATTATAATCTATAATATCCTAAACTGCCACAGGCAACTCGAGACTGGGTCAGGGTAAGAAATATACCTCCATGTTTAGGTCGTAAAGTCGACCTTCCCACATCGAGGATAAACAGTTATAAAGAAAAAAAAAACTTACTAGCCAAGTAAAATCCTGGGTAAACGATGTACAGTGCTTCCCTGAAACCTAAAACTTTGATCATAGGTGGTACTATAAGAGGGGCATTCCCTCCGATATTATTGATCACAAAAATAAACATAGCGATCGCCGTCGCGCGTGACTGGGCAGGAAAGAACTCAACCAAAACAGTGAACAAAACTCCGAACCACATTTCCGCTGTGTTTTAAATTAAATTTGATTACAATAAAGTCATCACAAAACTGGGTCGGGGTAACTGTTCTCTTAAAAAAATATGAAACTATTTACCGAATAAATAAGCTCCAAAGAGCGAAATAAAAGCATAAGGCGGAGAAAAGTAAAGAGTTCCCGCCGCTAGAGGGCAGGCTATTGCTTGACTAATGACCAAAACCCACAATCTTGTTCGTACACCTAAAAAAATTAGATTTAAAATTAAACCCCCCAAAAAATGGAATATTTCTAAATACAAATCTACAAAATTTGTGTTATATTAATAATACTGTCAATTTACATATAATGGGACATTTATATTAACCCCTTTATATCCTATCCCTTCTCTGAAAATAAAACTGTTTTATTGTACTTATTTATCTTTAACGTGGGAAGGTCGAATGCACAACCTAAACATAGAGTAACATCAGTTACCCCGACCCGGTCTCAAGTTGACAGTTTGGGATATATTAATTTCTCAATAATTAAGCTGCTGATTAAGTGCTGGCTCAGCAGAAGTTAATATCGTTTATAGCGCCTTACTCAAGGGCTCTACAGCATGGAAGCAGTGGGGATCGAACAACGGAACTTATGTAGTAAAGACAGGGGTTTTGACCACTACACCATGCTGCCAACCTTTAATTTATGTCAAAATTTTCAGATAATGCCGTTTTCGAAAACTATTTTAGAAAAATGTCCATTCAGTAAAATCGATTTTTAATAAGATGATCAAAATAAAGATTACCGTATTTAGAAGCGAGTAAATCGGACAAAATTCCACCAGTGATTATCCCAATCGTTCCACCAACGATGGAAGTTAAACTCATCCACAACCCCACCTCAGTGCCGGGGTAATATTGATCAAAATATAACTGACTGTTGTAAGACCAACAAAAACTTGCTGAAAATATTAAAATTTAATTTAGATTTTGTTATCCTCGATGTGGGAAGGTTAACTTGACTAAACAAAGATGAATATTTGTTACCCCGACCCAGTCTCGAGTTAACTTTAGCAGTTTGGGATATTATTATTATTTTTTTGTATATATCTTTATCCTCGATGTGGGAAAGTCGAATGCGCGACTTAAACATAGAGTAACACAAGCTACTCCGACCCAGTCTCGAGTTGCCTGTAGCAGTTTGGGATATTATAGAGAATATAGTTGCCCGATAATTAAGCTGCTGATTAAGTGTTGGCTTAGCAGGAGTACATACCGCTTATAGCGCCTTACTCAAGGACACTACAACATGAGAGCAGTAGGGATTGAACCAAAGACCTACAGTATGCAGGGTGAGGTTTAAAGTTTGATTCCCAGTAGCGGCATGTTGAAGCACCGACTAAGGATTTTATTCATAAATATAAAAACTCACCAGAATGTCTGAATGAAGCCCCAACCAGTAACAATAAGATAGTTGGAGATTTGATAAATAATTTGAAAGTTGTCAAAATTGATTTCAACACCGACTGCTTTTCTAAATAATAAAATTTATAGCCAGGTTTATAAATAGCTTAGTTAAAAATATAGTTTGCAAAATAGGCCAAATAACTTTTAAACATTTCTCCAAAAAAATAAGAAATTTTACGGCAGACTTAAAAAACATAATTCTTATAATGAAAATGGCAGAATGGTGTAGTGGTAAGAACAGTTGCTACACCACCATGAGGTCGTGGGTTCAATCTCCACTGCTCTCATGTGGTAGCGCCCTTAAGTAAGGTGTTATAACTGGTGTGAACTCCTGCTGAGCCAGAACTTAACCAGCAGCATAATTATCGGACAAATATATTCCATAATATCCCAAACTGCCAAAGTCAATTTGAGTAACTGATGTTATTCTATGTTTAGGTCATGAGATCGACCTTCCCACATCGAGGATAAAGAATTACAAAAAACAGTTTCATTTATTAAACATTTTAACAAAAGTATTAAATACCAAAATCTATCTCATATTTGTTATTCTCTTCGGCTTGTTCTATAATTTTACGTTCTGGTTCTTTGACAGAGAAATATAAAATAATCGCCATAATTATGCCTGGAGCTCCAGCTATAAAGTAACACCAATGCCAGCTCTAAGAAAAAATTAACAAAAGATTAGTTAAAAATCAATTCAAAACAATAAAATTAATT
Source organism: Corella eumyota (assembly GCF_963082875.1). NCBI lineage: Eukaryota > Metazoa > Chordata > Ascidiacea > Phlebobranchia > Corellidae > Corella > Corella eumyota. The sequence goes on along the minus strand of NC_137495.1, from coordinate 15,305,910 downwards.
TTTTGGGGGTTGATTTGATAAAAAAACCTAAAAATAAATTGTTCAAAAATAGGGTAGGCTACTACGTTATGAGAGTAGTAGGAATCGAACCCAGGTTCTCATGTAGTAAAGCCAAGTGTTCTGACTACTACACCGCACTGTCGTTCAAAAAATATTTAAAAAATTTTCACCATTCCAAGAATGTTGGCGTCAGTCACATAATTTCCAACAGCAAATGCCAAACCATATCCAAAATAAATTCCAAAGTTGAAAAAACTCATCGCAAAAGCTCGAACTTTCTGTGAGAAAATGTCGGCCACCAAACTTGAGGTAAGAGGGCCGACTCTCTGAGAAAAAAAGGTTTAGGTTTTTAAAAGAATTTATTATACATACAAAAAATTTGATATTATTAAGGTTTGTTAAGACCCTAGCATAAGAGCAGTGGGAATTGAACACAGGACCTCATGTAGTGATGCCAAGTGCTCTTACTACTACACCATGCTTCACCTACAAATTTAGTTAAAAATAATAACTGGTACAAAAAACTTTTTTTTTTTTAAATATTTTTTTACTGAAACAAACTTTAAACTCACCCTGCCCCAAAGCCAACTCTCAGCAAAGCTAACAACCAATAAGTGTCGGCAAATCCGGTGGTAAAAGTCATTACCGAGTAAAAGAAAACACTTGCAGATAATATCTGGATTCTAAACCATAAAATAAAAAGACTTTTATAAAAGTTAATTAAAAATTTAAATAATTAAAAAGCAAAATAAATAAAAAAAAAGTTTTAAGAGATTTTAGGTTTGCATAGAAAATGGAGTTACTGACATTTTACCAAAAACTATATGCCCAAAACCACCATTTTACTAACAATAGCACATTTTCTATTAACTCTTTTTTACTCAATGAAAAATTCTCTTTAATTTCTAAAAAAAAATTTATCCTCATAGCTCTCATGCTGTTGCGCTATAAACAGTTTAAACTCCTGCTAAGCCAACACTTAATCAGCAGCATAATTATCGGGCAATTAAAATCTATAATATCTCAAACTGTTGAAGGCAACTTGAGACTGGGTCAGAGTAAATGATGTTACTTTATGTTTATGTCGTGAAGTTGACCTTTCCACATCGAGGATAAATTAATATAAAAAATAGTCGGTAATCAACATGTTATATTTATCGCCAACAATTCCCATTACAACTCCCATAACAGTAAAAATGGCAATAAATATTGGACCAGCAAGAACTTGGTATTCTATTCCCTGGCCTGAGTAATTCCATTCACAATATATCGTTCCATTCCATCCCATGAGATTACATCTAAAAATTAAGATTATTAATAATTTACTTTGTTAGTTAGCATGTTGTAGCATCCTTGAGTAAGACCTAAGGTCCTGAATTTAATTCCCACTGCTAGCATTTTGTAGCATTCGTGTAAGGCCTGAGATTCTGGGTTTGATTCCCACTGCTGGCATGTTGTATCATCCTTGAGTAAGACCTAAGATCCTGGGTTTGATTCTAACTGCTGGCATGTTGTAGCATCCTTAAGTCAGACCTGAGATCCTGGGTTTGATTCCTACTGCAGGCATATTGTAGCATTCTAAAGTAAGGCCTGAGATGTTGGGTTTGATTCTCACTGCTGACATGTTGTAGCATCGTTAGAAAGACCTGAAGTTCTTGGTTTGATTCTTACTACTGGCATGTTGTAGCATCGTTAGTTAAGATCCTGGGTTTGATTCTCACTGCTTAAGTAAATATCAACTTTATCTCGCAGTAAAATACAAAATTTTCTTTCCATCCCACATTCTCCAAATTTTTGTTAATGTTTACCTTTGGTATTGTCTAATATAGATCTAAGAAAATAAAATAATATTAGCATGCAAAATTAACAACTACTCACTGTGTTGAATTCTTCACATCTCCGCATTTTGTGTTTGACAGTTTTTCAACATTTATGTCCAAGGTCAAACAAGCCATGTCTCCAAATTGAACGTCCTGTGCCATTTCCTTTGAGGTGACACCAACCATAAAATGACCCAACTCCCCAAACCCATAACACAACATTAGGATTGTTATACAATACCAATGATACATGGGCTCCCCTTTAAATGTTTTAACCATTTCCAAATTGTTTTCCTAATGTTAAAGTAAACTGAATTTAAATTCTGTTAAACTATATTTTTACACCCAGGTCCTCATGTAGTGAAGCCAAGTGTTCTGACCACTACACCATGCTGCCATTATTAAAGTATATATAATTTTAAAATTTGATAAATAAAAATTGTTCGTTATTCGTTTAAATTTTAATAAAATAATAAAAACATTATTCAACAAAAAAGATTTAATTTATGCCTAAAATTAACTTAAAATTTTATCCAGAATATATCAGCTAACGCAAACAATTTTGGCAAATATTGCCAGACCATAACTTTTCTGATTTTTTTAACTTAAATATATCTTAACATTTCTTTGTTTTTACTTTATAATTTGCTCAATTAATCTAAAAACATCTGTTTTTGGTCTGTTTACAAAATCACATTTCCTCAACGCGATGTCAACAAAAAGTTGAAGTAGTTACTCATATGCGGCGTACGAAAAATGTCACCACGTTTTAAATATTCTTTGCAAGAAAGTCGCCTTCAAGACCTAAATATAGGGCAACAACTATTACACCGACCCAATCTTGAGTTGCCTTTAGCAGGTTAGAATATTATTATATTTGCACAATAAATAAACTGCTTTATAAATAATGACTTAGCAAGAGTTTATGTCGTTTATAGCACCTTACTTAATGCGCTAGTGCATGAGAGCAGTGGGAATTGAATCCAGGACCTCGTATAGAAAAGCCAAGTGTTCTGACTACTAAACCAGGCTGCCTTAACATAATTTAACTAAAAACATTTTACCAAATAAACATGAATTAGAAACTTTACAAAAAACGATGTTTTACCATTTTTATCACAAACAAACAAGCCCAAGATATTCACCTCAAAAACTACCAAGCGACCTAACTACTAAGACTAAAACGCAAGACATCTACCAAAAAATCTCGCAAGCAACCTAACTACTAAGACTGAAGCGCAACACATCTACCAAAAAACCTAGCAAGCGAACCAACTACTAAGACTGTAGTGCAAGACATCTACCAAAAATCCTAACAAGTGACCTAACTACTTAGACTAAAGCGCAACACATCTACCAAAAAATCTCGCAAGCAACCTAACTACTAAGACTGAAGCGCAACACATCTACCAAAAAAACTAGCAAGCAACCTAACTAATAAGACTAAAGCGCAAGACATCTACCAAAAAAACCAGCAAGCGACCTAACTACTAAGACTGTAGTGCAAGACATCTACATAAAAACTAGCAAGCAACCTAACTAATAAGACTAAAGCGCAAGACATCTACCAAAAAAACCAGCAAGCGACCTAACTACCTAAACGGACCAAAGCTTTAAAACTATGCCAACTTAGGGGAAAACAGTTCCTGCCATAGCCTAGGTGATCCGATATTCAAAAAAGCGAACAGTCGATCAAAGCCATCGGCCTAAGGGCACTACAAGCTAATCAGACGCGCTTATAAAACCAACGAATATCCACGTACGGAGAAGTGGTTGGCCTCCCATTGTCGCTGGGAGGCCTCCCATTTACACTTCCCTAACTGTTAGTTGAACATCGAAATCTTGAGCCTAGGTTAAGCTTAAAATGAAGCTATTTGTGGTCCTTTGTAAAAGTCCAAGTTTACGCTTTGTATATGTGTTGGCTTAGCATAAGCAAAAATTTATTTTAAACGACAATTTTTTTGATTTTTGTAAATAAAAAATGTTTTGGGTGAAAATTGTGACATGTTGAAAATTGAAAGCTTGCGTCGTTCGTCCGGTTTATAAAATGCGGAAAAGCGGAATTTTTAAACCTTACCCTAATCTTCCCTTGAAAAGTATCTGCCCATACTCTTTAAAAATGAAAAAAACGACTTTTTACCTAAATATAGGAAAGATATTTAACATATTTAGAGCATGAGATTTTCTTAAAAGAGCATTTCAAGGCACAAGATTTTAGTAAAAGATAATTAAAAAGTTGAGTTCATGAGTTGAGTTCTTTTTTCATAATGATGCACACTATAAGGCTAATCATGAGTTCTTTTGAGTTCTTTTTTCATAATGATGCACACTATAAGGCTAATAATAAAGATGCTACAACATACCATCAGTGGGAATTAAACCCAGGATCTCAGGTCTTAAGGATGTTACAACATGCCATCAGTGGGAATCAAACTAAAGTCCTCAGGTCCTTCTTAAATATGCTATAACATGCCATCAGTGGGAATCAAACTAAAAACCTTAGGTTCTTACTTAAAAATGCTACAACATGCCAGCAGTGGAAATCAAACTAAGGACCTCAGGTTCTTACTTAAAGATCCTACAAACATGGCATCAGTGGGAATCAAACCAAGGACCTTAGGTTCTTACTTGAAGATCCTACAAACATGGCATCAGTGGGAATCAAACCAAGGACCTCAGGTTCTTACTTGAAGATCCTACAACATGCCATCAGTGGAAATCAAACTAAGGACCTCAGGTTCTTACTTAAAGATCCTACAACATGCCATCAGTGAGAATCAAACCAAGGACCTTAGGTTCTTACTTGAAGATCCTACAAACATGGTATCAGTGGGAATCAAACCAAGGACCTTAGGTTCTTACTTGAAGATCCTACAAACATGGCATCAGTGGGAATCAAACTAAAAACCTTAGGTTCCTACTTGAAGATCCTACAACATGCCATCAGTGGGAATTAAACTAAGGACCTCAGGTTCTTTCTTAAAAATGCTACAACATGCCATCAGTGGGAATTAAACTAAGGACCTCAGGTTCTTACTTAAAGATCCTACAAACATGGCATCAGTGGGAATCAAACCAAGGACCTCAGGTTCTTACTTGAAGATCCTACAACATGCCATCAGTGAGAATCAAACTAAGGACCTCAGGTTCTTACTTAAAGATCCTACAACATGCCAGCAGTGGGAATCAAACCAAGGACCTCAGGTCCTACTTAAAGAAGCTATAACATGCTAGCAGTGGGAATCATGCAAGAATATGTAGCAAATTTTATTAATTACGAACGGTTTTTAGTTGTTGGTTGTTTACAAGAATATAAAATTCTGGCTAATTCTTACAAAAATAAACTCAGAATTTCAGTAACTGCTTTTAGAAACGAACATTTGCATTTAATAAAAAGCAGAAATGAATCGTTGGAAAAATGATTCAATACCAGAAAAACGAGGTTAGAGTTCCCATGTAAAAAGAGTTGTTAAATAACCCGCAAATTCGATAAACGAGTTATAGTTAAAAGCATTGAAACTTATTATTTAAATAGGGAGGAAAAATACGCCAAAGCCTGACAGCAAATAAATAACAATTCAATTTCAAATCAACATCAAAAACTGTTTGTTTATAAAATTAAAAGTTAGCTTATGTGGATTTATCCAAAATAAGTTACAATTGTGACATTAATAGGGCCAATACCTTCTGTGTTTGACCCAGTAACACCGATGTAGCTAATTGTTTGCTTGCTGGTCCGCAAATCAGTAGTAATCGTAACAGCACTTACTTTTTGTTCAACCTCGTCTTCTAATCCTTCCCACACCTCTGTTTTAAGAGCAGGTAGTATTGTGCGGGATGGTATTTCAAACCTGGGCTCTAGAACTTTCATAAGGTCTCTAAAACCTTCGTTATTTAAAACATTTCGTCAATGAAAATGGCTGCACATTTTTAGTATTATAACTTCTTTTGTTGCCTGCCACTTGAAATAACTAATTTGCATTTATTACACATTGCTTTACTTTCACTATCTTTGATTACAGTCTTTACCAAATATTAGACCTACGATTTGACATCGCAGTAACTGTTCACTTGAAAATAGGAAATTTAAATATTACTACTATAGACTTTGTTACATTATGTTTATTCACACATTTAATAAACTCAACTATTACAGCCTTAACATTTTAGTACATTTACAGAATTTTATTTTTTGTAAGATTTAATTAATATAACACGGAATAACAAACCTTAATAATATCATATTTTTTTGTTTTTATTAATTACGAAATGTTTTTAGTTGTTGGTTGTTTACAATAATATAAAATTCTGGCTAATTCTTACGGAAATAAACTCAGAAATTTAAGTTAAGTCGAAAACTTAAGTTAAATCGAAATCAATTTAAGTAATGTCTAAATCCATGTTTTTTGAGTGGCGTCCGTTCAGCAGAACGAAATTGCCTAACTGTTTAAAACGAACATTTGCATTTAATAAAAAGCAGAAATGAATTGTTGAAAAAATAATTCAATACCAGAAAAACGAGGTTAGAGTTCCCATGTGAAAAGAGTTGTTAAATAACCCGCAAATTCGATAAACGAGTTATAGTTAAAAGCATTGAAACTTATTATTTAAATAGGGAGGAAAAATACGTCAAAGCTTGTCAGCAAATAAATAACAATTTCATTTTAAATCAACATCAAAAACTGTTTGTTTATAAAATTTAAACTTAGCTTATGGGGATATATCCAAAATAAGTTACAATTGTGACACTAATAGGGCCAATACCTTCTTTGTTTGACCCAGTTACACCGATGTAGCTAATTGTTTGCTTGCTGGTCCGCAAATCAGTAGTAATCGTAACAGCACTTACTTTTTGTTCAATCTCGTCTTCTAATCCTTCCCACACCTCTGTTTTAAGAGCAGGTAGTATTGTGCGGGATGGTATTTTAAACCTGGGCTCTAGAACTTATATAAGGTCTCTAAAACCTTCGTCATTTAAAACATTTCGTCAATAAAAATGGCTGCACATTTTTAGTATTATAACTTGTTTTGTTGCCTGCCACTTGAAATAACTAATTTGCATTTATTACACATTGCTTTACTTTCACTATCTTTGATTACAGTCTTTACCAAATATTAGACCTACGATTTGACATCGCAGCAACTGTTCACTTGAAAATAGGAAATTTAAATATTACTACTATAGACTTTGTTACATTATGTTTATTCACACATTTAATAAACCCAAATATTACAGCCTTAACATTTTAGTACATTTACAGAATTTTACTTTTTGTAAGATTTAATTAATATAACACGGATTATTTGTTCAAATTATACAATTAATTAGTTTACAAGTTTTAATATAGTACATAACTAAAGAATTTTAATTAACAACTAGGAATTAAAATAATTAACCGAAAGAAATATGTGATTACTAGCAAGATAAAAGCTCCATGCGAAGATGGGGCTCACTACGCCAGGTTTGTGGATACAATCGAACATAGCGAGCACTTATAGGTTGAGGAAAGTTGTTGAACTTGTAACCCCTAATATCTTCATTACCAACAAAGACCTTAAAAAAGATTTAATATAATATTCAACGTAATAATATTCAGGTTTAAGATATTAATTATTTAAATTTTATAACTTTAATAATCGCGCGTTGTTCATCGCTTCACATTTAACTTAAAGGGACTGCAACATGCAAAATTAAAATGTTTATAAAGGGCATTGTGACGTGTTTGCCACCCCCTGATTACAATCTAAATGGCTTATTTCCTGCCCAAAAGTTACAGATTTTTGCTATTTTAAATAAAAAAATGTTACGACGATGTTTAAATTTAAGTTATCGACTTTATATTTAAGTTGTGCATAATTTAAGCATTCGTGTTGACACTGTTTTTAGGGAGCTAGAACAGCGTCCATAGCAACGTGATATAAATACGTTCCATGTCTTGTAAAAAAACAGTTTTATGGACATAAATCACAACCACAAAATCAAATGTAGCCTGCACTTTAAAAAAACTGTTTTTAATTAACACTAAGGCTAAAAAGAATGCTGTTTTTAAGTAAGTTAGGTACTATAAACTACTTTCCAAGCTACTTCGTACGCTGGGACCAAAGTAGCTACGTTCGGCCTTAAGAAAACAGTAGATTATAACTTGCGTTAAATTATAAACTCACAACTTATTTACTACTTGGAAAAAACATAAAAACGTCTTTCAACAAGTAGTAAACCCCATTTGGGGCTAAAAATGTAAGAGAAAGTCAGCACTGGAAAATAATAAAACTGAAATACAAAATCGGTAAAAAATTGTGCTCCAGTTTAGCCTTAGAACCTGTAGAATTTAAAAAACATCAATATTGCTATATTGGACATGTTTTAATAAAAAAACGTTTTTCCAGTCAAACAACGACTGAAGACCGAGTACAAACATAAGAAAAACCCACATAATTATTTTCACACCGGTTCGCGGGATTTTTACAATGTCAATTTTTAAAATTACAAAACTTTTCTTTTAGATTAATAAAAAATTTAAAACTGTCGCAGACCCTTTATTGTTACAAACAACGAATAATTAAGTTTTGTAACAAGCTATGACATCACAAAACAATTAGAATGGGGATTGTTTAAACAATGGTTTGCTTGGTTATTATTATCTAGATTGTAAACAACACACAACTTTTAAAAACAAGTTTTGGTGATTTTAATTGAAACATTTTTAATAAAATAAGTTTTTTTAAATTAATTAACACCAATTAATTAAAAACTGTTTCTAAACTTTAATAAGTTAAACAAAATAAATTTTCGTTTTAAATTTAAGCTTACCAGATCATTTCCATTATCTTGGATGAACTGCATATCTGATGTACTGGACCCATAAGATATCTTAAAGCTGGTGACCCAATAATAATAAGAGTAATCTCCTTGTGTCACAACTCCTGTCACTTGAGTTGATGTCTTGAAGTCAATTTGGATCCATTCCCCAACCCTGTCTATTAATTAAAACAATGTTAATGTTTATTTTCCACTAATTACAAAAGTTGTGAAACTTTATTATAAGATAGAAAATAATTCCAATAACTCACATTGTTTAGATAACCAACCATGGGTATGAGCATCCAACCTAGCTTTATGTGGTGAGTGGGTGCTGCTGTCCCAATAAGAACTAGCTGTGATGTCACTATCCGGTATTCTTCCATCTTTTAACCCAAGCGCACAAACACTAACTATAAATATTTATGTTTATTTAGAATTAATCTTATAAGTTGGCATGATTTAGCTTAACTCTTAAATACTTAAATTGTAAAATTAAATATTACAAAATGTTTATAAATTGTTATATTGTCTGCTTACTGTTAGAACCTCGTAACTCAAAATTTGAAAACAAATATAAATTTAGCGGAATTTAAAAAATGATTTAGTTTGTAATTAAAAATATCTTTTTATTAATTTATCATTTGATTTTTGAACTTTAAATAACCTTGTATTTTAAGTAAAAAGATCGAGTGGTTAAAGTTTTGTTAACATACAAATGTTGTTAAATTAAAACTGACATAATAACTAAATATCGGGTGTTAATATAATAATGTAGGAAAAGCACTTAGCATCGCAATCGATTACGCAGCAAATGCTTTCTAGCCTCAAAACAGCTGTGGTGCTGGTTCGCAAAGAACGGCAAAAATCACCTGCATTGACAGCCGTGATGTAATTTTCGCCGTGAAACTGGGGGTATCAAAAACAAAAATATTTACAAACTTTATCAACACTATCAACCAGAACCAACCCATTATGAAGTACAAAAAAGGGGTCAACTGAAAATGAAGGAACGGAAAATGAAGGGACCGGAGAATGAAGGAACCGGAAAATGAAGGAACCGGAAAATGAAAGAACGGAAAATGAAAGAACGGAAAATGAAAGGACCGTAGAATGAAAGAACGAAAAATGAAGGAACCGGAAAATGAAAGAACGGAAAATGAAAGGACCGTAGAATGAAAGAACGGAAAATGAAGGAACAGGAAAATGAAGGAATCGGAAAATGAAAGAACCGGAGAATGAAGGAACGGAAAATGAAGAAACCGGAAAATGAAGGAACCGGAAAATGAAGGAACGGAAAATGAAGGGACCGGAGAATGAAAAAACAGAAAATGAAGGAACCGGAAAATGAAGGAACCGGAAAATAAAGGAACCGGAGAATGAAGGAACGGAAAATGAAGGAACCGGAAAATGAAGGAACCGGAAAATGGAGGAACCGGAAAATAAAGGAACGGAAAATGAAGGGACCGGAGAATGAAAAAACAGAAAATAAAGGAACCGGAATATGAAAGAACCGGAAAATAAAGGAACCGGAGAATGAAGGAACGGAAAATGAAGGAACCGGAAAATGAAGGAACCGGAAAATGGAGGAACCGGAAAATAAAGGAACAAAAAATAAAGAAACCGAAGAGTGAAAGAAAGTGAACAAAGGAGAGGCGGAATCCTAAAAAATAAAAAATTCCGCGTCCCCCAAAAAGAATACGTAAGGACCCCTTCTCAGGCAAAATAATAACTTTCGTTCTGTGAACCCAAATAACTGTGCAAACTCGCTGCCATCCTATGCGGTTAAAAGCCGTGCAAATTTATTAACAATAAGAGAATTACAGAGAAACAATATGTATATGTATTGGTTACTTAAAAGGGTATGAAAACTAAGAAATACTTTTTTATTCAAGGACAGATCTAATTACCCATAAGGTGATTAGAATAATCAAATATATTTCGTCATTATATTAAAATAGTCAAACATTTTATAGACGCTATCTATGTACATATCAACGCCCCAATTTTGGATTTAGGTTATATCTTAATAACATTTCCTGTTGTTGTTTAGTTTTTACTATATAGTAAAAACCTAAAAAAAACATTATCAATAGTGACATAGTTTTTCTATGTATGCGTTAGATTTTTGCTGAATATATTAGTTTGTGTCAATTATGTACCATTTAATTAAGGTGTCGCTTTACGTGGAAGGCGAAGTTGTGAGTGTGTTGTATTTTTGATAATTGTGATTGTGGAGAAAGGAGTTAGAGTATTTTATATGATAATGATGTTAGTTTAGAAATGATTTAACATATTGTAATATTATCGCCCCATTTTTGTATATATATTGTTATCAATAAAGTATGTTAGCCAGAATTGTATTTGAATAAGGTTTTACCTAGGAATATATTTAAGAATTTTAATCCATTGCTGGACCCTTCTGCCACCTTCCTAACCCAATTCCCTACAATAACTAAATATCTATGATAAAATTAATTTTACAATTAAGTTTTAGCACTTTAAAAATGCCACTGTATTAAGTATACTTGTTTATATAAGTAACAATGTTAATAAACCATACAAAATAGACTTGCAAGGTTTAAAAAGTTAATTAATTATCTTAAAATTGTTTTTATTTTAGTTTTGAGGTTTTAACAGTAAGCCGATGATATTACTATTATTTAACAAATATAAAGTAACCAAAATACCTGCTTTATCAGGAAAAACTCGTTTTATTACTGCAACAATTTCATCATGACACGAACACTTTCCAGTAGCCCCAACTGACCCAACTTCACCCTTAGGACCTATGGGGCCAATTTCACCCCTGAAACCTTGTTCACCTCTAACGCCAGCGCCCCCAACTGACCCAATTTCACCCTTAGGACCTATGGGGCCAATTTCACCCCTGAAACCTTGCTCACCCCTGGCACCAGGACCCCCAATTGCCCCAAATTCACCCCTTGAACCTTTTTCACCTTTCTCCCCAGCTGGGCCAAGCTTTCCTGGTCTACCTTGTTTAGTTTCAGAAGGTTCATGAGCAGATGCAGTGGGACATGCACTAAAACAAACTTGGTTGTTTTGGGATGCAGCTAAGCATAACCAGAAGCACAAAAACATAAATAATTTCAAACTCATTTCGGCAAGTTTTAAGTTACAATTGTTTTATTCTAAACTCATTTAACAAGCTAGTTATATTTTTTTTATTAATATTTATCACTAATAATTGAAAATAACTTTCCGTCTGTTCCGACATTTTTGTATCAAAACACGCAGGTACCAAAACGCACCAAAAATTATATCTTGATTAATTTTCAAATCGGCTGCAATTTAAAAATAATTAAAAACTTTTTAAACGAGATATGACGACACTATGACGTAACAATAATAGCAACGCTGCATTAAAATACTTATTCGAATTGTTGTCTAACAAGATTTGACGCTATAGTTTAATTGTGATGTCATAATCTACTAAAGTAACGACAAAGCCCGCTATAGTTAAATTGTGATGTCATAATCAACTAAAGTAACGACAAAGCCCGCTGTAGTTTAATTGTGATGTCATAATCCACCAAAGTAACAACATAGCCCGCTATAGTTAAATTGTGATGTCATAATCTACCAAAGTAACGACAAAGCCCGCTATAGTTAAATTGTGATGTCATAATCTACTAAAGTGAAGACAAAGCTCGCTATCGGAGCCGCAAAGCGAGTCAGCTATTGTGCCATGCAACGAGGTTTCCCGTAACAGCGTTAAAAATGTGAAACGTTTCAAGATTGTGCCAGTTAAAGTGTGGGGCAACAATCAAAGTAATTTTGTGAACGCTTTTCTGGATGACGGTTCAAATACAAGTATTTGTACTGCAAGCCTTGTTAAGAAATTAGAAGGAGACAAAAGAACACACCGAGCTTTATACAGCAAATTAAGTAACTAGTCATGGGAGCCGAGTTGACTCACTGTATGTAAAAGAGGTCAAACCGAATCGTTTATTGTCGAAAAGCTTTTGGTACTTGATCATATTGTCAATATAGGTAACAGCATTACAACCAAGAAAGTGGCAAACATGTATCCGCATCTGCATAACCTAAAGTTTTCTGAACTTAAAACAAAATCAGTGGAGCTACTTCAATGTTCACGATGCATTCAGGGTTTCTGAATGGCGTTACGGCAAAAAGTGCCAGCCTTTCGGTCCGCATACGGCGTTGAGTTGGGCGTTGTTTGGCTCAGACCTTAACCCAAGAAAATCGTCCCAACAAACTAATGTTAACTTTATGCATGAGCCTGAACAAGTATCGACATCATGCAACAAAATTTCAGATGTTTTTTTCGAGCAATTTTCACGATCTTGATTGTGCGCTAAAGAGCGAAATGTCATTAAACGACAAAAGTACGTTGAAAATTATGAACAAAACAGTTTCGCGAAATGGCTGACACTATGAAATTGGATTACTCTGGAAAAAGAAATATATTAAACTTTTAAAGAATAGAAAAATGACACTTCAAAGGCTACAATCTTTGAAGAAGAAGTTTATTGCTAACCCTAAAACTTTTAGGCAATATAGGGAAGAAATCGATGAATATGTAAAATAAGGACATGTGACTGTATTGGCTAATAGGAATTGTGTAAACGATATAACGTGGTATATACCACACCACTGTACGGGCCCTAAGTTCATTATAGTGTTTGATTGTGTTGCAAAACACTGCGTTGTTTCTTTTAATGACGTTTTATTACAAGGACTTTACTAACAGCCTCGTGGAAGTGCTTTTACGATCTGGTTCCAGAACTATATATTAACACTTGGAATAATTGGCTTAACACTCTTGTTGATTGAGAGAACATTAGTATACCCAGATGTTTTAAACCTTAATATTGATTATGGTTGTATTTAGTTTTATCGCTGAAAGAACTGAAGCCCGGTTTTAGTCAAATGCAATATGTACGTTGGTGGCAGGCTACATAATTCAACCGTCCCTCTAATCACCGAACATCCGATGATTCTTCCATCTAACCAGGTTGTAACCGAGCTCATTGTAACAAAGTATCATGGCATGGGCATTCGGAAACAATTCATGTCTTGTCCGACATTGATGGCTGAGGTGGAACGAATTTTAAACAGCAGACCTCTGGTGCCACTCAGCGACGACTGCAAGGATGAATTGGCATTGATGCCAAGTATGTTGCTGAACAATGGACAACGACCTGCTTCCAGACACGTTTGTCAAGGAAGACAGTTACAGACGATCTTGGAAGTTCCACTTCTTGCTGATCAATTTTGGGGGAGATTGACAAAGAAGTATTTGCCTTCGTCATAATTGCGACAAAAATGGCTTCAGCCGATGAGGAATTTCACGGTTGGCGACGTGGTTCGTTAACGCAAAGAGAGGACTCTGGCCGAAAGGGATCATCCAGAAGTTAGACAAGAACGGGATGGTGCGCCGTGTGCAGGTGCGCACTGCATATGCTACCTCAACCCAAAACAAAATTTGCCTTCTAGAAGGGGTCGCATAAATTATGTATTTTCTATGTTCTTTGTGTTTACGCCTGCCTCACAGTTTTCTTCTTTACACATTCATATTGATTTTGTAGAATGTATTTTTGTGATATGGTGTGCCTTGTATTGCATGAACTGGGCTTGCTACCTTATAGAAGTAACATTAGTTTTATCGTTATGTTGACTGAATACTTTATGTGTTTGTTGTAGTTTCGAGTGTATAGTTATTGTGTTTATTTCTTGTATTTTGTTATCGTATAATAAACACTTTTGTTGTTAATTGCCCTAGTGTTAGTTAATTTTGTCATTTAGGGCCGGTATGTTATTTCCCCAGCTGCGGGAGTCTTTTCACTCTCCATCGTCATTTATAAAGCGTATGTTGTTTAGTTCATCAAATATGTTTTATATTTTCTTTATTGTTTGTATGCGCTTTCTCCTATTTTTATTTTGCTTTAAATAACTGGCAATATAGCTTTTTGGTCGAATACCAGACACTTCTGCCCCCGGACACCTTGGCCAAGACACTTCGGCCCGAAGTTTTTTTTTTAAACAGCGGGGAGTTCGCATTTTAATTACCGCGAAAAAATATTTTTGCGCATTTATATACAGTTTTTTCAGTTTGTAAAATTAAAAAATTGACACGGGAAAAGAAAGATGACATGTTCTTGTACATTATTCTTTAAAAAACTATTAATTTACTGTTTATTTTATTTCAAATACTGTCTAAAAAAAGTATAGGAATACGCGAAAATAAAATTTTTCGCGGTAATTAAACTGCGAAATCCCCGCTGTTCTAAAAAAAATCTTCGGGCTGAAGTGTCTGGTTACCTTTTTGGTCAGTTCGCTTGACGTAAAAACTCATAAATAAGTAAGGCCGAAGTAAGGTTTAACATACAATTAGACTTTCGCTTTTATACTAAATTTGTTGATTATATACTTTGTAGTTTGTGTTTCGTATCATATAGTTTGTGTCGCATTTTTGTTTTAATTAAGTGTGGCCTTCTTATCGATGCCCATCTTTACAGCGTACTCTATTGGGGTTTAATAATTGTTTAAGCCATAGTAGGAGTTTATTAGATCCTACATTATTCAAGATATAAACTGCAGTCAACTAATCAAAAATTTGCGCCAGACTCATCTCGCGGTGCTGCGATTTTTAAAATTATTCCTCCTTTCTAGTTATATAGCCCATGAGCCACCTCTGTTATCTACACTTCAAAAATAAAATATAATCTGACAACAACCTTACGTTAAAATAAAATTAAAATGTACGACCCTGAGCCCCACTGTTTAAAAATAAGTTTTGTTTATAAATTCTGGTATTTTTTCGTAAAGTTATTCTATATATATCTTAAACACTTTAGCCTAGCAATCAAAATGCGATCCCAGCAAAAGAACACTCGTTTATAAATGCTGGTTTGAAACAGGTAGAAAAAGGCAATCTTTAAATTTAGGAGAATTAGTCACAAGTTTTTTTTTTAATATATCTTTATCCTCGATTTGGAAGGTCGATTGCGCGAACTAAACATAGAGTTACCCAGTTTCGAGTTGCATTAAGCAGTTTGGGATAATATAGAGATTATAATTGCCCGATAATTATGCTGCTGATTAAGTGCTGACTCAGCAGGAGTTTTCACCGTTTATAGCACTTTACTCGAGGGCGCTACAGCATAAGAGCAGTGGGGATTGAACCCACGACATCGTGGTGGTGCAGCAAGTGTTCTTACAACTACACCACGCTGCTAAATGTTTAATAATTACCAATAATTATTATTTTTTCAAATTAAATAAAAACCAAAAAAACATTTAAAAAAAATTGTTCTGTTGCTAGGACATCGAACTAAAATTAAAAGCAACAAAATGTAAAAAATTTAAAAACCAAACCAACTTTTAAACAACGAAATTTTCAAATTAATTTTATTACATTTTAAAGCAGTTAGTTATCCCATACCAAACAACTTGGTAGTTTACATTAAACTGATTAAGTATTTTCAACATGGTGGTGTCAGTTAAATTTGACGCAAAACCTGATGATAAATATTTATTTAAATTGTAAGCGAACATGCTATAAGGTTGTTGAACTTGGTTAATCATTTATAATATCGATAAATAGAACTCGTTGGTATCAGCTAGGACAAATATTGATGGCTGCATAACAGGAAGTTATTTATAACACTTGATGTTTTTATAAGGTCGATATCAGCTGTGATTACAAATTCTGCGAAATGTTTGCGCAATGTTTACGAAATTCTTAGTAAATTTGTGTTTACTGAATTGCAACATTTTGCAGACCTTGAACTAAAGTCCATATAATAAACATGTTGTTTACATGTTTATGATTATTTACTAACTTTTAGGCCTTACACGAATGCTACAAAATGCCAGCAGTGGGAATCAAACCCAGGATCTCAGGTCTTACACGAATGCTACAAAATGCCAGCAGTGGGAATCAAACCCAGGATCTCAGGCATTACACGAATGCTACAAAATGCCAGCAGTGAGAATCAAACCCAGAATCTCGGGCCTTGCACAAATGCTACAAAATGCCAGCAGTGAGAATCAAACTCAGAATCTCGGGCCTTGCACAAATGCTACAAAATGCCAGCAGTAGGAATCAAACCCAGGATCTTAGGCCTTACACAAATGCTACAAAATGCCAGCAGTGGGAATCAAACCCAGGATCTTAGGCCTTACACAAATGCTACAAAATGCCAGCAGTGGGAATCAAACCCAGGATCTCAGGTCTTACACGAATGCTACAAAATGCCAGCAGTGGGAATCAAACCCAGGATCTTAGGCCTTACACAAATGCTACAAAATGCCAGCAGTGGGAATCAAACCCAGAAACTCAGGTCTTACACAAATGCTACAAAATGCCAGCAGTGAGAATCAAACCCAGGATCTCAGGCCTTACACAAATGCTACAAAATGCCAGCAGTAGGAATCAAACCCAGGATCTCAGGCCTTGCACAAATGCTACAAAATGCCAGCAGTGGGAATCAAACCCAGGATCTTAGGCCTTACACAAATGCTACAAAATGCCAGCAGTAGGAATCAAACCCAGAACCTCAGGCCTTACACAAATGCTACAAAATGCCAGCAGTGGGAATCAAACCCAGGACCTCAGGCCTTACCCGAATGCTACAAAATGCCAGCAATGGGAATCAAACCCAGGATCTCAGGCCTTACACGAATGCTACAAAATGCCAGCAGTGGGAATCAAATCCAGCCTTTTCAACAAAAATCAATTTATAGAAATCATGTCTTTAACATTTAAATATTTTAATAATTGTAAAAGCATAGTTGCATAAAAACAAAAAAACTTTCTACAGTATTTTAATAATTAGTGATGTGCCGATCGCCGTTTTTTTTGATCAGATCACGATCGGATAACGTGACCGAACAATCGGTAACTTTATCGCCACTAAATACAAAAACAATTGACCCTGTATGTTAAACACTACTTATTCACAAGTTTTTTTAAATATTTAACCGTAATATTCAGTATAATTTACAAGAACTAAAAACAATTTTACTAGCGCGGAAATAAAGCGCTGTAAAAGTTTATGGAATCTATGTGGTTAAGGCATGTGCGTGTTTATTTGTGACGTAAAATTAAATGTGACGTAATTACCGATCTGCCGATTTTGGACCTTGATCGGGTGATCGCAAAATACCTTTAAAAATCGACGATTTACGATCACCATTTTGATCGGCACATCACTATTAATAATTTGCATTTTCGAAAAATAATCTTAAAAAATAGATGATATCAATTTTATAGTTTTCTAAAATTTTAAAAAAAGTAACAAAAACAAAATATATTTCAGAAATATAAAACAATAATAATTTCTCATAAAATATGGAGTAATTATAAAGTAAAGGAATACAAAATCTTAAAAGTAATAAAAACTGTAAAATTAACATTATTTAAATTTCTGTTTAGTTGATATAAATTAGAAAATAAAAACAGCAAGAATGGCAACAAATAATTTAGGAACTAAAATAACTCACTAGTATAATATTAAAAATAACTTTAAAAAAATTTTGGCAAAAAAATTATAAAAAAAATTTCACTAATAAACATTTAATAAAATTAAAATATTGTCATGATAAAATTTTTTAAATTTATAAATGTTCAAAATAATTTAAAAACTTTTTTTTTCAAATTAAAGTTTCGTTTTATTAACTATCGCTTCACTTTCTTCACAATTATTCGCTTCAATGCTCATGTGCGGTGAACCACGCAGAAGAGAAATTTGAGTCAACAAAAAGAAAAAAGAACCTGAAATTAGAAAAAGGGTTTTCGTAAAAACTAACTAAAAAAAGGGTTTAAAAATCAAACTATTAAAAAAAAAACTTGGCTTTGCTGCATGAGGTATTGGGTTCGATTCCTACTGCTCTCAAGCTGTAACTTTATTGAGTAAGGTGATATAAACTCCTACTAAGCCAGCACTCAATCAGCAGCATAATTATCAGGCATTATAATTTATAATATCCCAAACTGCCACAACTCGAGACTGGGTCAGGGTAACAAATATACCTCCATGTTTAGGTCGTAAAGTTGACCTTCCCACATCGAGGATAAACAATTATCAGAAAAAAAACTTACTAGCCAAGTAAAATCCTTGGTAAACGATGTACAGTGCTTCCCTGAAACCTAAAACTTTGATCATAGGTGGTACTATAAGAGGGGCATTCCCTCCAATATTATTGATCACAAAAATAAACATAGCGATCGCTGTCGCGCGTGACTGGGCAGGAAAGAACTCAACCAAAACAGTGAACAAAACTCCGAACCACATTTCCGCTGTGTTTTAAATAAAATTTGATTACAATAAAGTCATCTCAAAACTGGGTCGGGGTAACTGTTCTCTTAAAAAAATATGAAACTATTTACCGAATAAATAAGCTCCAAAGAGCGAAATAAAAGCATAAGGCGGAGAAAAGTAAAGAGTTCCCGCCGCTAGAGGGCAGGCTATTGCTTGACTAACGACCAAAACCCACAATCTTGTTCGTACACACATACCACGATTGGACGCGTCGCGTGCGGTCGTGTTTTGGTTTACAGTAAAAATGGTTATGAGCTACGCTAAAGCCTTAGCAAAAGAGACAAGCAATGGGCAAGAAAGGCCCAACTGTCTAAGCTTTAGAACAGTCAAAAGAACCACAAGGGAAGACCTTCTAAACTATTTGATAGAAAGTAGCATCTCGCTAGAAAACTTTGTTGGAATTTCGATAAGAAAAGGGAATTTGGTAGATGTAACTTGCAAAACAAGAAAACTAGTGGTGGATTTAGCGGAAGATTTGAACGAAAAATGCAACGCCAGCATATACAGAATAAAACTTTACAATACAGACAAAATAAAAGTTACATTAGGATGGGTGCCAATCCCGCTAAGTAACGAAAAAATCCAAGAAGTATTCTCGGAAAGATTCGGGGAAGTCCACAAAGTTTATTTTCGTAAAGACAGCAAAAACCTTATAACTGGAGTTCGTACAATTCTGATGAACAAAGAAGATTTAAAACCAGATACAATTCCGAGCTATATCGAAATAGAGGGGTACGAGATGTTTGTGGCATATGAAAATCAAATTTTTACTTGTAAAAATTGCAACGAAAAAGGACACAAATTCGCTAATTGCCCTAAAAAGTTAGGAGAGTTCCCTAAATTAAGCGCAAGCCAGTCCGTATCAGTTTTATCTCGAGACTCTACAGACGGCAATAATAAAGATAAAATAGTAGCCGATAAGGAATCACAACCGAACGAGTGCGAGACTGACATAAACATCACTGATAACGAAGCAGACGACACTTTTACACAGGTAACCTACAAACGTAGGCGTGATACCATCTCCCCTCAAACAGGAAAAAGGCCCAAGGCTTTGAGCCTAAGCGAAAACAAAATAAATGTGGATTGCCCTGGTTGCAAAAGAGAGGCGTGGATACTGGAGTCCAACGATAAGTTCCATTGCTGGAATTGCAACTTGAATTATGATGTAGTGACTGCGTGTTGCGCGGACGACGAAAGGTTTTTGGTCCCAATTAAAAAAACTATCATAGGATGTGTAAGATGCAA
Organism: Corella eumyota; assembly: GCF_963082875.1. Taxonomy (NCBI): domain Eukaryota; kingdom Metazoa; phylum Chordata; class Ascidiacea; order Phlebobranchia; family Corellidae; genus Corella; species Corella eumyota. The sequence goes on along the minus strand of NC_137495.1, from coordinate 15,285,733 downwards.
TCGTACAATGAGAAAACTCCCTTGCTGCAGGCAGTACTCAAGAGAAGCTGTGAACGATGAGCAGGTTTACGATTGTGTAACCTGTGACAAGCGATCATTTAGATGTGCATCTGATACATGCAACAACATGAACATTGTGCCCCCGAAGTCAAGAAGTCGCGCCTGCACTAATAACATCTGTGCAGGAAAAACCATACATTGTGAATGCGGCAAGATTTACTCCGTAACCGTCACTTCGGAGAAGCCGTACACATGTCCCTGTGGAATGACGTTTGAAAGGGATACGGATGCCGGGAAAATAGAAGGTAGTAAAACATGATTGTATTATAGGTTTATTTATTGATTTTTTTTTATATATAAGTATGGTTTTAACAATTGTATCGTATAATGTGGCCGGTCTCCAAGATAAACTTAAAAGAAAAACGGTATTTAATTTTCTGAAACATAAAAAAATCCATATCGCTTGTTTGCAAGAAACTCACTGTACTATGCAAGATCAAAAACTATGGCAAATGGAATTTGGGGGCGAAATAGAATGGTCGCACGGCACAAGTAGGAGCAAGGGCGTTGCGATCTGTTTGTCTAGGACTATAAATTATAAAATATATGACGTTATCAAGGATACGGACGGTAGATTTATTATTCTAAACATTAAAATTAATGACGAACGATTGACCTTGGCTAGCATATATGCTCCAAACAGTGACGAGCCAAATTTTTTTGCAAATTTATTTTCGAATATTGATAAACTAACATGTTATGATATGATAATTGCGGGAGATTTCAACCTAACACTAAATAACGACCTGGATAAACGTGGTGGCGCTTTAGCCCACTCAAACAAACAAGCGCGTGCTAAACTTATTTCGCTGATGCAAATATATAATCTTAATGACATATTTAGAGTAAAACATCCCAATTTATTAAATTTTTCTCGTATTCAAAATAACCCCAAAGTCGCAAGTCGAATAGATTTCTTTCTAACCTCTTCAAATTTAATAAACAAAACGCTTAAAGCTAATATCATACCTAGTGTCAGATCAGATCATAAAATAGTAAAATTAACGCTGTTGCTTGACCCAACACCGCGGGGTAAAGGGTATTGGAAACTTAATATATCCTTGTTGGAAGACGAAAATTACATAAACCTAATTAAAAAGGAAATTCAAAACTATCTTAAACAAAATCAGGAACTCGATACAACGCCACATATTAGATGGGATGCCCTGAAATGCGTACTGCGAGGTGTGTCTATCGCATATTCCTCATATAAAAGTAAACAATTTATTAAACAGGAAATTCGCCTTGAAGCGGAATTAATTAAACTGGAAAATTCCTTTCTTAACGATGGAACCTTAAAAAACGAAAATCAATGGCGCCTAATTAACAATTGTAAACAAAAAATTAACAATCTAGCAATGAATCGTACAAAGGCCGCGATTGTTCGGTCTAGAGCAAAGTGGGCGGAAGAAGGTGAAAAGAACACGAAATATTTTTTAAATTTAGAAAAGCGCCACGGAGATAAAAAAACTATTAACCGATTAAAAGTTCAAAATTCCATTTTGACGGACCAACATTCTATTTTAAAAGAGCTCTCGATATTTTATAAAAACTTGTTTGCTCGGAAAAAAGATATATATCCGTTGGATAAAATCCGACACTTTCTAACAAACCTTAACCTGCCGAAGCTATCAGAGCCCCAAAGAACTGCAACCGAGTCTCTTATAAGTAAAAATGAGTGCCATAAAAGCATGAAAAGTATGAAAACAAACAAATCTCCTGGCCCTGATGGGTTTCCTATTGAATTTTATTCAAAATTTTGGTCAGAGTTGCAGGACCCATTACTTAAATGTTATAAATATTCGCAGGCCACCGGCACTTTAAGTGAATCTCAATGCCAAGGTGTGGTTACCTTAATAGCTAAACCGAACAAAGATACTCTTTTTGCCATAAACTATAGACCTATAACCCTACTAAATGCAGACTATAAAATACTAGCTAAATTAATTAACTCTAGAATTAAACAGCACATCGATGATCTAGTCTCTCGAGACCAGACTGGGTTTATACCGGGCAGATATATAGGGGAAAATTTAAGACTTATATTCAATGTTATTGATTATGTGGATAATTTAAATCTTCCTGGGGCGATTATTGCCCTAGATATATATAAAGCTTTTGATACCTTAGACTGGGTCTTCATGAAAGAGGTTCTAATACAATTTGGATTTGGCCCATATGTACTATCATGGTTAAGTACATTTTATAGATGGCCTAAATGCTCAGTTATCAATAATAATTTTCTATCCAGCTATTTTTCTATACAGAGGGGGGTGCGCCAGGGCGATCCGTTATCACCAACGCTGTTTGTTCTTTGCATAGAATGTCTGGCAACGGCAATACGAATAAACAAATCTATTCAAGGTATTAAAATAAATGAAGACAGGCTTAAAGTATCGCTCTTAGCTGATGACACTTTGGTGTTTCTCAACGGTGACTCGGATGAATTTGATAAAGTCTTTGAAACTGTAAATCTTTTCGGGGACATCTCCGGGTGTAAGATGAACATAGAAAAATGCCAAGCCTTTTATATTGGCGCAAGTAGAAATAACCAAGATCATCCCTTCGCCTCCGCTGGCCTTCAATGGCCGTCGGAGAACATTAAATATTTGGGCGTTTGCATACCGATTTCCAAATACATTAGTGATAAACAATTCTTCAACTTAAACTTTAGCGAAACACTTAACAAAATTGCAAACATACTCCAAATCTGGTCCTCTCGGGGCCTTACTTTAATCGGAAAAACAACGATAATCAAAAGCCTAGTTATACCTACTTTAATATATAAACTTAGCGTTGTACCAGTGTTGCCACCAAAGGCTTTTTTGGCAAAATTAAAAAGAAAATTGTTTGTTTTTATTTGGGGTTCCAAATGGGAACGTGTGAAACGCGAAACACTACATCTTCATTATAAAGAGGGAAGAATTAATATGATTGATATAGAAAGTTACATCTTAGCCTTATACACACGTTGGGCAGCAAAACTCTTTGATAAGAACTTTAAGTCTCAATGGAAAAACATAGAAAGTGCGTCAGGAAACCTGCAAACAATTGCGAATGTGATGTGTTCCAAACTGATTTACAACCATAAAGACATAACGAGGATTTTACCGCTTCGTAACTTACGAACAACAGCACAACTATTAAAAATAATGTTACCACCTGACGATGTCGCCGAACCAATATTTCTTAATAAGACCACTAAATATCGAGGAAAATATCTCTTTAACCCCAACTGGCTACAACGTGGATTGACCGACCTCTCACAACTATATACAAACAATGGCGAACACATTGAATTTAGCGACCTAGTTTCAAAATATAACATTGGAAATACAAATGACGATTACATTTTTTATATAAAACTAAAATCCAAGCTACCATATGTTGACGACTCTTATTTTAACAATAACACGCGCTCAGGTTTAAAATACATAGATGATATTTTACTTTTTCTTAAAACATACGGCGGTACAGTTAAGTCTATTTACAATTACCAATTAAATAATACAAAAACTCCGATTAAACAAAAATTAAAATGGCAATCTACTATTAACGACCCGAGTTTAAACGAACACGTATGGAAATCAGTCTATAAACTAACTGCGGACACAAGTTTGACGACTAGATTGCGATCTTTTCAAATTAAATTAAACCTTAGGGCCATAGTTACTAACGATGCTCTCTTTGCGTTTGGGGTGAAGACCACGCCTGTATGTTCCTTTTGTAAAGCCGAAAGTGAGACCATTTACCATATTTTTTGTAAATGCCCAGTAACCAACGTGTTCTGGGAAGATGCCATATCCTGGATTGCGGCCACATTAAGACTTCCTTTAATTATTTCTAACAGCGAACGTTTGTTTGGAGTGGTCTCGCATGATCACTCTCATTCGTTAATTAATTTATTATTATTATGCTCTAGATATATTGTTTATATTTGTAAATATGCTGAACGGACACCAACAATTAGGGAACTTATTTTTTTTGTAACCAACTTAAGAGATTGTGATTTGTATCGTTATAAAAAATTTAAAAAAATGGAAAAATTTTTTACAAAATGGTCAACTTTGCCTTAAACTATGTTTATGTTTGTATTTAGCTATTTAAAATTTTTAATATTTGTTTTTTGATATGTACTACTACGTGCTACGCTATTCTTTCCTGTGTTGTACTGTATGTCGAATAAAAAAACTTAAAAAAAAAATCTTGTTCGTACACCTAAAAAAAGTTGATTTAAAATTAAACCCCCAAAAAATGGAATATTTCTAAATACAAATCTACAAAATTTTTGTTATATTAATAATACTGCCAATTTATACATAATGGAACATTTATATTAACCCCCTTACACCCCATCCCTTCTCTGAAAATAAAACTGTTTTATTGTACTTATTTATCTTTAACGTGGGAAGGTCGAATGCACAACCTAAACATAGAGTAACATCAGTTACCCCGACCAAGTTGACAGTTTGGGATATATTAATTTCTCAATAATTAAGCTGCTGATTAAGTGTTGGCTCAGCAGAAGTTAATATCGTTTATAGTGCCTTACTTAAGGGCTCTACAGCATGAAAGCAGTGGGGATCGAACAACGGAACTTATGTAGTAAAGACAAGGGTTTTGACCACTACACCATGCTGCCAACCTTCAATTTATGTCAAAATTTTCAGATAATGCCTTTTTCGAAAACTAAAAAAACAGTCTCGAGTTAACTTTAGCAGTTTGGGATATTATTATTATTTTTTTGTATATATCTTTATCCTCGATGTGGGAAAGTCAAATGCGCGACTTAAACATAGAATAACACAAGTTACTCCGACCCAGTCTCGAGTTGCCTGTGGCAGTTTGGGATATTATAGATTATAATTGCCCGGTAAATAAGCTGCTGATTAAGTTCTGGCTCAGCAGGGCATGGTAACTCCATTTGAATTGGCTGGGAAACGAAAATTTCGTTTCGAAAATCGTTTCGCCGAAACAAATTTTGTTTCGCCGAAACGAATTTCGTTTCGAAAAATAAATAATGTTTCGAAATGAAAAAATTGTTTCGAAATTCTCTAGGTGGTACGAAGAGTAAATTTTTTTCCGATTTTCAATTTTTTTCAAACTTGATTTAAAATTATATTTTTATTGTAGTTTAAAAACTTTAAAGTATTTTTTTTAAATTTATATACAGTGGTAAGTAATAAAGCCTAAATAATGTTTATTTTTTTATATGATTTTATAGAAAACATTTTAAAATTAAATTTTTATAAAATTTTGATAAAATAATATGTAAAGAATTAAAGTTAAATAAAAAAATGTATATACTGTGAACTTAATGGAAATACATTTTTAACTTATTATGGTTAAATTATTTTGATTACCTGTTTTTTGTGGCATTTTATATATAGTTGTTATTTATAAATGCTAATTTTTGTATTCATTTATTATTGCTCTTAACCTTTTAAAATACTTATTTTTAGAATCATCATGTTCCTAATTATTAAGCACATTAAAGAAAGTAAATAAAAAACAACAGTTTGCAATTATTGTTAATTTTAAAGTTTTTGAAAAAAATTAAATTGTTTTTTTTAAGGCCAATTTTTAACCAAAATAAAGGTAATGAGAAATTTTAAAAACCAGAAAGTACACATTATTAACATTTTTATATTTAAAATGATTATGATAAATTTATTTATGATAATGGTTAAAAGCAGTTAGTTAAACAACTATTTATAATAAAATATATGTATAGTCAATAGAGGTAATAAATGGACAGTTAAAATTGGGAGGTAATTAGTGGACACCATTCCCGTTTTTTTTCAGGGTTTTGTGGTTATATTATCTTAATAGTAAGGCTTAAATGATTAGCATTTTTTTTAATTATATTTTCAGAAAAAAATTATGTTGTTTTAAAAATTAAAAAAAAATTTAAATTTTTCGAAATATCTGAATAATTGAATTGACAATATAAACTAAAAATATTCCTAACCATATAAAGCTCAATGTCACATTTATATTTGCATCACAGTTTTAACAATATGCCTCCAAATATTACCTCCACACTATTATGGTGAATGGGGGAAATTATTGGATGCATTTTATGAAAATTTTTTTGTTTTTTTTACAATGCAAACTAATCCTACAGTACCTTAAAATAACAGTTATTACAAAAACACTAATTAACATTAACAACACTCAAGGGTTTTAAAAAAAACAAAGGAACAACTGTTATAAAACTCTTAATTTAAAAATGCCAAGAAAGTATTTGTAACAATATTTACAAAATCAATTATCTAAGACAAAAAATCATCACGAAAGAGCTTTAAGAAACTTACTTTTTTACAAAAATAAAAGCATCAAAAGAGAAATCCATGTGAATGAATAGAAAAATTATATGTTAGTTTTTTTTTAGTATAAAAAGTTGACAGATAAAGCATATGTAAAACCCGCGAATGTTAGGAAAACATGAACATTAAAAACATAATAAGTGGAGATTATTTGTAGTTTATAACTTTAAAAAAATAAGTTTAGTCTCCCATGAGCAGTTTTCCATATTAAAAATATGTTCCACCCATGCATTTATTACAAAAAAAACGTTACAGACCCATAAAAAATGAATATGGCCTTATGAAAATTGTAATGAGTATAGGTATTTCACGTCGTAAATGAAATTTTCCTTTCTACATATCTATTTTATGTTCTACAAAAAAGCGTCCATTAATTTCCTCCAGGGTGTCCATTAATCACCCCATTTGCAGGGGTAATAATTGAACAAAATATTTGACTTAAAAATTAAAACAAAAAAGTGATGGCCAATTTTATCAAAAACATCCAATAATTACCTCCATTGACTTACTTATACATTGCAAATTTTAGATCATAATTTAGTTTTATTTTTAATACAGACGATTAATTTTTTTTTTTAATAACTTAAAAAAGTTTTCTTTTTTTCTTTGGCGAATAAATCTCGCTATCTGAAAATCTTTTTGTAGGAGAATCTATAACAAAATTTACAAACAAATTTAAATTTTTACAAATTTAATTTTACAAATTTAATCAATTTTACAAATTTAATCACAGGTATATATTTTAATATATATATTTTAAAAAAATTATTAGTGAACTTACATTTAGTTATAAGACAAGCATCATAAAATCTTCGGTCATGAGGCCACCTTACAAAAAGTTTGACCTCTACTTTAATATTGTGGAAATCTGCAAGTTTACTTCCATCTATTTTTACGTCACAAGGGCGATAAACATCCAGTTCCAAGTCGTCATCGATGAATTTGACTCTTATAAAGCGTTTAGAGGTATCTATGCAATTAAAATAACAAAATTTACAACCATAAAAAGTAATGTGCAATTTAAACACAAAAAAAATATCATTTTTTTAAAATGACTTTGTTATAATATAGTAGCATCTAAATTTATTATTTAAACTTTAACAGGTTAAACTAACTGTAAACAAATCACATAGGTAGTAAATATTAAAATGCTTTTTATTCTACAGCAGTATATTAATATTGACTAAGTTATTATTTCTTTGAGTATTAAAATTAATTTATTTCTTATAGTAAAAAAACAGATATAATATATTCATGTCCATTGACTGCGATACAAATGACAGTTTTAGACATTCCACAACATGGCGACAATTCCACAACAGAAAAAGCTGTTTTCTTAGCGACATTTCAAAGAAACTTGCTGACATTTCAAGCATTAATTATCGCGAAATTTTTTAGTTTGCATATATAACTATCAATTTAACGCCAAAAATGCAGCATTTTGCAAATAACTTACAGGTGCGACATACACAGCAAAATTATAAATGGGGGTGCATGCACCCTCAGACATGTAACATGTCTCCTTGACCTTCAATAAATTTACATTACCATTTATTTTCTGTAATTTAATACTTAACTTTAATAGGAGTCAACCAATCAACCAACCACTGCACATACCCAAAAAAATGAAAATCAAAATAGAATGTAAAAAACTATAAAAATAGATATTTACAACTCTAGTTTAAAGGTTTAAAATACCTAGTTGGATATCATATATTTGTAAAATGTGCACCAAAAAGCAGACATAATTAACAATTTTAATTAATTTAAATTATAAACACTTCACAGATAAACTACATTTTTCAAACTTAACTTCCTTAATTTTTGTAACATTTTTCATAATCGTATAAAAAAATGATTTTAAATCTTTATTTTATTCTGTGTATTAATTCATGACAATAAACTGTCTCTGGTACACAAGTTATTATTCAATTTCTGGTTTAACTATTCTTGTAAATTAACCAAGTAGGCCATAATCTGTCATATCAAATTAAAATAGACCAGCTAAACTTTACAAAACATTACGCTATGAAAAAATAAAACGCCTATCTTTGTCATATATACAGTTTTCATACAGTTGACAAAATTTGTTTAATGTTTGAATAAGGCATAAACAACAACAAAAATACACTTACCAGATAGAGGATTGTACGGATTATCAATTTTCGTAATTTCGTTTTGTTTTTCCATTTTCTCAAATAATTCTACAGAATATATAAAAGTATAACTGTTTATGGTAATTTTTTAAGGTTAATAATAGTAATGCTGCTGCTTTAGTTAATTGGCTTTTTTGTGGTATTTTTTTACCAGAAATTATTGTTATATTATTTTAATCATACTGCTATTTTTACTCAGTTAGTAACACAAACCTGTTGCTGGTGGTGTAGTTGAACCACAGTACTCCTCTGAGTTATTGCTAGTATTGTCATACAATATGTTATTTGAATCCACTCTTACTTTATTCAAGTTATAACCAACAGTTGTTGTTTCTTCTGCAATAAAAATAATTTATTTTATTTTTAATAAATATTATATATACAGTGCATTCACCTTAAATTGCAACTAAACAAGGTAGGACTACTCTTATTTTTATAAAATAATAATTATTAACCATTTTTAATAACTTATAAATATTTAAATTAAAAAATTAGCATAATATAAATTAGCCCTATTGATTATAAAAGGCTTTTTTATAATTTTAAACAATAATTTAATTTTATGTTGATTTTGTTCTGTTAAAAGATATTAAAAGCTTAAAATCACATCTTTTACTAATAAAGTACAAAATGAATGAAAACAGTTTTTTAAAAAAAAAAACACGCAAAAAAGATTTAGAAATTTGTATAAAGCACATCGTTTAAACAAAAAAAAAACGACAACTTACAATCCTTAACTTTACTATTAAGAGATTAGGCTATAAATAATCTTAGAAGTGGTTCTTTACCTTCAGCTATTTTTTCTAAATATACTCTGGCATTTTCTACAATTTGGCCTGGGCTTGTTATGTCATAAAATTTATCTTGTACCTCGACAGAATGACCTTCAGCTCTTGCCACTGCTCTTTGTATTACCTTCGATTTACCACCCACTTCTCTTGTTATTAACTTTCTAGTTTCTGTTACATTGATTCCCTTTCCAAAATAATTTTCAGTGACCTTTTTGTAAATACTATTAAATTGGGATGCAGTCATTTTCTCACCAGTGTTATTGCCAAAAAATGAAGGAAATGCTCTATTAACGAGAGGAATTTTGTTGCAATTTTGCAAGTAGGCCCAAATATGATCAGAAACAGCAATAGCATCCTTATATTCTTTGTGTTTAAATACTATACATGCATGACGTTTTCTTTCTTTTTGATCACTTACTAACACAGAAAAGTTTCCACTACTTGTTTCTTCACAATCTTTAATTTCCGATAACAACATTCCTGTGAAAACACTTGATCTACAGCCTTGTGAGCAAATAATTCTAACAAAAATGTCCCCACACAGTTTTTTAATTTCTTGACAATTAAGGGATCCACATTTTTTATTTCTTAAAGAATTTAGAAACAATTCTTGAGCTTTTATATATTTTATAACAACTTTTCCAGGAAAAGCACATTCAGCAAGTGCTCGACGAGATCTATCTTTAACTAATTTTTCCCCTTTTTCTTTTTTTGGTCGTTGTCGCTGAAGCCATTCCTTAACAAGTTTTAAAAGTTTGGAAACAGAATATTCACGAAACAATTCTTCATACTCAATATCCAAAAAATAAATAAAATTTTTTAACGTTGCTAGATAAGAGTATCTGGTAGAATCTCGGCCATCCTTGCATACTTTTACATGTAGAGTCTTATAAAATTTTTGTGGTCGTTTTAAGTCGTCCAGACTCGATAGTAGGGTATATATTTGACGTATGTATGTTTGGACTTGAGATTTACTACCGGCATTTCTATGTCCACTTCCCATAGTTAAAAGTGTTGTTTTATAGTTTTCCAAAACATTTTGAAGGTTAATGTTTATTTTGCTTGAGCAACAACATTTTTGAATTTTTCAGACCCCTTTTTAATGTTTTTATGTTTGTTAAGAACATGACTTTTAATTCCCAGTACTGCAACTTTACAAATGCAACATATATTACCAGTATAATTTTTGTAAAAACCAACTCTATTGCGTTTAGCAAACGAATCATACATAAAATCTTTTTTATCAATATCTTTGTGTTTTTTTCGATGATGAGTCAGTCCCATTAACAAAATTTTGCCCACAGTGAGGACATTCCCTTATTTTTCTAGTTGCAGTTTTAAATCTAGTTTAAAAAAAAATTTTATGTGTTTTATATTTTAGTATTAAAATGTATCACAAAACACTTCTACAAAAAGTTTAAATAGGCTATATCAGTGGTTTTTAAACATCAAGCAGCTCTCTCTCACTAAAAATTAAAAAAATCCTGTCTTTCCAATTTTTAATATCTAGAAGTAGTTGTAATTGTGTGTACTTTATGATAATAACCAATATAACAAAACCCCATTATTAAAAAGACAGTTACCCTACTATATAACAGTTTTTTAAGAAAAAAATACATGGAAATAAAATGCCTTTTATCATTAAAAGAAGAATATTTTAAACATAAAAAATATTTAACAAAACATATCCCTGGAAAAAAATGTTACTTTACTGAACATAGTGGGATATGTAGTTAAATTATAAAATAGTTCAATTTTTTTCACTTAGTTTACCAATAAATAACCTTTTTTTGTAACAAAACTTATTTAGAACAAACTAAGTATTAATATAATTCAAAAAAATAAAAATTATTTTTCAACAAACCGCAACGAAGACTCAGTATCACTACTGGAACTGCTTGATGATGACCTAAAACACCACGATTATTATTAATTTCATTTTTTACTTTTTAAATATATCATCGTTTAACTCACCTAACAGAAGATCTTTTTTTACTGACTAAAGTATGAGAAAAGCGCTTTTTTTTTCTTCGTTTCTTGTATTGGTACCTAGTAGATTCAAAAAGCTAAGTTTATTTTTTGTAAATTCTTCTTTTGTCTTAAAAACACAACAAATAAATTTTTTATATTGAAAATAATTATATATTAATCAATGTATATATACTCCATTCTCAAACAGCAATATGCTTATTTGGGTGTTTTTAGAAAATTTAGTAATTACTATTACATTTCCCTTGCAGAATCATGTACAGAGCTTTCACTTTTTGATGAAGATTTCCAACATTGATTTTTATGTTTTAGTTTTTTATGCCTGGTGAAAACAATGTATCTACTTTACAAAAATAAGATAACACAAAAGAATAACTAAAAAGTAGATATATATATAACTTTGTAAACAACCCAAGTTTATATTTAAGTTATTGCAAATAATTTTTTTTTTGTAAGGTAAGCATGCACAAAAAAAGTTATCATGCTGTAATAGGCTTTTTAATATAGATTTTGACTTAAGTGCAGTCGGTATTAAATATTAATTAGAACAACTAAAAAAATATTACAGTCAAGTATCTAAATTTTAGTAAGAACAGCCATAAATTAATGCAATTATTGGCAAATAAATAAATTGTGACTAACTGGATAAATTTTTGTTCATTATCAGTATTCGAATCACTTGAAGAAATACCTCTGAAACAAAAATGCATACTTGTACAAATTGACATTTTGATAAAACATTACAAATAATTTTAATATTAACGAATGTCTTAATATTGTTCTCATATTTATCGAACCTTGAAAAAAATGTTTTTCTTGAATGTGTCTTTCTAAAAAATAAATAACACTGTTTCATTAAAATTATCGATAACAAACATTAAAATATATCGGTATATATTTTGATCCGTACTCAGGTCGATGCGCACAAGGCGATCTGTACTCGGGTTCAAGTCCATTCGTACTTGCATTGCGTCACCCTTTATATAATTCAGGCGCATATACATGCCGAATCGGTTTATTTAAAGTGTTTTATCTTAGTAGAAATGTGCGATAAGTACTTATATATGTCGTACTTAGTATTGTTAATAAATTTTAATACAATTTAAGTGAACAAGTGTACCAAAAAGTCAGGCCACAGAATTTGGCGTATGGCCAATAAGTATGCTTACACCATTTTAATCTACAAAAAAATAATGATTAAAAGGAAATCTTGTTATTAAAATATATTGTGTTATTTGTTTTTTGTTATGTTTATGAATTGTAAAAAGTTTTACTTTGAAATTATGTATTTATGCTTAAAACAAGACTATTAATACACGAAGTTTTTTTTTATGTAACAAAAAGTGTTCGCTGGTATGTTATAAAAGCTAATCACCGTGACAATAATTTAAAATGAATAAGGTCAACTGATAAAAATTCCGATTACACGTCAAAGCTATTACCCTTATCTTACGTCTTGGTTGCAATAATGGTTAAAAGCAGCTGACAAAAAAGATGTCAACAACACAATAATTTATCACTAGAAACGTTGAAAAACACATTTACTAAAGCATATATCCAACATTTATTCGGTAAAAAATAGAAATAGATTATAACTAGCAACATATCATATTTACAAATAACGTAAAAAAGACCGAGTTTGGATCGCCCGTTGATACAAAGGTTTGCGTAGCGGTCCAAAAGGCAAAAAATCACCGCAAAAAAAAAATTGCCGTTGTTTCGAGTACAGACCGCTTTGGTGACATAAACCGGGGTATGGATCGACTGGCAATCACTTATAATGCCTGTAACATTTACATCCAATTCAGTCAATCAGTTAAAAAATAAATTAATAAAAATAAAGTTTAATGACAAACAGAGTTTTAGCACTTAAAATTGCACAATACAATAAAATTCTGAGTTATATAGGACTCGATGGACTAGTAAGATGGTACAAATCGTGCCTTATAAAACAGTCAGACAGTAAGAGTAGTCAAAACAAAAAGAAAATAAAAAACATTACCTTCCAAAATTCGTTTCCTTATTCATTTTTGATTATATTAGTTCAGTCAACTATAAATAATAACCTAATTTATTACCAAAAACTGAAATAATTCTTAGCAATTATTAAAAAAATAGTTCATAATCGCTCTGTCGTTGGTCAGTCTGTCAGTTGGTAATTAGTATGCATCGCAAAAAAAATTCACAAAACTTGTTCCTAAACGTTAGGGGGCGCAATTTTAAAATAATTTTTAATCAAATTTATTTTGATTCCGATTAAATTAAATTGACTTTATTACTTTTTGTATGCCTTAGTTGTATATATTATTCGAAAGAGAGTAAAAAAGTGTTAGATAAACTAACCCTTATTTGGTTTTGACTCTCTTTTTTTATTTTTTTACATAAGATCGTAATAATAAAGCCTGCTTGTTTTTTTGCCGCGTGATTTCGCACATCTACATTCATGTTATAATAATTTCATTTAAATTGTCAAAAATGATTACTAAGTAATAAAATCCGTTTTGGTTTGTATAAAACAAAATTATTTCTAAAAACAATTTTGAAATTTAAAACACAGTTTACTTTTTAAAACAAATTTTGTTTCTCGAAACAATTTTGGAAACGAAATTCGTTTCCAGAAACAAATTTTGTTTCAAAAAAAATATCGTTTCGAAAATTATTTCGTGAAACAAAATTCGTTTCGAGAAACAAATTTTGTTTCGAAAATTGTTTCAGAAACAAACTTTGTTTCAAAAAGTAATTGTGTTCAAAATTTTTGGTAACTGTAGCCTATCTTATAGGCCAGCTTATAGTTCTTTTAAATAATTTATTAAGTGTTTAACTTTAACTTAAAAAAATATATACAATATTTAAATTAAAAACAGTTAAAAGTTAAAAGCCCTCTTTTAAACAATTTTAGCTATGTTAAGTTGTTACTTGATAAGACTTGCCGACAACAGTCAGACAGTATAAACTTGAATAAATTTTTTTTGGACAATTCTTATACTGGTACTTCATTTACTAAATAAAATTTTAATATGCAGCAGTCAGACGGTAAACAATCTGGCGTAGTAAATGTCTAACTGTATTTTCAAGAATAGTTTTGTAAATTTCTTCTCTGACTGTCTGAACAAAATAAATGGTAAAATGTTAACAGGAAACATGGAAAAAAAGGTAATGTCCAGTTTATACCGGTACCTATAAACTATACAGGTTCGAATGGATTGTATATTAAATGGTTAGCGAATGGACCGAATCGATCAAATGGATCGATCCATTCGGTTCATTTGCTATCCATTTGTTATACATTTGATCCATTTGGTCCATTCGATCCTGTATAGCTTATAAATACCCAGTTTATACTAGTTTTTGACATTTAATTTTTAACATTCTTGTTACTTTAATATGTTTTTGACAGTCTTAACAACATAAGACCTTAGCAAGGTAATATATATGTTATATATTTCAGGAACACTTATGCTAAAAGAAAAAGGTTTTCCAAAAAAGATACAGTAACTGAGATACACCATTTCTTAGAGTTTTTGGTGATTTAAAAACCAAATTTAAAAATCGACAAACCTTGTGATGAAGTATTTTTTTCTTGTTCTATACGGTATGTTGATTTTATTTTTATAGATATAACCAACATATAAATCAATAGATTAAGATTTATATATATGATATTTAATTAAAAAATAAAAATTTATCTACTCAATGACATGTTTAAAATAAACAATATAGGCCTATATAATATATACATTTTGTTGAAAGAATTGGAATCACATCTATTTTATAGTTAGAAAGAAGTCATAGAATTGTAAACTATAAGAACTTAGCATTTAAACAATTCACTGCTATTGCAAGCATTTTGACCAAACTTTTGTGGGGTGTTGTTTGTTAAATTTTTATTTTCATGATATTTGCAGATTTTCTTGCTAGGTAACATTTTCGTTTACTAATGACATATGCCTATAATTAACAAACTTTTTAATTTAGCTCTCTACGTATTAGCTGTCTCCATATTGTAAATGCTAAATTGTTTTTTTACAAAATAAGTTAAAATGAAAAAAGTGTTATATAGGCTTAAATAGGAACAGTGGTAATTAAAAAATTAGCTCGGAGGAATAAAAAGGTCAACAAGCGCATTATAAGAGGAAATTATGCATTTCAATTATAATTTTTTTTGCAGAAAAGACGTCACGACCCCTGTGTGCTACATTTTAATTTGCCCATTTCTAAAGTAAATTTAATTTGCAATCGAATGATGGTGATGGTTAGACTTTGGCACAAAGGAGATTTAATATCTTACAAGAACATTATATGTTAGGCAGGTTTTGGATAAAAATTTTGCAACTCTGTGCAAGCCTAATTGTTTACAACCGAGCCATTCGCATTTTCTTCATATAATACTTCTGTTGTCTCCTTAAACCCTTTTGTGTCAACCTGTAGGTAGCATCATTTAATTGCTAGTTTTTCTACATTTTAAGTACAATCATTTGTTTTATATTTAGTTTAGGCTTTTAACATCTTAGCATACATTATAATTACCACACCAAAGCAGTTTGTGACATCATTTAAAAAAACACTCTGAACTTTTTACATGGTGTCGCTATTTTTCAAGATATAAAAATTTGATTTTGTTATTAATATAATTAAATTCATAGGTATTTTAACAAGATTTATTAAAATAAAATTTATTTTTAGGAATAAGTTTACACTCTCAATAATAATCTTTAAAATGCTGTGTTGAGCTGAAGACCTTTAATTTAAGGTA
This sequence comes from Corella eumyota, assembly GCF_963082875.1. Taxonomy (NCBI): domain Eukaryota; kingdom Metazoa; phylum Chordata; class Ascidiacea; order Phlebobranchia; family Corellidae; genus Corella; species Corella eumyota. The sequence continues at coordinate 15,269,655 of NC_137495.1, read as the reverse complement.
AGTTGTTTAATTTTACTGATTGTTGGAACTTAGAAAGTAAATATAGCAAAATTTATATTTTGTTTTATTAAAATACTTTTGTTTATTAAAATATATTGCCACAGTCATTAAGCGAGAAAACTCAACAATATTAAACGCAAAAAACAAATAATAAATAAAAAAGTGTTTGTTAATTAGTAATATTGTAATTGCATGTTATGAAATGATAATTTAAATTAACATTATTATTGTTTAGAATCTTCAAATACCAAACAAATTGTTATTGTCAGTAATATTAAATTTTTGCTTCTAAATTCTCTGGCTGGTTTACGGCTTTCCAAAATTCTCTCTTATGGGGAAATACTTATGGAGAAATTGTCTTGTCAGGATTACGGCTCTCCTAAATTCTCTACTATGGTAAACGACTCGTTGTTTTGTCTAGAGCCGGACAACATGAACCTTAACATTCTGTATTTTGCTTTTTAATTTTTTTTTCCATATTTTATTTTTCAACTAAATCTAGTTTTAAATTGCTATGGTGTTTAGTACAAAATTTTAAAATTTTTGTTTCACCTTATTTAGATTATTCTACTGAAAGACTTCATTGTGGTCAATTTTAAGAAATATGAAAACTGGAATTAAAAAAAAAACTGCTTAATTTTATTAAAATGTTTTTAATGTTAAGCTTCTATTAAGTGCTGGATTTTAATTATTTTTTTGAATGTTAAACTTAAATTAGTTATAACTTATTCAAATTTACCAACTGTATTGTACCACGATATAATTTTGTATTAAAAAGTGTTAATTTTTAAATGGAAACAAAATTTATAAAATACAACTTTATTTTCGTTAATGCTTATGATTTTTTTTTCTTAATGACAAGCTATGTGCTATGTTAACATTTTAAAAATGTGTATGTTAAGTATGATTTTGTACTAATTTCACCAACTGTAATTTAATGTTCTCGTATTTACCAACTGTTATTTCACCAAAAACTTTTGACATAAAATAAAACAAAGGTGCATTAAACGAAGATGTTAGGCACGAAAAGGTACATAACCTGATTTTAGATTGTGTATTGCACCAGTATGTGGTGTGTTCACTAAGGTAATTTTAATGTATTTATAAATAAATGCCATTAATGGTAAATTCATCAGGCAATTTGCGTTTATAAATTATTTCCCGTTCCTTCCCTCATTTTCCAGTTCTTTTATTTTCCGTTCCTTCATTTTCTCGTTTCCTCATTTTCCGGTTCCTTCATTTTACCGCTCCTTCATTTTCCGTTCCTTTATTTACCGGTTCCTTCATTTTCCGTTTCCTTCATTTTACCGTTCCCTCATTTTCCCGATCTTTTATTTTCCAGTTCTTTCATTTTTCGGTTCCTTCATTTTCCCGTTCCATCATTTTTCGGTTCCTTCATTTTCCCGTTCCCTCATTTTTCGGTTCCTTCATTTTCCCGCTCCTTTATTTTCCGTTCCTTTGTTTACTGGGTCCTTTATTTTCTGTTCCTTCATTTTTCGCGTCCCCCCTTTATCGTAGGCAGCTTTTTTTAGTTCCTTCATTTCCGGTCCCTTTATTTTACCATTCACTTAAATTTCTCGTTCCCATTGTAATTACATAAAATACTACAAAGTTTAAAAATGGTCCTCTACTGCCACCTTACCACTAGAAAATGCAAATTTTGCTCGAAACAAAATTTTTTTTTCTCGAAACGATTTTTGTTTTTCGAAACGATTTTTGATTTTTGCCATGTATATGGTTTTGCTATAAATACTGGAACAACTTAAACTTTCTTCACCAATCTACCGATAGTTGGTCACCGTTGCATCTCGCAATAACTGGTCCTACAAACCGTACTGTAACCGTAACGTCAGTCTAGCGATCTAGTTGATCTTGTAACGTAAATTTTAATTAAACCAAGTGATTTGCCGTATTACAATAAAAGTATTACTGTTAATGTCTTGTTGTTTATCAATAAAACTTAAACAAAATACCAAACCAGATAATAATAATAAATAGAGTCGCTAAACGGAGTCAAATTAAACCAAATAAACAATCAAAATAATTATAACAACAAATCTAGTAACTCTACAAATGGCGATTTTCCGGCCTGATTAAAGGTTAATAATGTAGTTGTAGAGTGCTATAATTAACCTCGAATACGCAAACCTTTCGATACTTCAAATCTTTCGATATTTTTAAACTTCCGAATTACGATATAAAATAAGATACCTTTATAAAAGTGTTAAATAATTAGTTTGCTATGCGCGCATAAATAAAATATAACTAACAACTGCCTAAGGCTATTATGCCATTTTAACAAAGCGCAGCAAATAAACGTTTTATAGCGCAAAAATAAAACAAAAGCCAAAACCTACATTCTGTAGGAAGCGTCACAACAACTTTGTTTTTAGATAATCCGAGACAACATAAACCCTCATTGCAGGCACAACAAATTACGACAGTTCCCATATCTCCTCGAACAAAAATAAAACAAACGCCAAAATCTACATTCTGTAGAAAGCGTAACAACTTTGTTTTTAGATAATCCGAGACAACATAAACCCTCATTGCAGGCACAACAAATTACGACAGTTCCCATATCTCCTCGAACAAAAATAAAACAAAAGCCAAAACCTACATTCTGTAGAAAGCGTAACAACTTTGTTTTTAGATAATCCGAGACAACATAAACCCTCATTGCAGGCACAACAAATTACGACAGTTCCCATATCTCCTCGAACAAAAATAAAACAAAAGCCAAAACCTACATTCTGTAGGAAGCGTCACAACAACTTTGTTTTTAGATAATCCGAGACAACATAAACCCTCATTCCAGGCACAACAAATTACGACAGTTCCCATATCTTCTCGAACATTTACGATACAAACAGAAGTGGTGAACAAGGGGCATACGCACTCCTCCAGACTTCCAAACGGGCTACGATTTTCTGACTGCAACTATTCCCTTGCCTGTAAGCCGACATTTGACATGTCCATGTCTACAAAGCCCACAGATGGCTCGTCTACTTTAACGCTACTTCAATGTCATTGACCGGACACGTACAACAATTATTCTTGTTACAACGGGCGTCAACTTCAAACAATGCACACTAAAATCGCCTTTAACGAGAATTAACCACGTAACACGTACGTAGAAGGCCAACGGCTTTACAACGAACGAATTTTTATTGCCTTCCGGTTTTGCTATAAATACTGGAACAATTTAAACTTTCTTTGCCAATCTACCGATAGTTGGTCACCGTTGCATCTCGCAATAACTGGTCCTACAAACCGTATTGTAACCGTAACGTCAGTCTAGCGATCTAGCTGATCTTGTAACGTAAATTTTAATTAAACCAAGTGATTTGCCGTATTACAATAAAAGTATTACTGTTAACGTCTTGTTGTTTATAAATAAAACTTAAACAAAATACCAAACCAGATAATAATAATAAATAGAGTCGCTAAACGGAGTCAAATTAAACCAAATAAACAATCAAAATAATTATAACAACAAATCTAGTAACTCTACAAATGGCGATTTTCCGGCCTGATTAAAGGTTAATAATATAGTTGTAGAGTGCTATAATTAACCTCGAATACGCAAACCTTTCGATACTTCAAATCTTTCGATATTTTTAAACTTCCGAATTACGATATAAAATAAGATACCTTTATAAAAGTGTTAAATAATTAGTTTGCTATGCGCGCATAAATAAAATATAACTAACAACTGCCTAAGGCTATTATGCCATTTTAACAAAGCGCAGCAAATAAACGTTTTATAGCGCAAAAATAAAACAAAAGCCAAAACCTACATTCTGTAGGAAGCGTCACAACAACTTTGTTTTTAGATAATCCGAGACAACATAAACCCTCATTGCAGGCACAACAAATTACGACAGTTCCCATATCTCCTCGAACAAAAATAAAACAAACGCCAAAATCTACATTCTGTAGAAAGCGTAACAACTTTGTTTTTAGATAATCCGAGACAACATAAACCCTCATTGCAGGCACAACAAATTACGACAGTTCCCATATCTCCTCGAACAAAAATAAAACAAACGCCAAAATCTACATTCTGTAGAAAGCGTAACAACTTTGTTTTTAGATAATCCGAGACAACATAAACCCTCATTGCAGGCACAACAAATTACGACAGTTCCCATATCTCCTCGAACAAAAATAAAACAAAAGCCAAAACCTACATTCTGTAGGAAGCGTCACAACAACTTTGTTTTTAGATAATCCGAGACAACATAAACCCTCATTCCAGGCACAACAAATTACGACAGTTCCCATATCTTCTCGAACATTTACGATACAAACAGAAGTGGTGAACAAGGGGCATACGCACTCCTCCAGACTTCCAAACGGGCTACGATTTTCTGACTGCAACTATTCCCTTGCCTGTAAGCCGACATTTGACATGTCCATGTCTACAAAGCCCACAGATGGCTCGTCTACTTTAACGCTACTTCAATGTCATTGACCGGACACGTACAACAATTATTCTTGTTACAACGGGCGTCAACTTCAAACAATGCACACTAAAATCGCCTTTAACGAGAATTAACCACGTAACACGTACGTAGAAGGCCAACGGCTTTACAACGAACGAATTTTTATTGCCTTCCGGTTTTGCTATAAATACTGGAACAATTTAAACTTTCTTTGCCAATCTACCGATAGTTGGTCACCGTTGCATCTCGCAATAACTGGTCCTACAAACCGTATTGTAACCGTAACGTCAGTCTAGCGATCTAGCTGATCTTGTAACGTAAATTTTAATTAAACCAAGTGATTTGCCGTATTACAATAAAAGTATTACTGTTAACGTCTTGTTGTTTATAAATAAAACTTAAACAAAATACCAAACCAGATAATAATAATAAATAGAGTCGCTAAACGGAGTCAAATTAAACCAAATAAACAATCAAAATAATTATAACAACAAATCTAGTAACTCTACAAATGGCGATTTTCCGGCCTGATTAAAGGTTAATAATATAGTTGTAGAGTGCTATAATTAACCTCGAATACGCAAACCTTTCGATACTTCAAATCTTTCGATATTTTTAACCTTCCGAATTACGATATAAAATAAGATACCTTTATAAAAGTGTTAAATAATTAGTTTGCTATGCGCGCACAAATAAAATATAACTAACAACTGCCTAAGGCTATTATGCCATTTTAACAAAGCGCAGCAAATAAACGTTTTATAGCGCAAAAATAAAACAAACGCCAAAACCTACATTCTGTAGAAAGCGTAACAACTTTGTTATTAGATTATCCGAGACAACATAAACCCTCATTGCAGGCACGACAAATTACGACATTTCCCATATCTCCTCGAACAAAAATAAAACAAACGCCAAAATCTACATTTTGTAGGAAGCGTAACAACAACATTGTTTTTGAATAATCCGAGACAACATAAACCCTCATTGCAGGCACAACAAATTACGACAGTTCCCATATCTTCTCGAACATTGGCGATACAAACAAAAGTGGTGAACAAGGGGCATACGCACTCCTATAGACTTCCAAACGGGCTACGATTTTTTGACTGCAACTATTCCCTTGCCTGTAAGCCGACATTTGACACGTCCATGTCTACAAAGCCCACAGATGGCTCGTCTACTTTAACGCCCAAGCTGGCTCAACTACGCCCACAGAGGCTCATTCATCGTCCCTTTCCAATGTCACTTGTCGCAAGCAGGCCCACGACACAGCCCAAAAATAAGGAAGATTGCAACATGTCAACCAGTTCACTCCTCAATTTCGATTCGCTTTTCCGAAGAAGATATTTATTCTGCCGAATTTTTATATGCCAGAAATGCACAACTTTTTCCAAGGGGAGGTGATGTAGAATCAATTGTAATAAGCCTATCACAATCAATTCTAAGTTCAAGTCAGTTCAATGTCATTGACCGGACACGTACAACAATTATTCTTGTTACAACGGGCGTCAACTTCAAACAATGCACACTAAAATCGCCCTTAACGAGAATTAGCCACGTAACCTGTACGTTGAAGGCCAACGGCTTTACAACGAACGAACTTTTATTGCCTTCCGGTTTTGCTATAAATACTGGAACAATTTAAACTTTCTTTACCAATCTACCGATAGTTGGTCATCGTTACATCGTCGGGCCGATCTACCGATAGTTGACCACCGTCGCATCTCGCAATAAGTGGACCTACAAACCGTACTGTAACTTTAACGCCAGTCTAGCGATCTAGCTGATCTTGTAACATAACTTTTGATCAAACCAAGTGATTTGCCGTATTACAATAAAAGTATTACTGTTACCGTCTTGTCGTTTATCAATAAAACTTAAACAAAATATTAAACCAGATAATAATAACAAATAGAGTCGGTAAACGGAGTCAAATTAAACCAAATAAACAATCAAAATAATTATAACAACAAATCTAGTAACTCTACAAATGGCGATTTTCCGGCCTGATTAAAGGTTAATAAAATAGTTGTAGAGTGCTATAATTAACCTCGAATACGCAAACCTTTCGATACTTCAAACCTTCCGATACTTCAAATCTTTCGATATTTTTAAACTTCCGAGTTACGATATAAAATAAGATACCTTTATAAAAGTGTTAAATAATTAGTTTACTATGCGCGCACAAATAAAATATAACTAACAACTACCTAAGGCTATTATGCCATTTTAACAAAGCGCAGCAAATAAACGTTTTATAGCGCAAAAATAAAACAAAAGCCAAAACCTACATTCTGTAGGAAGCGTCACAACAACTTTGTTTTTAGATAATCCGAGACAACATAAACCCTCATTGCAGGCACAACAAATTACGACAGTTCCCATATCTCCTCGAACAAAAATAAAACAAAAGCCAAAACCTACATTCTGTAGAAAGCGTAACAACTTTGTTTTTAGATAATCCGAGACAACATAAACCCTCATTCCAGGCACAACAAATTACGACAGTTCCCATATCTTCTCGAACATTTACGATACAAACAGAAGTGGTGAACAAGGGGCATACGCACTCCTCCAGACTTCCAAACGGGCTACGATTTTCTGACTGCAACTATTCCCTTGCCTGTAAGCCGACATTTGACACGTCCATGTCTACAAAGCCCACAGATGGCTCGTTTACTTTAACGCTACTTCAATGTCATTGACCGGGCATGAACAACAATTATTCTTGTTACAACGGGCGTCAACTTCAAACAATGGACACTAAAATCGCCCTTAATGAGAATTAGCCACGTAACCTGTACGTTGAAGGCCAACGGCTTTACAACGAACGAACATTTATTGCCTTCCGGTTTTGCTATAAATACTGGAACAATTTAAACTTTCTTCACCAATCTACCGATAGTTGGTCACCGTTGCATCTCGCAATAACTGGTCCTACAAACCGTACTGTAACCGTAACGTCAGTCTAGCAATCTAGCTGATCTTGTAACGTAAATTTTAATCAAACCAAGTGATTTTCCGTATTACAATAAAAGTATTACTGTTAACGTCTTGTTGTTTATAAATAAAACTTAAACAAAATATTAAACCAGATAATAATAACAAATAGAGTCGGTAAACGGAGTCAAATTAAACCAAATAAACAATCAAAATAATTATAACAACAAATCTAGTAACTCTACAAATGGCGATTTTTCGGCCTGATTAAAGGTTAATAAAATAGTTGTAGAGTGCTATAATTAACCTCGAATACGCAAACCTTTCGATACTTCAAACCTACCGATACTTCAAATCTTTCGATATTTTTAAACTTCCGAATTACGATATAAAATAAGATACCTTTATAAAAGTGTTAAATAATTAGTTTACTATGCGCGCACAAATAAAATATAACTAACAACTGCCTAAGGCTATTATGCCATTTTAACAAAGCGCAGCAAATAAACGTTTTATAGTGCAATAATAAAACAAACGCCAAAACCTACATTCTGTAGGAAGCGTAACAACTTTGTTATTAGATTATCCGAGACAACATAAACCCTCATTGCAGGCACAACAAATTACGACAGTTCCCATATCTCCTCGAACAAAAATAAAACAAACGCCAAAATCTACATTCTGTAGAAAGCGTAACAACTTTGTTTTTAGATAATCCGAGACAACATAAACCCTCATTACAGGCACAACAAATTACGACAGTTCCCATATCTCCTCGAACAAAAATAAAACAAAAGCCAAAACCTACATTCTGTAGAAAGCGTAACAACTTTGTTTTTAGATAATCCGAGACAACATAAACCCACATTCCAGGCACAACAAATTACGACAGTTCCCATATCTTCTCGAACATTTACGATACAAACAGAAGTGGTGAACAAGGGGCATACGCACTCCTCCAGACTACCAAACGGGCTACGATTTTCTGACTGCAACTATTCCCTTGCCTGTAAGCCGACATTTGACATGTCCATGTCTACAAAGCCCACAGATGGCTCGTTTACTTTAACGCTACTTCAATGTCATTGACCGGGCATGTACAACAATTATTCTTGTTACAACGGGCGTCAACTTCAAACAATGCACACTAAAATCGCCCTTAATGAGAATTAGCCACGTAACCTGTACGTTGAAGGCCAACGGCTTTACAACGAACGAACTTTTATTGCCTTCCGGTTTTGCTATAAATACTGGAACAATTTAAACTTTCTTCACCAATCTACCGATAGTTGGTCACCGTTGCATCTCGCAATAACTGGTCCTACAAACCGTACTGTAACCGTAACGTCAGTCTAGCAATCTAGCTGATCTTGTAACGTAAATTTTAATCAAACCAAGTGATTTGCCGTATTACAATAAAAGTATTACTGTTAACGTCTTGTCGTTTATAAATAAAACTTAAACAATATACTAAACCAGATAATAATAACAAATAGAGTCGGTAAACGGAGTCAAATTAAACCAAATAAACAATCAAAATAATTATAACAACAAATCTAGTAACTCTACAAATGGCGATTTTCCGGCCTGATTAAAGGTTAATAATATAGTTGTAGGGTGCTATAATTAACCTCGAATACGCAAACCTTTCGATACTTCAAATCTTTCGATATTTTTAAACTTCCGAATTACGATATAAAATAAGATACCTTTATAAAAGTGTTAAATAATTAGTTTGCTATGCGCGCATAAATAAAATATAACTAACAACTGCCTAAGGCTATTATGCCATTTTAACAAAGCGCAGCAAATAAACGTTTTATAGCGCAAAAATAAAACAAAAGCCAAAACCTACATTCTGTAGGAAGCGTCACAACAACTTTGTTTTTAGATAATCCGAGACAACATAAACCCTCATTGCAGGCACAACAAATTACGACAGTTCCCATATCTCCTCGAACAAAAATAAAACAAAAGCCAAAACCTACATTCTGTAGAAAGCGTAACAACTTTGTTTTTAGATAATCCGAGACAACATAAACCCTCATTCCAGGCACAACAAATTACGACAGTTCCCATATCTTCTCGAACATTTACGATACAAACAGAAGTGGTGAACAAGGGGCATACGCACTCCTCCAGACTTCCAAACGGGCTACGATTTTCTGACTGCAACTATTCCCTTGCCTGTAAGCCGACATTTGACACGTCCATGTCTACAAAGCCTACAGATGGCTCGTCTATTTTAACGCTACTTCAATGTCATTGACCGGACACGTACAACAATTATTCTTGTTACAACGGGCGTCAACTTCAAACAATGCACACTAAAATCGCCTTTAACGAGAATTAACCACGTAACCTGTACGTAGAAGACCAACGGCTTTACAACGAACGAACTTTTATTGCCTTCCGGTTTTGCTATAAATACTGGAACAACTTAAACTTTCTTCACCAATCTACCGATAGTTGGTCACCGTTGCATCTCGCAATAACTGGTCCTACAAACCGTACTGTAACCGTAACGTCAGTCTAGCAATCTAGCTGATCTTGTAACGTAAATTTTAATCAAACCAAGTGATTTGCCGTATTACAATAAAAGTATTACTGTTAACGTCTTGTCGTTTATAAATAAAACTTAAACAATATACTAAACCAGATAATAATAACAAATAGAGTCGGTAAACGGAGTCAAATTAAACCAAATAAACAATCAAAATAATTATAACAACAAATCTAGTAACTCTACAAATGGCGATTTTCCGGCCTGATTAAAGGTTAATAATATAGTTGTAGGGTGCTATAATTAACCTCGAATACGCAAACCTTTCGATACTTCAAATCTTTCGATATTTTTAAACTTCCGAATTACGATATAAAATAAGATACCTTTATAAAAGTGTTAAATAATTAGTTTGCTATGCGCGCATAAATAAAATATAACTAACAACTGCCTAAGGCTATTATGCCATTTTAACAAAGCGCAGCAAATAAACGTTTTATAGCGCAAAAATAAAACAAAAGCCAAAACCTACATTCTGTAGGAAGCGTCACAACAACTTTGTTTTTAGATAATCCGAGACAACATAAACCCTCATTGCAGGCACAACAAATTACGACAGTTCCCATATCTCCTCGAACAAAAATAAAACAAAAGCCAAAACCTACATTCTGTAGAAAGCGTAACAACTTTGTTTTTAGATAATCCGAGACAACATAAACCCTCATTCCAGGCACAACAAATTACGACAGTTCCCATATCTTCTCGAACATTTACGATACAAACAGAAGTGGTGAACAAGGGGCATACGCACTCCTCCAGACTTCCAAACGGGCTACGATTTTCTGACTGCAACTATTCCCTTGCCTGTAAGCCGACATTTGACACGTCCATGTCTACAAAGCCTACAGATGGCTCGTCTATTTTAACGCTACTTCAATGTCATTGACCGGACACGTACAACAATTATTCTTGTTACAACGGGCGTCAACTTCAAACAATGCACACTAAAATCGCCTTTAACGAGAATTAACCACGTAACCTGTACGTAGAAGACCAACGGCTTTACAACGAACGAACTTTTATTGCCTTCCGGTTTTGCTATAAATACTGGAACAACTTAAACTTTCTTCACCAATCTACCGATAGTTGGTCACCGTTGCATCTCGCAATAACTGGTCCTACAAACCGTACTGTAACCGTAACGTCAGTCTAGCAATCTAGCTGATCTTGTAACGTAAATTTTAATCAAACCAAGTGATTTTCCGTATTACAATAAAAGTATTACTGTTAACGTCTTGTTGTTTATAAATAAAACTTAAACAAAATACTAAACCAGATAATAATAACAAATAGAGTCGGTAAACGGAGTCAAATTAAACCAAATAAACAATCAAAATAATTATAACAACAAATCTAGTAACTCTACAAATGGCGATTTTCCGGCCTGATTAAAGGTTAATAATATAGTTGTAGAGTGCTATAATTAACCTCGAATACGCAAACCTTTCGATACTTCAAATCTTTCGATATTTTTAAACTTCCGAATTACGATATAAAATAAGATACCTTTATAAAAGTGTTAAATAATTAGTTTGCTATGCGCGCATAAATAAAATATAACTAACAACTGCCTAAGGCTATTATGCCATTTTAACAAAGCGCAGCAAATAAACGTTTTATAGCGCAAAAATAAAACAAAAGCCAAAACCTACATTCTGTAGGAAGCGTCACAACAACTTTGTTTTTAGATAATCCGAGACAACATAAACCCTCATTGCAGGCACAACAAATTACGACAGTTCCCATATCTCCTCGAACAAAAATAAAACAAAAGCCAAAACCTACATTCTGTAGAAAGCGTAACAACTTTGTTTTTAGATAATCCGAGACAACATAAACCCTCATTCCAGGCACAACAAATTACGACAGTTCCCATATCTTCTCGAACATTTACGATACAAACAGAAGTGGTGAACAAGGGGCATACGCACTCCTCCAGACTTCCAAACGGGCTACGATTTTCTGACTGCAACTATTCCCTTGCCTGTAAGCCGACATTTGACACGTCCATGTCTACAAAGCCTACAGATGGCTCGTCTATTTTAACGCTACTTCAATGTCATTGACCGGACACGTACAACAATTATTCTTGTTACAACGGGCGTCAACTTCAAACAATGCACACTAAAATCGCCTTTAACGAGAATTAACCACGTAACCTGTACGTAGAAGACCAACGGCTTTACAACGAACGAACTTTTATTGCCTTCCGGTTTTGCTATAAATACTGGAACAACTTAAACTTTCTTCACCAATCTACCGATAGTTGGTCACCGTTGCATCTCGCAATAACTGGTCCTACAAACCGTACTGTAACCGTAACGTCAGTCTAGCAATCTAGCTGATCTTGTAACGTAAATTTTAATCAAACCAAGTGATTTTCCGTATTACAATAAAAGTATTACTGTTAACGTCTTGTTGTTTATAAATAAAACTTAAACAAAATACTAAACCAGATAATAATAACAAATAGAGTCGGTAAACGGAGTCAAATTAAACCAAATAAACAATCAAAATAATTATAACAACAAATCTAGTAACTCTACAAATGGCGATTTTCCGGCCTGATTAAAGGTTAATAATATAGTTGTAGGGTGCTATAATTAACCTCGAATACGCAAACCTTTCGATACTTCAAATCTTTCGATATTTTTAACCTTCCGAATTACGATATAAAATAGGATACCTTTATAAAAGTGTTAAATAATTAGTTTGCTATGCGCGCACAAATAAAATATAACTAACAACTGCCTAAAGCTATTATTCCATTTTAACAAAGCGCAGCAAATAAACGTTTTATAGCGCAAAAATAAAACAAAAGCCAAAACCTACATTCTGTAAAAAGCGTCACAACAACTTTGTTTTTAGATAATCCGAGACAACATAAACCCTCATTGCAGGCACAACAAATTACGACAGTTCCCATATCTCCTCGAACAAAAATAAAACAAACGCCAAAATCTACATTTTGTAGGAAGCGTAACAACAACTTTGTTTTTAGATAATCCGAGACAACATAAACCCTCATTGCAGGCACAACAAATTACGACAGTTCCCATATCTTCTCGAATATTTACGATACAAACAGAAGTGGTGAACAAGGGGCATACGCACTCCTCCAGACTTCCAAACTGGCTACGATTTTCTGACTGCAACTATTCCCTTGCCTGTAAGCCGACATTTGACATGTCCATGTCTACAAAGCCCACAGATGGCTCGTTTACTTTAATGCTACTTCAATGTCATTGACCGGGACGTACAACAATTATTCTTGTTACAACGGGCGTCAACTTCAAACAATGCACACTAAAATCGCCTTTAACGAGAATTAGCCACGTAACCTGTATGTAGAAGGCCAACGGCTTTACAACGAACGAACTTTTATTGCCTTCCGGTTTTGCTATAAATACTGGAACAATTTAAACTTTCTTCACCAATCTACCGATAGTTGGTCACCGTTGCATCTCGCAATAACTGGACCTACAAACCGTACTGTAACTTTAACGTCAGTCTAGCGATCTAGCTGATCTTGTAACGTAACTTTTAATTAAACCAAGTGATTCGCCGTATTACAATAAAAGTATTACTGTTAACGTCTTGTCGTTTATAAATAAAACTTAAACAAAATACCAAACCAAATATAATCATAATAAAATGAGTCGGTAAACGGGGTCAAGTCGTAAAGTTGACCTTCCCACATCGAGGATAAACAGTTATAAAGAAAAAAAAACTTACTAGCCAAGTAAAATCCTGGGTAAACGATGTACAGTGCTTCCCTGAAACCTAAAACTTTGATCATAGGTGGTACTATAAGAGGGGCATTCCCTCCAATATTATTGATCACAAAAATAAACATAGCGATCGCTGTCGCGCGTGACTGGGCAGGAAAGAACTCAACCAAAACAGCGAACAAAACCCCGAACCACATTTCCGCTGTGTTTTAAATAAAATTTGATTACAATAAAGTCATCTCGAAACTGGGTCGAGGTAACTGTTGTTACTCTTAAAAAAATATGAAACTATTTACCGAATAAATAAGCTCCAAAGAGCGAAATAAAAGCATAAGGCGGAGAAAAGTAAAGAGTTCCCGCCGCTAGAGGGCAGGCTATTGCTTGACTAACTACCAAAACCCACAATCTTGTTCGTACACCTAAAAACATTTGATTTAAAATTAAAACCTAAAAAATGGAATATTTCTAAATACAAATCTACAAAATTTTTGTTATATTAATAATACTGCCAATTTACACATAATAGGACATTTATATTAACCCCCTTATACCCCATCCCTTCTTTGAAAATAAAACTGTTTTATTGTACTTATTTATCCTCGATGTGGGAAGGTCAAATGCACAACCTAAACATAGAGTAACATCAGTTACCCTTACCCTGTCTAAAGTTGACAGTTTGGGATATAATAATTGCTCAATAATTAAGCTGCTGATTAAGTGCTGACTCAGCAGAAGTTAATATCGTTTATAGCACCTTACTCAAGGGCTCTACAGCATGGAAGCAGTGGGGATCGAACAACGGAACTTATGTAGTAAAGACGAAGGTTTTGACCACTACACCATGCTGCCAACCTTTAATTTATGTCAAAATTTTCAGATAATGCCGTTTTCAAAAACTATTTTAGAAAAATGTCCATTCAATAAAATCGATTTTTAATAATATGATCAAAATAAAGATTACCGTATTTAGAAGCGAGTAAATCGGACAAAATTCCACCAGTGATTATCCCAATCGTTCCACCAAAGATGGAAGTTAAACTCATCCACAACCCCACCTCTGTGCCGGGGTAATATTGATCAAAATATAACTGACTGTTGTAAGACCAACAAAAACTTGCTGAAAATATTAAAATTTGATTTAGATTTTGTTTCCCTTGATGTGGGAAGGTCGAGTTCATGTCCTGAACATAGATGAATATTTGTTACCCCGACCCAGTCTCGAGTTAACTTTAGCAGTTTGGGATATTATTATCATTTTTTTTGTATATATCTTTATCCTCGATGTGGGAAGGTCGACTTCATGACCTGAACAAAAATGAATATTTGTTACCTTGACCCAGTCTCGAGTTAACTTGAGCAGTTTGAGATATTATTATTATTTTTTTGTATATATCTTTATCCTCAATGTGGGAAAGTCAAATGCGCGACTTAAACATAGAGTAACACAAGTTTCTCCGACCCAGTCTCGAGTTGCCTGTGGCAGTTTGGGATATTATAGATTATAATTGCCTGATAATCATGCTGCTGATTAAGTACTGGCTCAGCAGGAGTTTATAGCTCCTTACTCAAAAGCACTACAGCATGAGAGCAGTAGGGATTGAACTCATAACCTCATGTAGTAAACCAAAGTGATTCGACCACTACAGTATGTAGGGTGAGGTTTAAAGTTTGATTTCCAGTACCGGCATGTTGAAGCACCGACTAAGGATTTTATTCATAAATATAAAAACTCACCAGAATGTCTGAATGAAGCCCCAACCAGTAACAATAAGATAGTTGGAGATTTGATAAATAATTTGAAAGTTGTCAAAATTGATTTCAACACCGACTGCTTTTCTAAATAATAAAATTTATAGCCAGGTTTATAAATAGCTTAGTTAAAAATATAGTTTGCAAAATAGGCCAAATAACTTTTAAACATTTCTTCAAAAAAAGTAGGAAATTTTACGACAGACTTAAAAAATACAATTTTTATAATGAAAACGGCAGCATGGTGTAGTGGTAAGAACAGTTGCTACACCCACACATAAGGTCGTGAGTTCAATCCCCACTGCTCTTATGCTGTAGCACCCTTAAGTAAGGTGTTATAAACGGTGTGAACACCTGCTGAGCCAACACTTAATCAGCAGATTAATTATCGGACAAATATATTGAATAATATCCCAAACTGCCAAAGTCAACTCTATGTTTAGGTCGTGAGAACGATCGAATTACAGAAAACGGGTTCATTTATTAAACATTTTATCAAAAGTATTAAATACCAATATCTGTCTCATATTTGTTATTCTCTTCAGCTTGTTCTATAATTTTACGTTCTGGTTCTTTGACAGAGAAATATAAAATAATCGCCATAATTATGCCTGGAGCTCCAGCTATAAAGTAACACCAATGCCAGCTCTAAGAAAAAATTAACAAAAGATTAGTTAAAAATCAATTCAAAACAATAAAATTAATTTTTTGGGGGTTGATTTGATAAAAAAACCTAAAAATAAATTGTTCAAAAATAGGGTAGGCTACTACGTTATGAGAGTAGTAGGAATCGAACCCAGGTTCTCATGTAGTAAAGCCAAGTGTTCTGACTACTACACCGTACTGCCGATCAAAAATATTTGAAATATTTTCACCATTCCAAGAATGTTGGCGTCAGTCACATAATTTCCAACAGCAAATGCCAAACCATATCCAAAATAAATTCCAAAGTTGAAAAAACTCACCGCAAAAGCTCGAACTTTCTGTGAGAAAATGTCGGCCACCAAACTTGAGGTAAGAGGAGTACAGGCCGACTCTCTGAGAAAAAAGTTTTAGGTTTTAAGAGAATTTATTATACATACAAAACAAAAAAATATGATATTATTAAGGTTTGTTAAGACCCTAGCATAAGAGCAGTGGGAATTGAACACAGAACCTCACGTAGTGATGTGCTCTTACCACTACACCATGCTTCACCCACAAATTTAGTTAAAAATATTAACTGGTACAAAAAACTTTTTTTTTTAAATATATTTTTACTGAAACAAACTTTAAACTCACCCTGCCCCAAAACCAACTCTCAGCAAAGCTAACAACCAATAAGTGTCGGCAAATCCGGTGGTGAAAGTCATTACCGAGTAAAAGAAAACACTTGCAGATAATATCTGGATTCTAAACCATAAAATAAAAAGAGTTTTATAAAAGTTAATTTAAAATTTAAATATTAAAAAGCAAAATAAATAAAACAAATTTTTAAAAGATTTTAGGTTTGCATAGAAAATGGAGTTACTGACATTTTACCAAAAACTATATGCCAAAAACCACCATTTTACTAATAATAGCACATTTTCTCTTATTTATTAAAAAAAATTTATCCTCACAGCTCTCATGCTGTAGCGCCCCTGGGTAAGACGCTATAAACAGTATAAACTTCTGCTGAGCCAGCACCTGATCAGCAGCATAATTATTAAGCAATTATAATCTATATAATATCCCAAACTGCTAAAGGCAACTCGAGACTGGGTCGGAGTAAACGATGTTACTCTATGTTTAGGTCGTGAAGTTACCCTTCCCACATTGAGGATAAATAAATATAAAAAATAGTCGGTAATCAACCTGTTATATTTATCGCCAACAATTCCCATTACAACTCCCATAACAGTAAAAATGGCAATAAATATTGGACCAGCAAGAACTTGGTATTCTATTCCCTGGCCTGAGTAATCCCATTCACAATATATCGTTCCATTCAATCCCATAAGATTACATCTAAAAATTAAGATTATTAATAATTTACTTTGTTAGTTAGCATGTTGTAGCATCCTTAGGTAAGACCTGGGATCCTGGGTTTGATTCCCACTGCTGGCATGTTGTAGCATCCTTAAGTAAGACCTAAGATCCTGGGTTTGATTTCCACTGCTGGCATGTTGTATCATCCTTGAGTAAGACTTGAGATCCTGAATTTGATTCCCACTGCTGGCATTTTGTAGCACACGTGTAAGGCCTGAGATCCTGGGTTTGATTAACACTGCTGGCATGTTGTAGCATTCTTAAGTAAGACCTGAGATTCTGGGTTTGATTCCCACTGCTGGCATGTTGTAGCATCCTTGAGTAAGACCTGAGATCCTGAATTTGATTCTAACTGCTGGCATTTTGTAGCATTCGTGTAAGGCCTGAGATCCTGGGTTTGATTTTCACTGCTGGCATGTTGTAGCATCCTTGAGTAAGACCTGAGATCCTGGGTTTGATTCCCATTGCTGGCATGTTGTAGCATCCTTAAGTAAGATCTGAGATCCGGGGTTTGATTCCCACTGCTGGCATGTTGTAGCATCCTTAAGTAAGACCTGAGATCCTGGGTTTGATTCTCACCGTTGGCATGTTAAAGTAAATCTAAGTTAGCTTTAGAATTTATGAATAATATTAAATATATTTTACAGTCATTTATCTGCTGATAATTGTCGTAGCAAAAGTTTATATTAATAATGGCTCCTTACTTAAAAAAGCTACAGTATGGAAGCAGTGGGGATCAAACCCAGAACCCAGTTTAGTGAAGCCAAGTGTCTTACCACTAAACTATGTCATCAAGAGTTAGATTTATTTACAATTTAACCTTTTGAAGCTGGAACTAAAACAGTCAATATATATAAGATGGTACTAAAATACAGAATGTGAGAAGTTTAGGGTGCGGAAAATAGTGAGGCCATATGTAAAAGTTAACAAAAAATCACTGAATGCGGAAAGGGCAAAATTTTTATACTTTTCCCAATCATCCCTCAATCCTAAATAAATATCGACTTTATCTCGCAGTAAAATACAAAATTTCCGTTACATCCCACATTCTGCAAATTTTTGTTAACGTTTACCTTTAGTATTATCTAATATAGATCTAAGAAAATAAAATAATATTAGCATGCAAAATTAACAACTACTCACTGTGTTGAATTCTTCACATCTCTGCATTTTGTGTTTGACAGTTTTTCAACATTTATGTCCAAGGTCAAACAAGCCATGTCTCCAAAATGAACGTCCTGTGCCATTTCCTTTGAGGTGACACCGATCATAAAATGACCCAACTCCCCAAACCCATAACACAACATTAGGATTGTTATACAATACCAATGATACATGGGCTCCCCTTTAAATGTTTTAACCATTTTGAAATTGTTTTCCTAATGTTAAAGTAAACTGAATTTAAATTCTGTTAAAATATATTTTTACATTTATTAATTAGTGATGCGGAAAGGTCGACTTGACAACTTAAAAAAATCTCCAAGTTTATTCGGCCTTACTTAAGAGCGTTTCGACAAGATCTGGTGCGTGCAAGCGTAAAAAAATGCGTGACCGCGTGTGCTCGCGTACCAAAATTTCCAGTTTAGGCGTGCACGTGTGATATGTTAGCGTTTTTAGACGTCAGTACTGCGCGTACACATTTTTTTAAGACACCAGGCGAGCAAAAAGCTAATTCCAGGCGTGCATATTTATTAATAAAAAAAATTTTGTACGTGCACGCTGCCCTACTTTCCAGACTGGATGGAAGCAATGAGAATCGAACCCAGGACCTCATGTAGTGAAGCCAAGTGTTCTGACCACTACACCATGCTGCCATTATTAAAGTATATATAATTTTAAAATCTAATAAATAAAAATTGTTCGTTATTTGTTTAAATATTAATAAAATAATAAAAACATTATTCGGCAAAAAAGATTTAATTTATGTCTAAAATTAACTTAAAATTTTGGGATCTCTATTAGTTTCGCACGCCCTTAATGAACAAGGCGTTATAACCTAAGTATGGCAAATGTGCCACCAGATTTTTTAAAATCTGAAATGACGTCATAATTTTACATCGCATGACGTCATTATTTAGGCGTTTATTCTCAAAAACAATAAAAATTAGTTTAAAATATGTTTAATGAATTATTAATATTACCCAACAAACTAACCTTGACTTATTGGTTAATAACTCACGGCAACAAATTACCCCTGGCACAGTGGTTAATAACTCGAGTTTTAGTCAACCAAATTAAACAATTTAAAGTTTTCACGAAAGAAGAAGACTTCACCCACAGCAATCACCCATCAAGTTAACTCTATCGCCCCCAAGCGGAAAATGCGTAAACTTTAAATGTTAAAATTGAGGACAAATTTAAAACGAAGTCGCCCAAAAAATTTCTAAAGTTGGTGTTGCATTTAGATTGATCCACTTAACAACTTCTGAAAATTATAGCTTTCTAACCCAACCCAAATAGATTTTATAGACCATTAAACCTTACCGCGAAACATCGCGTTTTTACAAATGTAGATACGCACGCCAGCTAGTTACCCCTGGCACAGTGGTTAATAACTCGAGTTTTAGTCAACCAAATTAAACAATTTAAAGTTTTCACGAAAGAAGAAGACTTCACCCACAGCAATCACCCATCAAGTTAACTCTATCGCCCCCAAGCGGAAAATGCGTAAACTTTAAATGTTAAAATTGAGGACAAATTTAGAACGAAGTCGCCCAAAAAATTTCTAAAGTTGGTGTTGCATTTAGATTGATCCACTTAACAACTTCTGAAAATTATAGCTTTCTAACCCAACCCAAATAGATTTTATAGACCATTAAACCTTACCGCGAAACATCGCGTTTTTACAAATGTAGATACGCACGCCAGCTAGTTACCCCTGGCACAGTGGTTAATAACTCGAGTTTTAGTCAACCAAATTAAACAATTTAAAGTTTTCACGAAAGAAGAAGACTTCACCCACAGCAATCACCCATCAAGTTAACTCTATCGCCCCCAAGCGGAAAATGCGTAAACTTTAAATGTTAAAATTGAGGACAAATTTAGAACGAAGTCGCCCAAAAAATTTCTAAAGTTGGTGTTGCATTTAGATTGATCCACTTAACAACTTCTGAAAATTATAGCTTTCTAACCCAACCCAAATAGATTTTATAGACCATTAAACCTTACCGCGAAACATCGCGTTTTTACAAATGTAGATACGCACGCCAGCAAGTTACCCCTGGCACAGTGGTTAATAACTCGAGTTTTAGTCAACCAAATTAAACAATTTAAAGTTTTCACGAAAGAAGAAGACTTCACCCACAGCAATCACCCATCAAGTTAACTCTATCGCCCCCAAGCGGAAAATGCGTAAACTTTAAATGTTAAAATTGAGGACAAATTTAGAACGAAGTCGCCCAAAAAATTTCTAAAGTTGGTGTTGCATTTAGATTGATCCACTTAACAACTTCTGAAAATTATAGCTTTCTAACCCAACCCAAATAGATTTTATAGACCATTAAACCTTACCGCGAAACATCGCGTTTTTACAAATGTAGATACGCACGCCAGCTAGTTACCCCTGGCACAGTGGTTAATAACTCGAGTTTTAGTCAACCAAATTAAACAATTTAAAGTTTTCACGAAAGAAGAAGACTTCACCCACAGCAATCACCCATCAAGTTAACTCTATCGCCCCCAAGCGGAAAATGCGTAAACTTTAAATGTTAAAATTGAGGACAAATTTAGAACGAAGTCGCCCAAAAAATTTCTAAAGTTGGTGTTGCATTTAGATTGATCCACTTAACAACTTCTGAAAATTATAGCTTTCTAACCCAACCCAAATAGATTTTATAGACCATTAAACCTTACCGCGAAACATCGCGTTTTTACAAATGTAGATACGCACGCCAGCAAGTTACCCCTGGCACAGTGGTTAATAACTCGAGTTTTAGTCAACCAAATTAAACAATTTAAAGTTTTCACGAAAGAAGAAGACTTCACCCACAGCAATCACCCATCAAGTTAACTCTATCGCCCCCAAGCGGAAAATGCGTAAACTTTAAATGTTAAAATTGAGGACAAATTTAGAACGAAGTCGCCCAAAAAATTTCTAAAGTTGGTGTTGCATTTAGATTGATCCACTTAACAACTTCTGAAAATTATAGCTTTCTAACCCAACCCAAATAGATTTTATAGACCATTAAACCTTACCGCGAAACATCGCGTTTTTACAAATGTAGATACGCACGCCAGCTAGTTACCCCTGGCACAGTGGTTAATAACTCGAGTTTTAGTCAACCAAATTAAACAATTTAAAGTTTTCACGAAAGAAGAAGACTTCACCCACAGCAATCACCCATCAAGTTAACTCTATCGCCCCCAAGCGGAAAATGCGTAAACTTTAAATGTTAAAATTGAGGACAAATTTAGAACGAAGTCGCCCAAAAAATTTCTAAAGTTGGTGTTGCATTTAGATTGATCCACTTAACAACTTCTGAAAATTATAGCTTTCTAACCCAACCCAAATAGATTTTATAGACCATTAAACCTTACCGCGAAACATCGCGTTTTTACAAATGTAGATACGCACGCCAGCAAGTTACCCCTGGCACAGTGGTTAATAACTCGAGTTTTAGTCAACCAAATTAAACAATTTAAAGTTTTCACGAAAGAAGAAGACTTCACCCACAGCAATCACCCATCAAGTTAACTCTATCGCCCCCAAGCGGAAAATGCGTAAACTTTAAATGTTAAAATTGAGGACAAATTTAGAACGAAGTCGCCCAAAAAATTTCTAAAGTTGGTGTTGCATTTAGATTGATCCACTTAACAACTTCTGAAAATTATAGCTTTCTAACCCAATCCAAATAGATTTTATAGACAACTAAACTAGTTTCGCGTAAAAGGTTTAACAATTGCAAGTCAAAACAAAAACATACAAGCCTTGTTTTTGTTTGCACATATGAAGGGTGTGCTGTTGGACGTGTTTTTAAGTTAACCATGAACACTGGGCCCAAGAGCGAATAGTGTGGAGTTGGTGCGGCTCGAACCCAAAACTACCGGACTAAAAGCAACTAATATACGCGGAAAAAAACAAAAGTTACATCTATTGCCATCAAGCGGCTGTGATAAAGTTGTCCTAATACTTTTTAAAAAATTAGCAATCAGCGTAGTAAAATTTAATTTTAAAACTGTAACTTGCAAAATATATTTGTTAGAATAAATCTTCAAGCAAGTTTTAGTTTTAAGCTAACAAGTTTGGATTACCTCGACTATTTTTAGTATTTTAATCAGTTGGGGCCTTGCGTATAGATACTCATCTATATTTCGTACTCTATTAGGGCTTAATAACTGTTCAAGTAGTAAAGTTTATAAAATTCTACTTTATTTATTTTATTAACATTAGGCAAACGGTTAATTTAAAAATGAAATAAATTTATTTTTATGCAATGTTTATGCAGTAATTTATAACTTTCAAAAAAAGTTGGTGCTTTGTAAAGCTATCTTCTTTATTTCCATTAGCCTAGCCCACGAAATATTATCTCATATGAATAACTATTTTTAAGCGTAAATTTTTGTTGAGTTGTTTCTGTAAGTCTTGTTTGTTGGTAACTATAAAAACAGAAAAGGGCGATTAGTCTGGTGTAGTGACACAGTTTCTGTATGTCATACCTCTGCGTGTTTAAACATAGTTAATTCCTGTAGAGTATATAAGGTTTCTTATTAAATTACAAAACAAAAATAAGATTTGGACTTTCTTATGATATCACTAGAGATTACTTATGTTAAACAATTTTGTTTGTAAAATGTTATCTGTTTTTCATTTTAATTTAATCTCTTTTATACAAAAGGTGGCCCTAAAAAGGGCCGTTTAAAAGTGTGTGGGGGGGGGCGAAGGACAGGGCATCAACGCACAGGGTATTTGGATGCTATGGCCGCCACAAACTCCTGGAAATGGCGCTCTTTCGGATATCGATGGCGCCACAACCATTCGTCCAAATACCCCGGCAGGTTTTCTCTTGGAATTCCCTTCATCCTCTTGAACTTCCGCTTCATCTCACCCCACATCGATTCGATGTCGTTTGTGTGGACACCCCCCGGCGTAACAAATTGAACCTGGTGATTCACCGTTCGGTGAATAAAACCCAAATCTGGTGATGTTAAAATATTTTTAAAGCAGATGGCTACTAGTAAAAATTTAAAAAAATGGCATTGAACTTACTTCCTAAATTGTTATACGCCGCCCAACAGTCGGTGTGGATTGTGGATCCTATCGCAACGTACTTGAGAACTAATGCTTCTAGTGTTTGCCTCGTGCGATCAGGCACCAATTCCAAAAAGCATTGCCTAAAATTAAATTGTAGTTGTAATTGTGCCTTACTAGTTTTAATAAGTTTAACGTGTATGTAACATACTTGGTTGTGGTGTCAATGCCACCGAAAATCCACTGCTGCGTCACAGGACGGCCCTGCCTGTTTCCGGGCTTACGCCGCGCAATAAGGGTTTCGTCGAGGGCGACGACATGCCCAGGCCCACCAATTACGTGAGGAGTGGACAGCAACACGTGACTGCAAATCTACAATAAAAACAACAATCCACAAATAACAAATGCATTTGATAATAACTATTTTACATTATTTAATGTTAAACCTACATCTCTATTAAAAGAAAACCAATCTACAATGGTTTTTGTAGACACTCCTGACATGATCGCAACGGTTGCATTTGGTAGATCAAGAGACCACAACATTAATAGTTCCAAAAGCTGTGCCAGCGGAAGGTGGGACCTTTCAAAAAAGCTTCCTTTTCTGACATTTGCCGTGGCCTTGCAAGACTACTTGTAAAAATGTTTTATAATTAAACAACATACATAGTCATTTTTATTTTTTAAATTTAATTACAATACAGTATAAACATAACTTACGCGATCGGGGCAATTCCATCTTTTTTTTTCCAGGGTACGGCTGGAGTTACCCAGAGTCATGGGGATGTGACATTTGTCACAAATTTGGCTTGAAGCCAACAGCCCCATGCGCTGGGCATACTCAACAGCCTTTTCGGTGTTATGAAAAATTCCCAATACTGCCAAATCTTTATACCTTATCTGGTCAGACATTTTCTTTAAAATGTTTTTTTTTCACGTGCAATTTAATAAAGTATTACGCAATTAAATGATTGGAGAGATGTTAGTAAAAAAAGACAACAAGACCCAATTGTGACGTAGTTTCTCTCGTTTTTAACTATTATACCAACTTAAGCAATTTTTGTTTATTAGTAAATTTAGAAGTTGCTTTATAAATTAAACTAAATGCAACACTAACTTAGACATTTTTTTTGGGCGACTTTATCCTTAATTTATCCCCAAATTTAACCTTTAAACCTCACGCATTTTTTCTTTATCCTCAATTTGTCTCCCCAAACTTGTGACGACTTAATGCCTTTAAAAAGCAACAGTTGTCTATAAAATCTTGTCTATAAAATCTATAAAATAGTTGTCTATAAAATCTTTAGTTGTCTATAAAATCTATTTGGATTGGGTTAGAAAGCTATAATTTTCAGAAGTTGTTAAGTGGATCAATCTAAATGCAACACCAACTTTAGAAATTTTTTGGGCGACTTCGTTCTAAATTTGTCCTCAATTTTAACATTTAAAGTTTACGCATTTTCCGCTTGGGGGCGATAGAGTTAACTTGATGGGTGATTGCTGTGGGTGAAGTCTTCTTCTTTCGTGAAAACTTTAAATTGTTTAATTTGGTTGACTAAAACTCGAGTTATTAACCACTGTGCCAGGGGTAACTAGCTGGCGTGCGTATCTACATTTGTAAAAACGCGATGTTTCGCGGTAAGGTTTAATGGTCTATAAAATCTATTTGGGTTGGGTTAGAAAGCTATAATTTTCAGAAGTTGTTAAGTGGATCAATCTAAATGCAACACCAACTTTAGAAATTTTTTGGGCGACTTCGTTCTAAATTTGTCCTCAATTTTAACATTTAAAGTTTACGCATTTTCCGCTTGGGGGCGATAGAGTTAACTTGATGGGTGATTGCTGTGGGTGAAGTCTTCTTCTTTCGTGAAAACTTTAAATTGTTTAATTTGGTTGACTAAAACTCGAGTTATTAACCACTGTGCCAGGGGTAACTAGCTGGCGTGCGTATCTACATTTGTAAAAACGCGATGTTTCGCGGTAAGGTTTAATGGTCTATAAAATCTATTTGGGTTGGGTTAGAAAGCTATAATTTTCAGAAGTTGTTAAGTGGATCAATCTAAATGCAACACCAACTTTAGAAATTTTTTGGGCGACTTCGTTCTAAATTTGTCCTCAATTTTAACATTTAAAGTTTACGCATTTTCCGCTTGGGGGCGATAGAGTTAACTTGATGGGTGATTGCTGTGGGTGAAGTCTTCTTCTTTCGTGAAAACTTTAAATTGTTTAATTTGGTTGACTAAAACTCGAGTTATTAACCACTGTGCCAGGGGTAACTAGCTGGCGTGCGTATCTACATTTGTAAAAACGCGATGTTTCGCGGTAAGGTTTAATGGTCTATAAAATCTATTTGGGTTGGGTTAGAAAGCTATAATTTTCAGAAGTTGTTAAGTGGATCAATCTAAATGCAACACCAACTTTAGAAATTTTTTGGGCGACTTCGTTCTAAATTTGTCCTCAATTTTAACATTTAAAGTTTACGCATTTTCCGCTTGGGGGCGATAGAGTTAACTTGATGGGTGATTGCTGTGGGTGAAGTCTTCTTCTTTCGTGAAAACTTTAAATTGTTTAATTTGGTTGACTAAAACTCGAGTTATTAACCACTGTGCCAGGGGTAACTAGCTGGCGTGCGTATCTACATTTGTAAAAACGCGATGTTTCGCGGTAAGGTTTAATGGTCTATAAAATCTATTTGGGTTGGGTTAGAAAGCTATAATTTTCAGAAGTTGTTAAGTGGATCAATCTAAATGCAACACCAACTTTAGAAATTTTTTGGGCGACTTCGTTCTAAATTTGTCCTCAATTTTAACATTTAAAGTTTACGCATTTTCCGCTTGGGGGCGATAGAGTTAACTTGATGGGTGATTGCTGTGGGTGAAGTCTTCTTCTTTCGTGAAAACTTTAAATTGTTTAATTTGGTTGACTAAAACTCGAGTTATTAACCACTGTGCCAGGGGTAACTAGCTGGCGTGCGTATCTACATTTGTAAAAACGCGATGTTTCGCGGTAAGGTTTAATGGTCTATAAAATCTATTTGGGTTGGGTTAGAAAGCTATAATTTTCAGAAGTTGTTAAGTGGATCAATCTAAATGCAACACCAACTTTAGAAATTTTTTGGGCGACTTCGTTCTAAATTTGTCCTCAATTTTAACATTTAAAGTTTACGCATTTTCCGCTTGGGGGCGATAGAGTTAACTTGATGGGTGATTGCTGTGGGTGAAGTCTTCTTCTTTCGTGAAAACTTTAAATTGTTTAATTTGGTTGACTAAAACTCGAGTTATTAACCACTGTGCCAGGGGTAACTAGCTGGCGTGCGTATCTACATTTGTAAAAACGCGATGTTTCGCGGTAAGGTTTAATGGTCTATAAAATCTATTTGGGTTGGGTTAGAAAGCTATAATTTTCAGAAGTTGTTAAGTGGATCAATCTAAATGCAACACCAACTTTAGAAATTTTTTGGGCGAGTTCGTTCTAAATTTGTCCTCAATTTTAACATTTAAAGTTTACGCATTTTCCGCTTGGGGGCGATAGAGTTAACTTGATGGGTGATTGCTGTGGGTGAAGTCTTCTTCTTTCGTGAAAACTTTAAATTGTTTAATTTGGTTGACTAAAACTCGAGTTATTAACCACTGTGCCAGGGGTAACTAGCTGGCGTGCGTATCTACATTTGTAAAAACGCGATGTTTCGCGGTAAGGTTTAATGGTCTATAAAATCTATTTGGGTTGGGTTAGAAAGCTATAATTTTCAGAAGTTGTTAAGTGGATCAATCTAAATGCAACACCAACTTTAGAAATTTTTTGGGCGACTTCGTTCTAAATTTGTCTTCAATTTTAACATTTAAAGTTTACGCATTTTCCGCTTGGGGGCGATAGAGTTAACTTGATGGGTGATTGCTGTGGGTGAAGTCTTCTTCTTTCGTGAAAACTTTAAATTGTTTAATTTGGTTGACTAAAACTCGAGTTATTAACCACTGTGCCAGGGGTAACTAGCTGGCGTGCGTATCTACATTTGTAAAAACGCGATGTTTCGCGGTAAGGTTTAATGGTCTATAAAATCTATTTGGGTTGGGTTAGAAAGCTATAATTTTCAGAAGTTGTTAAGTGGATCAATCTAAATGCAACACCAACTTTAGAAATTTTTTGGGCGACTTCGTTCTAAATTTGTCCTCAATTTTAACATTTAAAGTTTACGCATTTTCCGCTTGGGGGCGATAGAGTTAACTTGATGGGTGATTGCTGTGGGTGAAGTCTTCTTCTTTCGTGAAAACTTTAAATTGTTTAATTTGGTTGACTAAAACTCGAGTTATTAACCACTGTGCCAGGGGTAACTAGCTGGCGTGCGTATCTACATTTGTAAAAACGCGATGTTTCGCGGTAAGGTTTAATGGTCTATAAAATCTATTTGGGTTGGGTTAGAAAGCTATAATTTTCAGAAGTTGTTAAGTGGATCAATCTAAATGCAACACCAACTTTAGAAATTTTTTGGGCAACTTCGTTCTAAATTTGTCCTCAATTTTAACATTTAAAGTTTACGCATTTTCCGCTTGGGGGCGATAGAGTTAACTTGATGGGTGATTGCTGTGGGTGAAGTCTTCTTCTTTCGTGAAAACTTTAAATTGTTTAATTTGGTTGACTAAAACTCGAGTTATTAACC
This sequence comes from Corella eumyota, assembly GCF_963082875.1. Classification (NCBI taxonomy): domain Eukaryota; kingdom Metazoa; phylum Chordata; class Ascidiacea; order Phlebobranchia; family Corellidae; genus Corella; species Corella eumyota. The sequence goes on along the minus strand of NC_137495.1, from coordinate 15,241,370 downwards.
ACTGTGCCAGGGGTAACTAGCTGGCGTGCGTATCTACATTTGTAAAAACGCGATGTTTCGCGGTAAGGTTTAATGGTCTATAAAATCTATTTGGGTTGGGTTAGAAAGCTATAATTTTCAGAAGTTGTTAAGTGGATCAATCTAAATGCAACACCAACTTTAGAAATTTTTTGGGCGACTTCGTTCTAAATTTGTCCTCAATTTTAACATTTAAAGTTTACGCATTTTCCGCTTGGGGGCGATAGAGTTAACTTGATGGGTGATTGCTGTGGGTGAAGTCTTCTTCTTTCGTGAAAACTTTAAATTGTTTAATTTGGTTGACTAAAACTCGAGTTATTAACCACTGTGCCAGGGGTAACTAGCTGGCGTGCGTATCTACATTTGTAAAAACGCGATGTTTCGCGGTAAGGTTTAATGGTCTATAAAATCTATTTGGGTTGGGTTAGAAAGCTATAATTTTCAGAAGTTGTTAAGTGGATCAATCTAAATGCAACACCAACTTTAGAAATTTTTTGGGCGACTTCGTTCTAAATTTGTCCTCAATTTTAACATTTAAAGTTTACGCATTTTCCGCTTGGGGGCGATAGAGTTAACTTGATGGGTGATTGCTGTGGGTGAAGTCTTCTTCTTTCGTGAAAACTTTAAATTGTTTAATTTGGTTGACTAAAACTCGAGTTATTAACCACTGTGCCAGGGGTAACTTGCTGGCGTGCGTATCTACATTTGTAAAAACGCGATGTTTCGCGGTAAGGTTTAATGGTCTATAAAATCTATTTGGGTTGGGTTAGAAAGCTATAATTTTCAGAAGTTGTTAAGTGGATCAATCTAAATGCAACACCAACTTTAGAAATTTTTTGGGCGACTTCGTTCTAAATTTGTCCTCAATTTTAACATTTAAAGTTTACGCATTTTCCGCTTGGGGGCGATAGAGTTAACTTGATGGGTGATTGCTGTGGGTGAAGTCTTCTTCTTTCGTGAAAACTTTAAATTGTTTAATTTGGTTGACTAAAACTCGAGTTATTAACCACTGTGCCAGGGGTAATTTGTTGCCGTGAGTTATTAACCAATAAGTCAAGGTTAGTTTGTTGGGTAATATTAATAATTCATTAAACATATTTTAAACTAATTTTTATTGTTTTTGAGAATAAACGCCTAAATAATGACGTCATGCGATGTAAAATTATGACGTCATTTCAGATTTTAAAAAATCTGGTGGCACATTTGCAATACTTAGGTTATAACGCCTTGTTCATTAAGGGCGTGCGAAACTAATAGAGATCCAGATTTTGTCCAGAATATATCAGCTAACGCAAACAATTTTAGCAAATATTACCAGACCATAACTTTTCTGATTTTTTTAACATAAATATATCTTAACATTTCTTTGTTTTTACTTTATAATTTGCTCAATTAATCTAAAAACATCTGTTTTTGGTCTGTTTACAAAATCACATTTCCTCAACGCGATGTCAACAAAAAGTTGAAGTAGTTACTCATATGCGGTGTACGAAAAATGTCACCACTTTTTAAATATTCATTGCAAGAAAGTCGACTTCAAGACCTAAATATAGGGCAAGAACTGTTACCTCGACCCAGTCTTAATTTGCCTTTAGCATGTTAGAATATTATTGATTATATTTGCACAATAATTAAACTGATTTTCAAGTAACGACCCAGCAAGAGTTTATTACGTTTATAGCACCTTACTAAAGGGCGCTAGTGCATGAGAGCAAGGGAAATTAAGTACAAGACCATGTATAGAAAAGTCAAGTAACTGTACGTTCAACATCGAAATCTTAAGGCTAGGTTAAGCCTAAAATAAAGCTATTTGTGGTCCTTTGTAAAAGCCTAAATTAAAGCTTTGGTAATAGGTTAATATAAAAATAAAAATGCGACAAAGTCAAATGCGCGACTTAAACATAGATTAACATCAGTTACTTCGACCCAGTCTCGAGTTGCCTGTGGCCCCCAGTCTCGAGTTACCGTACTTAAGGGCGCTACAGCATGATTTCAGTGGGGATTGAACTCACGACCTCATGTGTGGTGCAGCAAGTGTTCTTACCACTACACCACGCTGCTGGTGACAAACAGATGTGCAAATAAAATCATTTTTATTGGATTGTATGCAGCATAACTATTAAATATTTATATGTAGGTTTACGATTAAAATAAAAGCATGTGACATGGAAACGATTTAATGGTACAATAGTACTGTAGTTAACTTTCGTGAGTTAGCCAAGATCATATATAGTGTATTTTAATTGTTGTAATAAGGTCAAAAAAAAAAATATTATTAATTTTTAAGGTATATATATTGGACATTGTATATTTATATATATGCAGTAGTTCGCCAACTGTATGCTCCATTATTTATAGACTGTATTTTAAAAAGGCGTTGCAGTAGCCTTTTTTTATTTTTATTTTGGTTTTTCGCACATCGATAAAAGTAAATAATAATATATACAATTAATATTACAACAATGCGACGGGAAAAAATGACAGAATCAATTTAATGATTTAAAACATGCCAAAAGTATTAATGTTTACACAAATATATTTAAGTATGTTATGGCATAGTCACCAAACCTAAATATATATTGGGATTGTATATATATACAGTACTTTGCCCACTGTATGCTCCATTATTTATAGACTATGTTTTTTAAAGGCGTTTAGGCTATATAGCTTCTTAAGTTTAATTTATTTCGACTGAAAAAGGCCCTTAGAAAACAGTTTACGGCGGTTTATGGAACAATGACCGCTTAAATTGGCTACAGAACAGAGAAGCCACACCATAACCTAAGTTTAAATTGCAACCACAGCTTGGTAGATTCTTTTCGAGACCGTATCTGTTTAAAATCATATATCACGTGTTTGTAGGTTAAAATACCGCGTGATGACGTCATAGCGAAAGACAGTCTTCACGATTGAGTGGATATTGACATAGGAAACGCACAAGACATAAGCGCTTAAGTTTCACTGTTAAAATTTAACAACCCGGTTTTGAACAATAAATTTCTGCAAGTTTAATAAACATTGTTAGATTGTTTAGTTATGAAGTTTTGATTGTTAATAATGGTTAAGAGATGGCCAAGAGAACTTATGTTTGTTCGAAGCGGAAATTGTTTTTAAGTTTTGTATTTCTGCTTCTAATTTCGGTTGCTTGCCTGGTCTGGACTGTCAACTTTTCTACAGAATATAAAACAGCGACCACGGACTCGGCAGTTGCTTTGAAACGATTATTCCGTCATAAAAGTAAACAATGGAAACGGAAAAAGGCGGAAAGAATTGAAAATCGAAACTTCGCGCAAAAAGAAATTGAAATTTTAGAACGAATACAAAACAAGAGCTTTGTTGAACCTGCAAGAAAAAATAATAGACCAAATGTTGAACGAAAAAGTAATTTTAAATTCAAGAAGAAAAATCTGCAAAACTTCACAACAAGAAGTGACGTCATCTTATTCTGGTACACCCCCTTTAACGAAATTACTACGGCACTTGAATTTTTATTCACCGATGCCAAAATTATCTTAACTTCAAATCAGTAAGTTAAATTGTTTTCACTTAAAATACCATAATTAAAAATTGTTAAGTTTAATTGCCTGGGGTCTTGAGTTTGATTCCCACTGTTGGCAACCCTAGCATGTTGAATTTTTTTAATAATATCAAACACTGCCATATTGTATAAAGTTCTAAATTTGTTGTTTTTTAACTGAAAATAAAATTGAGAACAAAGAAAAGTTTTGGTGGTATTTATTCTCGATGTGGGAAAGTCAAATGCGCGACTTAAACATAGAGTAACATTTGTTACCCCGACACAGTCTTAAGTTGCCTGTGGCAGTTTGGAATATTAAAGATTATAATTGCCCGATAATTGATCTGTTGATTAAATTTTTGGTTCAGCAGAAGTTTATACAGTTTATAGCGCTTTACTCAAGGGTGTTACAGCATGGGAGCAATGGGGATTGAACCCACGACCACATGTAGTAAATCCAATTTTTCAGACCACCACACATTGCTTATTAAAGGCCTTAATTGTTAAATATTTTTTGAAATAAATCTCTTTTATTTAGAGCAAAAGTTGAAACTAGTAAATGTGGAAATAGTAGATTGGTTTTTGACCGAAAATATGAGCGGGAAAGTCGATTTATCGTTTTTCACGCTGTCCAATTTGATATTAATGACCTTCCAAAAAACAGGTAAAAAAACATCATACGACCGAAACCATTAATTAAACACCATACGACTAAAACCATAAACTAAACACCATGCAACCAAAACCATAAACTAAACACCATGCGACCAAAACCATAAACTAAACACCATTTTCTTTTATTTTTACCAGAACAGCAGACCAATTTTATGTTTGGTGGAGTGCGGAAAGTACGGCATCGATTTCACAAAATGTTTACCTCAAGGACTTCTTCAATCTTACTGCGAGTTATCGGAGGTCTTCGGATGTTTTTGTGCCTTACGCTTCTTTTACTTGGGTGCTAAAACTTATTTCGTAAGTTAGGGCTAAATAAATAATTTGAATTGTTATCTTGTTGTTGATTGGTTTGATATACTGGCATTGTGATGTAGTGGTTAGAAGCTTAAATATATAAGGTCCTGGGTTTGATCCTCACTGCTCTCATGCTGTAGCGCCCTTGAGTAAGGCACTATAAACGGTATAAACTTCTGCTGAGCCAGCACTTAATCAGCAGCATAATTACCAGGCAATTATAATCTATAATATTCGAAACTGGCACAGGCAACTCGAGACTGGGTCGAAGTAACTTATGTTACTCTATGTTTAAGTCACGCATTCGACTTTCCCACATCGAGGATAAAGATATACACAAAAAAAAAAAGTTAATGTATTTTTTGGTTATAAATACATTGAGGACAAACAAATATGAAAAAAATCTAGTTTTTTAACAGACCACGTTTTTATGTTTTTTTTGTAGGCCATTCTTCTAGCGGGTATTGAACCCAAAATCTTAGACGTAAGTTTTTTATTTTTTCCAGAAATCCAGAAAACGGCAAAAACTTTTTCAAGCAACAGAATGATTTAAAACGAAATTATGTTTCGGATGAAATCGATTTAAAATACGCGGTTAAAGATCTTCCGAAACATTCCCTCGCCATTCGTCACCAAACTAACTCAAACCCAAATATTCACAAAAATTTAAAAAGTTTGATAAACAAAAAAAATAGGTAAGTTTAATATTTTTTTTCTTTTTATTTATCCTCAATGTGGAAAGGTCGACTTCTTGACCTAAACATAGAATAACATGATTTACTCTGACCCAGTATCGAGTTGCCTTTAGCAGTTTGGGATATTTTTATTTTTTTTGTATATATCTTTATCCTCGATGTGGGAAAGTCAAATGCGCGACTTAAACATAGAGTAACATCAGTTACTCCAACCCAGTCTCGAATTGCCTGTGGCAGTTTGAGAGCGGAAGGGATCGAACCAAAGACCTCATGTAGTAAAGCCAAGTGATCTGTCCACTACAGTATGTAGGGTGAGGTTTGAAGCTTGATTCCCAGTACCGGCATGTTGAAGCACCGACTAAGGATTTTATCGATAAATATAAAACTCACCAGAATGTCTGAATGAAGCCCCAACCAGTAACAATAAGATAGTCGGAGATTTGATAAATAATTTGAAAGTTGTCAAAATTGATTTCAACACCGACTGCTTTTCTAAATAATAAAATTTATAGCCAGGTTTATAAATAGCTTAGTTAAAAATATAGTTTGCAAAATAGGCCAAATAACTTTTAAACATTTCTCCAAAATAAAGAGAAATTTTACGACAGACTTAAAAAATACAATTTTTATAATGAAAACGGCAGCATGGTGTAGTGGTAAGAACAGTTGCTACACCACACATAAGGTCGTGAGTTCAATCCCCACTGCTCTCATGCTGTAGCACCCTTATTTAAGGTGTTATAAACGGTGTGAACACCTGCTGAGCCAACACTTAATAAGCAGATTAATTATCGGACAAATATATTGAATAATATCCCAAACTGCCAAAGTCAACTCTATGTTTAGGTCATGAGATCAACCTTCTCACATCGAGGATAAAGAATTACAGAAAACGGGTTCATTTATTAAACATTTTATCAAAAGTATTAAATACCAAAGTCTTTCTCATATTTGTTATTCTCTTCAGCTTGTTCTATAATTTTACGTTCCGGTTCTTTGACAGAGAAATATAAAATAATCGCCATAATTATGCCTGGAGCTCCAGCTATAAAGTAACACCAACGCCAGGTCTAAGAAAAAATTAATAAAAGATTGGTTAAAAATAAAATCAAAAAAATAAAATTAATTTTTTGGGGGTTGATTTGATAAAAAAACCTAAAAATAAATCGTTCAAAAAAAGGGTAGGCTACTACGTTATGAGAGTAGTGGGAATCAAACCCAGGTCCTCATGTAGTAAAGCCAAGTGTTCTGACTACTACATCGCACTGCCGGTCAAAAATATTTAAAAAATTTTCACCATTCCAAGAATGTTGGCGTCAGTCACATAATTTTTTGGCAAATGCCAAACCATATCCAAAATAAATTCCAAAGTTGAAAAAACTCATCGCAAAAGCTCAAACTTTCTGTGAGAAAATGTCGGCCACCAAACTTGAGGTAAGAGGAGTACAGGCCGACTCTCTGGGAAAAAAGTTTTAGGTTTTTAAGAGAATTTATTATACATACAAAACAAAAAAATATGATATTATTAAGGTTTGTCAAGACCCTATAGCATAAAAGCAGTGGGAATTAAACGCAGAACCTCATGTAGTGATACCAAGTGCTCTTACCACTACACCATGCTTTATCCGCAAATTTAGTTAAAAATAATAACTGGTACAAAAATCTTTTTTTTTTTTAAATATTTTTTGAATTACTGAAACAAACTTTAAACTCACCCTGCCCCAAAGCCAACTCTCAGCAAAGCTAACAACCAATAAGTGTCGGCAAATCCGGTGGTAAAAGTCATTACCGAGTAAAAGAAAACACTTGCAGATAATATCTGGATTCTAAACCATAAAATAAAAAGAGTTTTATAAAAAGTTAATTAAAAATTTTAATATTAAAAAGCAAAATAAATAAAAAAAATTTTTTGAAAGATTTTAGGTTTGCATAGAAAATGGAGTTACTGACATTTTACTAAAAACTATATTCCCAAAAAACACCATTTTACTAACAATAGCACATTTTCAGTTACCTCTCTTTTACTCAAAAAAAAAAGTTATAAAACAAATTATAAAAAAAATTAATCCCCACAGCTCTCATGATGTAGCGCCCTTGAGTAAGGTGCTATAAACGGTATAAACTCCTGCTGAGCCAACACTTAATCAGCAGCTTAATTATCGGGCAACTATATTCTCTATATTATCCCAAACTGCTACAGGCAACTCGATACTGGGTCAGAGTAAATGATGTTACTCTATGTTTAGGTCGTGAAGTTGACCTTTCCACATTAAGGATAAATAAAAAGAAAAAATAGTCGGTAATCAACCTGTTATATTTATCGCCAACAATTCCCATTACAACTCCCATAACAGTAAAAATGGCAATAAATATTGGACCAGCAAAAACTTGGTATTCTATTCCCTGGCCTGAGTAATTCCATTCACAATATATCGTTCCATTCAATCCCATGAGATTACATCTAAAAATTAAGATTATTAATAATTTACTTTGTTAGTTAGCATGTTGTAACATCCTTGAGTAAGACCTGAGATCCTGGGTTTGATTCCCGCTGCTGGCATAATGTAGCATCATTAGGTAAGACCTGAGATTCTGGGTTTGATTCCCACTGCTGGCATGTTGTAGCATCCTTAAGTAAGACATGAGATCCTGAGTTTGATTCCTACTACTAGCATGTTGTAGCATTCTTGAGTAAGACCTGCAATCCTGGGTTTGATTCCTACTGCTGGCATGTTGTAGCATCCTTAAGTAAGATCTGAGATGCTGGATTTGATTCCCACTGCTAGCAAGTTGTAACATCTTTGAGTAAGACCTGGGGTTCTTGAATTGATTCCCAATAAAATAATATTAGCATGCAAAATTAACAACTACTCACTGTGTTGAATTCTTCACATCTCTGCATTTTGTGTTTAACAGTTTTTCAACATTTATGTCCAAGGTCAAACAAGCCATGTCTCCAAAATGAACGTCCTGTGCCATTTCCTTTGAGGTGACACCGATCATAAAATGACCCAACTCCCCGAACCCATAACACAACATTAGGATTGTTATACAATACCAATGATACATGGGCTCCCCTTTAAATGTTTTAACCATTTTGAAATTGTTTTCCTAATGTTAAAGTAAACTGAATTTAAATTCTGTTAAAATATATTTTTACATTTATTAATTAGTGATGCGGAAAGGTCGACTTGACAACTTAAAAAAAGCTGCTGATTAAGTGCTAGTTCAAGTTCATACGGTTTATAGCACCTTATTTAAGAGCGCTACAGCATGGAAGCAATGAGAATCGAACCCAGAACCCTCATGTTGTAAACCCAAGTGTTTTTTTTTTGAAAATATCTTTATCCTCGATGTGGGAATGTCGAATGCGCGACTTAAACATAAAAAGTATATATAAATTTAAAATTTGATAAATAAAAATTGTTCGTTATTCGTTTAAATATTAATAAAATAATAAAAACATTTTTCAGCAAAAAAGATTTAATTTATGCCAGAATATATCAGCTAACGCAAACAATTTTGGCAAATATTACCAGACCATAACTTTTCTGATATTTTTAACTTAAATATATCTTAACATCTTTTTATTTTTACTTTATAATTTGCTCAATTAATCTAAAAACATCTGTTTTTGGTCTGTTTACAAAATCACATTTCCTCAACGCGATGTCAACAAAAAGTTGAAGTAGTTACTCATATGCGGCGTACGAAAAATGTCACCACTTTTTAAATATTCATTGCAAGAAAGTCGCTTTCAAGACCTAAATATAGAGTAACAACTGTTACCTTGACCCAGTCCTAAGTTGCCTTTAGCAGGTTAGAGTATTATTGATTATATTTGCACAATAAATAAACTGCTATATAAGTTATGACCCAGCAAGAGTTTATGTCGTTTATAGCACCTTACTCAAGGGCGCTACTGCATGAGAGCAGTGGGACTTAAATCTAGGACCTCGTATAGAAAAGCCAAGTGTTCTGACTACTAAACCAGGCTGCCTTAACATAATTTAACTAAAAACATTTTACCAAATAAACATGAATTAGAAACTGTACAAAAAACGATGTTTTACCATTTTTATCACAAACAAACAAGCCCAAGATATTCACCTCAAAAACTACCAAGCGACCTAACTACTAAGACTAAAACGCAAGACATCTACCTAAAAACCTAGCAAGCGAACCAACTACTAAGACTGTAGTGCAAGACATCTACCAAAAATCCTAACAAGTGACCTAACTACTTAGACTAAAGCGCAACACATCTACCAAAAAATCTCGCAAGCAACCTAACTACTAAGACTGAAGCGCAACACATCTACCAAAAAAACTAGCAAGCGACCTAACTACTAAGACTGAAGCGCAAGACATCTACCAAAAAATCTCGCAAGCAACCTAACTACTAAGACTGAAGCGCAACACATCTACCAAAAAAACAAGCAAGCGACCTAACTACTAAGACTGTAGTGCAAGACATCTACCAAAAATCCTAACAAGTGACCTAACTACTTAGACTAAAGCGCAACACATCTACCAAAAAATCTCGCAAGCAACCTAACTACTAAAACTGAAGCGCAACACATCTACCAAAAAAACTAGCAAGCGACCTAACTACTAAGACTGAAGCGCAAGACATCTACCAAAAAAACTAGCAAGCAACCTAACTAATAAGACTAAAGCGCAAGACATCTAACAAAAAAACCAGCAAGCGACCTAACTACCTAAACGGACCAAAGCTTTAAAACTATGCCAACTTAGGGGAAAACAGTTCCTGCCATAGCGTAGGTGATCCGATATTCATAAAAGCGAACAGTCGATCAAAGCCATCGGCCTAAAGGCACTACAAGCTAATCAGACGCGCTTATAAAACCAACGAATATCCACGTACGGAGAAGTGGTTGGCCTCCCATTGTCGCTGGGAGGTCTCCCATTTACACTTCCCTAACTGTTAGTTGAACATCGAAATCTTGAGCCTAGGTTAAGCCTAAAATGAAGCTATTTGTGGTCCTTTGTAAAAGTCCAAGTTTACGCTTTGTATATGTGTTGGCTTAGCATAAGCAAAAATTTATTTTAAACGACAATTTTTTTGATTTTTGTAAATAAAAAATGTTTTGGGTGAAAATTGTGACATGTTGAAAATTGAAAGCTTGCGTCGTTCGTCCGGTTTATAAAATGCGGAAAAGCGGAATTTTTAAACCTTACCCTAATCTTCCCTTGAAAAGTATCTGCCCATACTCTTTAAAAATGAAAAAAACGACTTTTTACGTAAATATAGGAAAGATATTTAACATATTTAGAGCATGAGATTTTCTTAAAAGAGCATTTCAAGGCACAATATTTTAGTAAAAGGTAATTAAAAAGTTAACTCAGAACCTGAGTTCTTTTTTCATAATGATGCACACTATAAGGCTAATAATAAAGATGCTACAACATACCATCAGTGGGAATTAAACCCAGGAACTCAGGTCTTAAGGATGTTACAACATTCCATCAGTGGGAATCAAACTAAAGACCTCAGGTCCTACTTAAAGATGCTATAACATGCCATCAGTGGGAATCAAACTAAAAACCTTAGGTTCTTACTTAAAAATGCTACAACATGCCATCAGTGAGAATCAAACCAAGGACCTCAGGTTCTTACTTAAAGATCCTACAAACATGGCATCAGTGGGAATCAAACCAAGGCCTTAGGTTCTTATTTGAAGATGCTACAACATGCCATCAGTGGGAATCAAACTAAGGACCTCAGGTTCTTACTTAAAGATCCTACAACATGCCAGCAGTGGGAATTAAACTAAGGACCTCAGGTTCTTTTTTAAAGATTATACAACATGCCATCAGTGGGGTTCAAACTAGGGACCTCAGGTTCTTACTTAAAGATCCTACAACATGCCATCAGTGGGAATCAAACTAAAGACCTCAGGTTCTTACTTAAAGATCCTACAACATGCCATCAGTGGGAATTAAACTAAGGACCTAAAGTTCTTACTTAAAGATCCTACAACATGCTATCAGTGGGAATCAAACTAAGGACATCAGTTTCTTACTTAAAGATCCTACAACATGCCATCAGTGGGGTTCAAACTAAGGACCTTAGGTCTTACTTAAAGATCCTACAACATGCCATCAGTGGGAATCAAACTAAGGACCTCAGGTTCTTACTTAAAGATCCTACAACATGCCATCAGTGGGAATTAAACTAAGGACCTCAGGTTCTTACTTAAAGATCCTACAACATGCTATCAGTGGGAATCAAACTAAGGACATCAGGTTCTTACTTAAAGATCCTACAAACATGGCATCAGTGGGAATCAAACCAAGGACCTCAGGTTCTTACTTGAAGATCCTACAACATGCCATCAGTGAAAATCAAACCAAGGACCTCAGGTTCTTACTTAAAGATCCTACAACATGCCATCAGTGAGAATCAAACTAAGGACATCAGGTTCTTACTTAAAGATCCTACAACATGGCATCAGTGGGAATCAAACTAAGGACCTCAGGTTCTACTTAAAGATGCTACAACATGCCATCAGTGGGAATCAATCTAAGGACCTCAGGTCTTACTTAAAGATCCTACAACATGCCATCAGTGAGAATCAAACTAAGGACCTCAGGTCTTACTTAAAGATCCTACAACATGCTATCAGTGGGAATTAAACTAAGGACCTTAGGTTCTTACTTAAAGATGCTACAACATGCCATCAGTGGGAATCAAACTAAGGACCTCAGGTCTTACTTAAAGGGCCTACAACATGCCATCAGTGAGAATCAAACTAAGGACCTCAGGTTCTTACTTAAAGATCCTACAACATGCCATCAGTGAGAATCAAACTAAGGACCTTAGGTTCTTACTTAAAGATCCTACAACATGCCATCAGTGGGAATCAAACTAAGAACCTCAGGTTCTTACTTAAAGATCCTACAACATGCCATCAGTGGGAATCAAACTAAGGACTTTAGGTTCTTACTTAAAGATCCTACAACATGCCAGCAGTGGGAATCAAACTAAGGACCTTAGGTTCTTACTTAAAGATCCTACAACATGCCATCAGTGGGAATCAAACTAAAGACCTCAGGTTCTTACTTAAAGATCCTACAACATGCCAGCAGTGGGAATCAAACTAAGGACCTCAGGTTCTTACTTAAAGATCCTACAACATGCCATCAGTGAGAATCAAACTAAGGACCTTAGGTTCTTACTTAAAGATCCTACAACATGCCATCAGTGGGAATCAAACTAAGAACCTCAGGTTCTTACTTAAAGATACTACAACATGCCATCAGTGGGAATCAAACTAAGAACCTCAGGTTCTTACTTAAAGATCCTACAACATGCCATCAGTGGGAATCAAACTAAGGACTTTAGGTTCTTACTTAAAGATCCTACAACATGCCAGCAGTGGGAATCAAACTAAGGACCTTAGGTTCTTACTTAAAGATACTACAACATGCCATCAGTGGGAATCAATCTAAGGACCTCAGGTCTTACTTAAAGATCCTACAACATGCCATCAGTGGGAATCAAACTAAGAACCTCAGGTTCTTACTTAAAGATCCTACAACATGCCATCAGTGGGAATCAAACTAAGGACCTCAGGTTCTTACTTAAAGATCCTACAACATGCCATCAGTGGGAATCAAACTAAGGACCTAAAGTTCTTACTTAAAGATCCTACAACATGCCATCAGTGGGTATCAAACTAAGGACCTAAAGTTCTTACTTAAAGATCCTACAACATGCCATCAGTGGGTATCAAACTAAGGACCTAAAGTTCTTACTTAAAGATACTACAACATGTCATCAGTGGGAATTAAACTAAGGACCTCAGGTTCTTACTTAAAGATTATACAACATGCCATCAGTGGGAATCAAACTAAGGACCTAAAGTTCTTACTTAATGATCCTACAACATGCCATCATTGGGAATTAAACTAAGGACCTCAGGTCTTACTTAAAGATCCTACAACATGCCATCAATGAGAATCAAACTAAGGACCTCAGGTTCTTACTTAAAGATCCTACAACATGCCATCAGTGGGAATCAAACTAAAAACCTAGAGTTCTTACTTAAAGATCCTACAACATGCCATCAGTGGGAATCAAACTAAGGACCTAAAGTTCTTACTTAAAGATCCTACAACATGCCATCAGTGGGAATTAAACTAAGGACCTCAGGTTCTTACTTAAAGATCCTACAACATGCCATCAGTGGGAATCAAACTAAGGACCTAAAGTTCTTACTTAAAGATCCTACAACATGCCATCAGTGGGAATCAAACTAAGGACCTCAGGTCTTACTTAAAGATCCTACAACATGCCATCAGTGGGAATTAAACTAAGGACCTTAGGTTCTTACTTAAAGATCCTACAACATGCCATTAGTGGGAATCAAACTAAGAACCTCAGGTTCTTACTTAAAGATCCTACAACATGCTATCAGTGGGAATCAAACTAAGGACCTAAAGTTCTTACTTAAAGATCCTACAACATGCTATCAGTGGGAATCAAACTAAGGACCTCAGGTCTTACTTAAAGATCCTACAACATGCCATCAGTGGGAATCAAACTAAGGACCTCAGGTCTTACTTAAAGATCCTACAACATGCCATCAGTGGGAATCAAACTAAGGACCTCAGGTTCTACTTAAAGATGCTACAACATGCCATCAGTGGAAATCAATCTAAGGACCTCAGGTCTTACTTAAAGATCCTACAACATGCCATCAGTGGGAATCAAACTAAGAACCTCAGGTTCTTACTTAAAGATCCTACTACATGCCATCAGTGGGAATCAAACTAAGGACCTCAGGTTCTTACTTAAAGATCCTACAACATGCCATCAGTGGGAATCAAACTAAGGACCTCAGGTTCTTACTTAAAGATCCTACAACATGCCATCAGTGGGAATCAAACTAAGGATCTTAGGTTCTTACTTAAAGATGCTACAACATGCCATCAGTGAAAATCAAACTAAGGACCTCAGGTTCTTACTTAAAGATCCTACAACATGCCATCAGTGGGAATCAAACTAAGGACCTCAGGTTCTTACTTAAAGATCCTACAACATGCCATCAGTGGGAATCAAACTAAGGACCTCAGGTTCTTACTTAAAGATCCTACAACATGCCATCAGTGGGAATCAAACTAAGGACCTCTGGTTCTTACTTAAAGATCCTATAACATGCCATCAGTGGGAATCATGCAAGAATATGAAGCGAATTTTATTAATTACAAACTGTTTTTAGTTGTTGGTTGTTTACATGAATATAAAATTCTGGCTAATTCTTACGAAAATAAACTCAGAATTTCAGTAATGTCTAAATCCATGTTTATTAAGTGGCGTCCGTTCAGCAGAACGGAATTGCCTAACTGTTTAAAACGAACATTTGCATTTAATAAAAAGCAGAATTAAATCGTTCGAAAAATGATTTAATACCAGAAAAACGAGGTTAGAGTTCCCATGTAAAAAGAGTTGTTAAATAACCCGCAAATTCGATAAACGAGTTATAGTTAAAAGCATTGAAACTTATTATTTAAATAGGGAGGAAAAATACATCAAAGCTTGTTAGCAAATATAAATAACAATTCCATTTCAAATCAACATCAAAAACTGTTTGTTTATAAAATTAAAAGTTAGCTTATGCGGATTTATCCAAAATAAGTTACAATTGTGACACTAATAGGGCCAATACCTTCTTTGTTTGACCCAGTTACACCGATGTAGCTAATTGTTTGCTTGCTGGTCCGCAAATCAGTAGTAATCGTAACAGCACTTACTTTTTGTTCAATCTCGTCTTCTAATCCTTCCCACACCTCTGTTTTAAGAGCAGGTAGTATTGTGCGGGATGGTATTTTAAACCTGGGCTCTAGAACTTATATAAGGTCTCTAAAACCTTCGTCATTTAAAACCTTTCGTCAATGAAAATGGCTGCAAATTTTTAGTATTATAACTTGTTTTGTTGCCTGGACAGCCACTTGAAATAACTAATTTGCATTTATTACACATTGCTTTACTTTCACTATCTTTGATTACAGTCTTTACCAAATATTAGACCTACGGTTTGACATCGCAGTAACTGTTCACTTGAAAATAGGAAATTTAAATATTACTACTATAGACTTTGTTACATTATGTTTATTCACACATTTAATAAACCCAACTATTACAGCCTTAACATTTTAGTACATTTACAGAATTTTATTTTTTGTAAGATTTAATTAATATAACACGGATTATTTGTTCAAATTATAAAATTAATTAGTTAACAAGTTTTAATATAGTACATAACTAATGAATTTTAATTAACAACTAGGAATTAAAATAATTAACCGAAAGAAATATGTGATTACTAGCAAGATAAAAGCTCCATGCGAAGAAAGGGATTACCATACCAGGTTTGTGGATACAATCGAACATAGCGAGCTCTTATAGGTTGAGGAAAGTTGTTCAACTTGTGACCATTTCCATCTTCGTTACCAACAAAGACCTTTAAAAGATTTAATATCATATTTAACATAATAATATTCAGGTTTAAGATATTAATTATTTAAATTTTATAACTTTTTTAATCGCGCGTTGTTCATCGCTTCACATTTAACTTAAAGGGACTGCAACTAGCAAAATTAAAATGTTTATAAAGGGCATTGTGACGTGTTTGCCAGCCCCTGATTACAATCTAAATGGCTTATGTCCTGCCCAAAAGTTACTGATTTTTGCTATTTTAAATAAAAAAATGTTACGACGGTGCTTAAATTTAAGTTATCGACTTTATATTTAGGTTGTGCATAATTTAAGCTTAAGCATTCGTGTTGACACTGTTTTTAGGGAGCTAGAACAGCGTCCATAGCAACGTGATATAAATACGTTCCATGTCTTGCAAAAAAACAGTTTTATGGACAAAAAAAAAAAATTAAAATGTTTTATCCTGCATCCTGCAGGATTTAAAAAAACATCAATATTGCTATATTGGACATGTTTCAATAAAAAAACGTTTTTTCAGCCAAACAACGACTTAAGACCGAGTACAAACATAAGAAAAGCTCACATAATTATTTTCACACCGGTTCGCGGGATTTTTACAATGTCAATTTTTAAAATTACAAAACTTTAGATTAATAAAAAATTTAAAACTGTCGCAGACCCTTTATTGTTACACGACGCATAATTAAGTTTTGTAACAAGCTATGACGTCACAAAACAATTAGAATAGGGATTGTTTAAACAATGGTTTGCTTGGTTATTATCATCTAGCTTGTAAACAACACACAACTTTTAAAAACAAGTTTTGGTGATTGTAATTGAAACAAATAAACTTTTTAAATTAATTAACACCAATTAATTAAAAACTGTTTCTAAACTTTAAAAATTTAAACAAAATAAATTTTCGTTTTAAATTTAAGCTTACCAGATCATTTCCATTATTTTGGATGAACTGCATATCTGATGTACTGGACCCATAAGATATCTTAAAGCTGGTGACCCAATAAGAACCATTGTAACCTCCTTGTGTCACAACTCCTGTCACTCGAGTTGGTGTCTTGAGGTCAATTTGGATCCATTCCCCAACCCTGTCTATTAATTAAAACAATGTTAATGTTTATTTTCCACTAATTACAAAAGTTGTGAAACTTTATTATAAGATAGAAAATAATTCCAACAACTCACTTTGTTTAGGCCACCAACCCATGGTATGAGCATCCAACCTTGCTTTATGTGGTGATGTGTTGCTGTTGACATAAGAACTAGCTGTGATGTCACTATCCGGTATTCTTCCATCTTTTAACCCAAGTCCACATACACTAACTATAAATATTTATGTTTATTTAGAATCAATCTTATAAGTTAGCATGATTTAGCTTAACTCTTAAATATTTAAATTGTAAAATTAAATATTACAAAATGTTTATAAATTGTTATATTGTCTGCTTACTGTTAGAACCTTGTAACTCAAAATTTGACAACAAATATACATTTAGCGGAATTTAAAAAATGATTTTATTTGTAATTAAAAAAATAACTTTTTACTAAAATATCATTTGATTTTTAAACTTTAAATAACCTTGTATTTGAAGTAAAAAGATCGAGTGGTTAAAGTTTTGTTAACATACAAATGTTGTTTAATTAAAACTGGTTGCGATTTAAAAAACACCGAAAATTTTAATTTATAAACAGAAGAAATTTCAGCAGATATTAAAAAATACAAATTCTAAAAGCTGCGTTTTCTTGGGCACAGATTCCATAAAACATTTAAAGTTATTTAAATTAAAAGTTTATTTAATTAAAACTGACATAATAACTAAACATCGTTTGTTAATACAATAACTAAATATCTATGATAAAATTAATTTTACAGATCAGTTTTAGCACTTTAAAAATGCCACTGTATTAAGTATACTTGTTTATATAAGGAACAATGTTAATAAACCATACAAAATATACTTGCAAGGTTTAAAAAGTTAATTAATTGTCTTAAGATTGTTTTTATTTAAGTTTTGAGGTTCTACCAGTAAGATGATATTATTTAACAAATATAAAGTAACCAAAATACCTGCTTTATCAGGAAAAACTCGTTTTATTACTGCAACAATTTCATCATGACACGAACACTCTCCAGTAGCCCCAATTGCCCCAATTTCACCCCTTGAACCTTTTTCACCTTTCTCCCCAGCTGGGCCAAGCTTTCCTGGTCTACCTTGTTTAGTTTCAGAAGGTTCATGAGCAGATGCAGTGGGACATGCACTAAAACAAACTGGGTTGTTTTGGGATGCAGCTAAGCATAACCAGAAGCACAAAAACATAAATATTTTCAAACTCATTTCGGCAAGTTTCAAGTTACAATTGTTTTAATCTAAACTCATTTAACAAGCTGGTTATACTTTTGTTATTAATATTTATCACAAATAATTGAAAATAACTTTCCGTCTGTTCCGACATTTTTGTATTAAAACACGCAGGTACCAAAACGCACCAAAAATTATATCTTGATTAATTTTAAATCGGCTGTTATTTAAAATTAAAAAAAAACTTTTTAAATGAGATGTGACGACACTATGATGTAACAATGATAGGAACGCAATAAAATACCCATTCGAATTGTTATCTATTAAGATTTGAAGCGGCAGTAACTTAAACTGTTTGAGTGTTAGTCTCTGACTGTTTGAATGGAAATGTAAAGTCGCCTCATTTTTCTTGTATATATAGACTTACAGTCAGAAGCTTTACGATATCTACTTATGACAATTTTTAATTAACTTAATAACCAAACTACGTTAATATTTGTAAACTTAAACAATTTTATCTAGTAACGCATTCAAATAATTTTTAAAATTTAATTGTGATGTCATAATCTACTAAAGTGACGACAAAGCTCGCTATCGGAGCCGTAAAGCAAGTCAACTATTGTGACATGCAACGAGGTTTCCCATAACAGCGTTAAAAATGTGAAACGTTTCAAGATTGTGCCAGTTAAAGTGTGGGGCAACAATCAAAGTAATTTTGTGAACGCTTTTCTGGATGACGGTTCAGATACAAGTATTTGTACTGCAAGCCTTGCAAAGAAATTAGAAGGAGACAAAAGAACACACCGAGCTTTATACAGCAAATTAAGTAACTAGTCATGGGAGCCGAGTTGACTCACTGTATGTAAAGGAGGTCAAACCGAATCGTTTATTGTCGAAAAGCTTTTGGTACTTGATCATATTGTCAATATAGGTGACAGCATTACAACCAAGAAAGTGGCAAACATGTATCCGCATCTGCGTGACCTGAAGTTTCCTGAACTTAAAACAAAATCAGTGGAGCTACTTCTGGGAAACAATGTTCACGATGCATTCAGGGTTTCTGAATGGCGTTACGGCAAAAAGTGCCAGCCTTTTGGCCCGCATAAGGCGTTGGGTTGGGCGTTGTTTGGCTCAGACCATAACCCAAGAAAATCCTCCCAACGAACTAATGTTAACTTTATGCATGAGCCTGAACAAGTATCGACATCATGCAAAGAAATTTCAGATGTTTTTGTCAAGCAATTTTCACGACCTTGATTGTGCGCAAAAGAGCGAAATATCATTAAACGACAAAAGTACGTTGAAAATTATGAACAAAACAGTTTGGCGAAATGGCTGACACTATGAAGTTGTATTACCCTGGAAAAAGAAATATATTAAACTTTTAACGAATAGAAAGATGACACTTCAAAGGCTGCAATCATTGAAAAAGAAGTTTATTGCTAACCCTGAAACTTTTAGCCAATATAGGAAAGAAATCGATAAATATGTAAAATAAGGACATGTGACTGTATTGGCTAATAGGAATTGTGTAAACGATATAACATGGTATAAACCACACCACTGTACGGGCCCTAAGTTCATTATAGTGTTTGATTGTGCTGCAAACTCGGCGTTGTTTCTTTTAATGACGTTTTATTACAGGGACTTTACTAACAGCCTCGTGGAAGTGCTTTTACGATCTGGTTCCAGAACAACATATTAACACTTAGAATAATTGGCTTAACACTCTTGTTGATTGAGAGAACATTAGTATACCCAGATGTTTTAAACCTTAATATTGATTATGGTTGTATTTAGTTTTATCGCTGAAAGAACTGAAGCCCGGTTTTAGTCAAAGGCAATATGTACGTTGGTGGCAGGCTACATAATCTGTCCCTTTAATCACCAAACATCCGATGATTCTTCCATCTAACCAGGTTGTAACCGAGCTCATTGTAAGTATCATAACAGGCATGGGAATTCGGTAACAATCTATGTCTTGTCCCCCATTGATGGCTGAGGTGGAACGAATTTTAAACAGCAGACCTCTGGTGCCACTCAGCGACGACCTGCCTCACAGTTTAATTTAACTGCCATTGAACTAAATAGCGCAACAGCTGCCATTGATCTAAATAGCGCAACAGTTGCCATTGTGCGGGCAGTTAACGACAATCTTTTCCCTAGGTGATCAATAAACTTTATGTCATTTAATGCGTTTTAAAATTACGTTTTCTAGATAAAAGTCTTTAAAATATAAAATATTTAAAAAATTAACATATATATTTATCTTAACAACCGGTTAAAACTTTTTTAACTATTATACTTTTCGCCAAATTTTATTTTAAATATCGGTAAAATATGTTCTTGCGTTAAAAGTATACGCGGGCTTAACGCTGCAGGCTCCCCGTAGTTTAATAAAAAAATTTGCAGGCCGAAAGCTATTAGTCGTAAAATTTTGCAGGCCGAAAGCTATTAGTCGTAAAATTTTGAAGGCCAGAAGCACCCGTCTTTAATCCGTTTATAAAAAGGTTTTTGAAACAAAAATCTTCAAAAAAAATAATTTCTAAAAACTAACATATGTCATTAACGTAACAACCAATAAAAACTTTTATATATACTGTACTTTATGCAAAATTTTTATTTTAAATATCGGTAAAATATGGTCTTACGCTGACTTTATACACGGGAATTTCATCGCCGACTCCCCGCCGTTTTTTTTTTGCGGGACGAACCTTCTGGCAACTCTTTAAACGTTTTATTCTTCGTGTTTTAGTATATAAATTTATATACATTAACACGGGCAATAACTAATAACATATTTATGCACATTCTTCAGTGTAAAAAATGATAAATTAATGCTTTTTCTTCAAATATTGTTTAGAAATAGGCCCCTATTTGGCAAAATACGTGATATCATAAGGCATTGTCTTGCGTCACCTAAAAGCGCGCGCTTTCAAATTATTTTGTTATAGGTTTTAGTTTGTAAAATTAAAAAATAAATTGACACGGGAAAAGAAAGATAACATGTTCTTGCACATTATTCTTTAAAAAAACTATTAATTTACTGCTTATTTTATTTCAAATACTGTCTAAAAAACTGTATAGGAATACGCGAAAATAAAATTTTTCGCGGTAATTAAAATGCAAAATCCCCGCTGTTTTGAAAAAAATCTTCGGGCTGAAGTGTCTGGTTACCTTTTTGGTCAGTTCGCTGGACGTAAAAACTCATAAAAAAGTAAGGCCGAAGTAAGGTTTAACATACAATTAGACTTTCGCTTCCATACTTAATTTGTTAATTAAATACTTTGTGGTTTGTGTTTCGTATCATATAGTTTGTGTCGCATTTTTGTTTTAATTAAGTGTAGCCTTCTTAACGATGCCCATCTTTACAGCGTACTCTATTGGGGTTTAATAATTGTTTAAGCCATAGTAGTTTATTAGATCCTACATTATTCAAGATATAAACTGCATTCAACTAATCAAAATTTTGCGCCAGACTCATCCCGCGGTGCTGCGATTTTTTAAAATTATTCCTCCTTTCTAGTTATATAGCCCATGAACCACCTCTGTTGTCTACACCTCAAAAGCTGATAAAATATATTCTGACAACAACCTTACGTTAAAATAAAATTAAAATGTACGACCCTGAGCCCCACTGTTTAAAAATAAGTTTTGTTTATAAATTCTGGTATTTTTTCGTAAAGTTATTCTATATATACCTTAAACACTTTAGCCTAGCAATCAAAATGCGATCCCAGCAAACGAACATTCGTTTATAAATGCTGGTTTGAAACTGGTAGAAAAAGGCAATCTTTAAATTTAGGAGAATTAGTCACAAGTTTTTTTTGTAAAAAAAACATGTCTTTATTTTTAATTTCATGTCTTTAACATTTAAATATTTTAATAATTGTGAAAGCATAGTTGCATAAAAACAAAAAAACTTTCTACAGTATTTTAATAATTAGTAATGTGCCGATCGCCGTTTTTTTTGATCAGATCACGATCGGATAACGTGACCGAACAATCGGTAACTTTATCGTCACTAAATACAAAAACAATTGACTCTGTATGTTAAACACTTCTACTTATTCACAAGTTTTTTTAAATATTTAACCGTAATATTCAGTATAATTTACAAGAACTAAAAACAATTTTACTAGCGCGGAAATAAAGCGCTGTAAAAGTTTATGGAAATCTATGTGGTTAAGGCATGTAAAGTGCGTGTTTATTTGTGACGTAAAATTAAAAGTGACGTAATTACCGATTTGCCGATTTTGGACCTTGATCGGGTGATCGCAAAATACCTTCAAAAATCGGCGATTTACGATCACCATTTTGATCGGCACATCACTATTAATAATTTGCATTTTCGAAAAATAATCTGAAAAAATAGATGAAATCAATTTTATAGTTGTTTTAAATTTTAAAAGAAGTAACAAAAACAAAATATATTTCAGAAATATAAAACAATAATAATTTCTCATAAAATATGGAGTAATTATAAAGTAAGGGAATACAAAATCTTAAAAGTAATAAAAACTGTAAAATTAACATTATTTTAATTTCTGTTTAGTTAATATAAATTAGAAAATAAAAACAGCAAGAATGGCAACAAATAATTTAGGAACTAAAATAACTCACTAGTATAATATTAAAAATAACTTTAAAAAAATTTTGGCAAAAAAATTATAAAAAAAATTTCACTAATAAATATTAAATAAAATTAAAATATTGTCATGATAAAATTTTTTAAATTTATAAATGTTTAACATAATTCAAAAACTTTAATATTTTTAATTTAAAGTTTCGTTTTATTAACTATCGCTTCACTTTCTTCACAATTATTCGCTTTAATGCTCATGTGCGGTGAACCACGCAGAAGAGAAATTTGAGTCAACAAAAAGAAAAAAGAACCTGAAATTAGAAAAAAGTTTTTGTAAAAACTAAAAAAATAAATTAAACCAAGTTTAAAAATCAAACTATATAAACCAATAAAATATTATTTAAAAAACTTGGCTTTGCTGCTTAGGGTCCTGGGTTCGATTCCCACTGTTCTCAAGCTGTAACGTTATTGAGTAGGGCGTTATAAACGATATAAATTCTGCTAAGCCAGCACTTAATCAGCAGCATAATTATCGGACAATTATAATCTATAATATCCCAAACTGCCACAACTCGAGACTAGATCAGGGTAACAAATATACCTCCATGTTTAGGTAGTAAAGTTGACCTTCCCACATCGAGGATAAACAATTATCAGAAAAAAAAACTCACTAGCCAAGTAAAATCCTGGGTAAACGATGTACAGTGCTTCCCTGAAACCTAAAACTTTGATCATAGGTGGTACTATAAGAGGGGCATTCCCTCCAATATTATTGATCACAAAAATAAACATAGCGATCGCTGTCGCGCGTGACTGGGCAGGAAAGAACTCAACCAAAACAGTGAACAAAACTCCGAACCACATTTCCGCTGTGTTTTAAATAAAATTTGATTACAATAAAGTCATCTCGAAACTGGGTCGGGGTAACTGTTGTTACTCTTAAAAAAATATAAAACTATTTACCGAATAAATAAGCTCCAAAGAGCGAAATGAAAGCATAAGGCGGAGAAAAGTAAAGCGTTCCCGCCGCTAGAGGGCAGGCTATTGCTTGACTAACGACCAAAACCCACAATCTTGTTCGTACACCTAAAAAAATTTGATTTAAAATTAAAACCCCCAAAAAAATGAAATATTTCTAAATACAAATCTACAAAATTTGTGTTATATTAATAATACTGCCAATTTACACATAATAGGACATTTATATTAACCCCCTTATACCCTATCCCTTCTCTGAAAATAAAACTGTTTTATTGTACTTATTTATCTTTAACGTGGGAAGGTCGAATGCACAACCTAAACATAGAGTAACATCAGTTACCCCGACCCGGTCTCAAGTTGGCAGTTTGGGGTATAATAATTGCTCAATAATTAAGCTGCTGATTAAGTGCTGGCTCAGCAGAAGTTTATATCGTTTATAGCGCCTTACTTAAGGGCTTTACAGCATGGAAGCAGTGGGAATCGAACAACAGAACTTATGTAGTAAAGACAAGGGTTTTGACCACTACACCATGCTGCCAACCTTTAATTTATGTCAAAATTTTCAGATAATGCCGTTTTCGAAACCTATTTTAGAAAAATGTCCATTCAGTAAAATCAAATTTTTAATAATATGATCAAAATAAAAATTACCGTATTTAGAAGCGAGTAAATCAGACAAAATTCCACCAGTGATTATCCCAATCGTTCCACCAACAATGGAAGTTAAACTCATCCACAACCCCACCTCTGTGCCGGGGTAATATTGATCAAAATATAACTGACTGTTGTAAGACCAACAAAAACTTGCTGAAAATATTAAAATTTGATTTAGATTTTGTTATCCTTGATGTGGGAAGGTCGACTTCATGACCTGAACATAGATGAATATTTGTTACCCCGAACCTGTCTCGAGTTAACTTTAGCAGTTTGGCATATTATTATTATTTTTTTGTATATATCTTTATCCTCGATGTGGGAAAGTCGAATGCGCAACTTAAACATAGAGTAACACAAGTTACTCCGACCCAGTCTCGAGTTGCCTGTGGCAGTTTGAGAGCAGAAGGAATCGAACCAAAGACCTCATGTAGTAAAGCCAAGTGATCTGACCACTACAGTATGGAGGGTAAGGTTTAAAGTTTGATTCCCAGTACCGGCATGTTGAAGCACCGACTAAGGATTTTATTGCATGAATATAAAAACTCACCAGAATGTCTGAATGAAGCCCCAACCAGTAACAATAAGATAGTCGAAGATTTGATAAATAATTTGAAAGTTGTCATATTGATTTCAACACCGACTGCTTTTCTAAATAATAAAATTTATAGCCAGGTTTATAAATAGCTTAGTTAAAAATATAGTTTGCAAAATAGGCCAAATAACTTTTAAACATTTCTCCAAAAAAATAAGAAAATTTACGGCAAACTTAAAAAATACAATTTTTATAATGAAAACGACAGCATGGTGTAGTGGTAAGAACAGTTGCTACACCACACATAAGGTCGTGGGTTCAATCCCCACTGCTCTTATGCTGTAGCACCCTTAAGTAAGGTGTTATAAACGGTGTGAACACCTGCTGAGCCAACACTTAATCAGCAGATTAATTATCAGACAAATATATTGAATAATATCCCAAACTGCCAAAGTCAACTCTATGTTTAGGTCATGAGATCGACCTTCTCACATCGAGGATAAAGAATTACAGAAAACGGGTTCATTTATTAAACATTTTATCAAAAGTATTAAATACCAAAGTCTATCTCATATTTGTTATTCTCTTCAGCTTGTTCTATAATTTTACGTTCTGGTTCTTTGACAGAGAAATATAAAATAATCGCCATAATTATGCCTGGAGCTCCAGCTATAAAGTAACACCAAAGCACAAAAACATAAAAATTTTCAAACTCATTCTTTAAATTCTTTAAATTTTTAAATTCTTTAAATTCTTATTAAATTCTTTAAATTCATTCTTTAAATTCTTTAAATTTTAAAATTCTTTAAATTTTTAAATTCTTTAAATTACCCCCCCTCCCACACTTCAAAGGCTGCAATCATTGAAAAAGAAGTTTATTGCTAACCCTGAAACTTTTAGCCAATATAGGAAAGAAATCGATAAATATGTAAAATAAGGACATGTGACTGTATTGGCTAATAGGAATTGTGTAAACGATATAACATGGTATAAACCACACCACTGTACGGGCCCTAAGTTCATTATAGTGTTTGATTGTGCTGCAAACTCGGCGTTGTTTCTTTTAATGACGTTTTATTACAGGGACTTTACTAACAGCCTCGTGGAAGTGCTTTTACGATCTGGTTCCAGAACAACATATTAACACTTAGAATAATTGGCTTAACACTCTTGTTGATTGAGAGAACATTAGTATACCCAGATGTTTTAAACCTTAATATTGATTATGGTTGTATTTAGTTTTATCGCTGAAAGAACTGAAGCCCGGTTTTAGTCAAAGGCAATATGTACGTTGGTGGCAGGCTACATAATCTGTCCCTTTAATCACCAAACATCCGATGATTCTTCCATCTAACCAGGTTGTAACCGAGCTCATTGTAAGTATCATAACAGGCATGGGAATTCGGTAACAATCTATGTCTTGTCCCCCATTGATGGCTGAGGTGGAACGAATTTTAAACAGCAGACCTCTAGTGCCACTCAGCGACGACCTGCCTCACAGTTTAATTTAACTGCCATTGAACTAAATAGCGCAACAGCTGCCATTGATCTAAATAGCGCAACAGTTGCCATTGTGCGGGCAGTTAACGACAATCTTTTCCCTAGGTGATCAATAAACTTTATGTCATTTAATGCGTTTTAAAATTACGTTTTCTAGATAAAAATCTTTAAAATATGAAATATTTAAAAAATTAACATATATATTTATCTTAACATCCGGTTAAAACTTTTTTAACTATTATACTTTTCGCCAAATTTTATTTTAAATATCGGTAAAATATGTTCTTGCGTTAAAAGTATACGCGGGCTTAACGCTGCAGGCTCCCCGTAGTTTAATAAAAAAATTTGCAGGCCGAAAGCTATTAGTCGTAAAATTTTGCAGGCCGAAAGCTTATAGTCGTAAAATTTTGAAGGCCAGAAGCACCCGTCTTTAATCCGTTTATAAAAAGGTTTTTGAAACAAAAATCTTCAAAAAAAATAATTTCTAAAAACTAACATATGTCATTAACGTAACAACCAATAAAAACTTTTATATATACTGTACTTTATGCAAAATTTTTATTTTAAATATCGGTAAAATATGGTCTTACGCTGACTTTATACACGGGAATTTCATCGCCGACTCCCCGCCGTTTTTTTTTTGCGGGACGAACCTTCTGGCAACTCTTTAAACGTTTTATTCTTCGTGTTTTAGTATATAAATTTATATACATTAACACGGGCAATAACCAATAACATATTTATGCACACTCTTCAGTGTAAAAAATGATAAATTAATGCTTTTTCTTCAAATATTGTTTAGAAATAGGCCCCTATTTCGCAAAATACGTGATATCATAAGGCATTGTCTTGCGTCACCTAAAAGCGCGCGCTTTCAAATTATTTTGTTATAGGTTTTAGTTTGTAAAATTAAAAAATAAATTGACACGGGAAAAGAAAGATAACATGTTCTTGCACATTATTCTTTAAAAAAACTATTAATTTACTGCTTATTTTATTTCAAATACTGTCTAAAAAACTGTATAGGAATACGCGAAAATAAAATTTTTCGCAGTAATTAAAATGCAAAATCCCCGCTGTTTTGAAAAAAATCTTCGGGCTGAAGTGTCTGGTTACCTTTTTGGTCAGTTCGCTGGACGTAAAAACTCATAAAAAAGTAAGGCCGAAGTAAGGTTTAACATACAATTAGACTTTCGCTTCCATACTTAATTTGTTAATTAAATACTTTGTGGTTTGTGTTTCGTATCATATAGTTTGTGTCGCATTTTTGTTTTAATTAAGTGTAGCCTTCTTAACGATGCCCATCTTTACAGCGTACTCTATTGGGGTTTAATAATTGTTTAAGCCATAGTAGTTTATTAGATCCTACATTATTCAAGATATAAACTGCATTCAACTAATCAAAATTTTGCGCCAGACTCATCCCGCGGTGCTGCGATTTTTTAAAATTATTCCTCCTTTCTAGTTATATAGCCCATGAACCACCTCTGTTATCTACACCTCAAAAGCTGATAAAATATATTCTGACAACAACCTTACGTTAAAATAAAATTAAAATGTACGACCCTGAGCCCCACTGTTTAAAAATAAGTTTTGTTTATAAATTCTGGTATTTTTTCGTAAAGTTATTCTATATATACCTTAACCACTTTAGCCTAGCAATCAAAATGCGATCCCAGCAAACGAACATTCGTTTATAAATGCTGGTTTGAAACTGGTAGAAAAAGGCAATCTTTAAATTTAGGAGAATTAGTCACAAGTTTTTTTTGTAAAAAAAACATGTCTTTATTTTTAATTTCATGTCTTTAACATTTAAATATTTTAATAATTGTAAAAGCATAGTTGCATAAAAACAAAAAAATTTTCTACAGTATTTTAATAATTAGTAATGTGCCGATCGCCGTTTTTTTTGATCAGATCACGATCGGATAACGTGACCGAACAATCGGTAACTTTATCGTCACTAAATACAAAAACAATTGACCCTGTATGTTAAACACTTCTACTTATTCACAAGTTTTTTTAAATATTTAACCGTAATATTCAGTATAATTTACAAGAACTAAAAACAATTTTACTAGCGCGGAAATAAAGCGCTGTAAAAGTTTATGGAAATCTATGTGGTTAAGGCATGTGCGTGTTTATTTGTGACGTAAAATTAAATGTGACGTAATTACCGATCTGCCGATTTTGGACCTTGATCGGGTGATCGCAAAATACCTTCAAAAATCGGCGATTTACGATCACCATTTTGATCGGCACATCACTATTAATAATTTGCATTTTCGAAAAATAATCTGAAAAAATAGATGATATCAATTTTAAAGTTCTTGAAAATTTTAAAAGAAGTAACAAAAACAAAATATATTTCAGAAATATAAAACAATAATTCTCATAAAATATGGAGTAATTATAAAGTAAGGGAATACAAAATCTTAAAAGTAATAAAAACTGTAAAATTATTTAAATTTCTGTTTATTTGATATAAATTAGAAAATAAAAACAGCAAGAATGGCAACAAATAATTTAGGAACTAAAATAACTCACTAGTATAATATTAAAAATAACTTTAAAAAAATTTTGGCAAAAAATTATAAAAAAAATTTCACTAAAATATTGTCATGATAAAATTTTTTAAATTTATAAATGTTTAAAATAATTCAAAAACTTTTTTTTTCAATTTAAAGTTTTGTTTTATTAACTATCGCTTCACTTTCTTCACAATTATTCGCTTTAATGCTCATGTGCGGTGAACCACGCAGAAGAGAAATTTGAGTCAACAAAAAGAAAAAAGAACCTGAAATTAGAAAAAAGTTTTCGTAAAACTAACTAAAAAAAGGGTTTAAAAATCAAACTATATAAACCAATAAAATATTATTCAAAAAAATTGGCTTTGCTGCATGAGGTCCTGGGTTCGATTCCCACTGCTCTCAAGCTGTAACGTTATTAAGTAAGGTGCTTAAACTCCTGCTAAGCCAGCACTTAATCAGCAGCTTAATTATCAGACAATTATAATCTATAATATCCCGAACTGCCACAACTCGAGACTGGGTCAGGGTAACAAATATACCTCCATGTTTAGGTCGTAAAGTCGATCTTTCACACATCGAGGATAAACAGTTATAAAGAAAAAAAAAACTTACTAGCCAA
This sequence comes from Corella eumyota, assembly GCF_963082875.1. Lineage (NCBI taxonomy): Eukaryota > Metazoa > Chordata > Ascidiacea > Phlebobranchia > Corellidae > Corella > Corella eumyota. The sequence goes on along the minus strand of NC_137495.1, from coordinate 15,211,983 downwards.
GTAAAATCCTGGGTAAACGATGTACAGTGCTTCCCTGAAACCTAAAACTTTGATCATAGGTGGTACTATAAGAGGGGCATTCCCTCCGATATTATTGATCACAAAAATAAACATAGCGATCGCTGTCGCGCGTGACTGGGCAGGAAAGAACTCAACCAAAACAGTGAACAAAACTCCGAACCACATTTCCGCTGTGTTTTAAATAAAATTTGATTACAATAAAGTCATCTCGAAACTGGGTTGGGGTAACTGTTGTTACTCTTAAAAAATATGAAATATTTACCGAATAAATAAGCTCCAAAGAGCGAAATAAAAGCATAAGGCGGAGAAAAGTAAAGAGTTCCCGCCGCTAGAGGGCAGGCTATTGCTTGACTAACAACCAAAACCCATAATCTTGTTCGTAAACCTAAAAAAATTAAATTTAAAATTAAACCCCCACAAAAATATGGAATATTTCTAAATACAAAACTACAAAATTTGTGTTATATTAATAATACTGTCAATTTACACATAATTGGACATTTATATTAACCCCTTACACCCTATCCCTTCTCTGAAAATAAAACTGTTTTTGTACTTATTTATCCTCGATGTGGGAAGGTCGAATGCACAACCTAAACATAGAGTAACATCAGTTACCCCGACCCAGTCTCAAGTTGGCAGTTTGGGATATTATAATTACTCAATAATTAAGCTGCTGATTAAGTGTTGGCTCAGCAGGAGTTTATATCGTTTATAGCGCCTTACTTAAGGGCTCTACAGCATGAAAGCAGTGGGGATCGAACAACAGAACTTATGTAGTAAAGACAAGGGTTTTGACCACTACACCATGCTGCCAAACTTTAATTTATGTCAAAATTTTCAGATAATGCCATTTTCGAAAACTATTTTAGAAAAAAGTCCATTCAGTAAAATCAATTTTTAATAATATGATCAAAATAAAGATTACCGTATTTAGAAGCGAGTAAATCGGACAAAATTCCACCAGTGATTATCCCAATCGTTCCACCAACGATGGAAGTTAAACTCATCCACAACCCCACCTCTGTGCCGGGGTAATATTGATCAAAATATAACTGACTGTTGTAAGACCAACAAAAACTTGCTGAAAATATTAAAATTTGATTTAGATTTTGTTATCCTCGATGTGGGAAGGTCGACTTCATGACCTAAACAAAGATGAATATTTGTTACCTTGACCCAGTCTCGAGTTAACTTTAGCAGTTTGGGATATTATTATTTTTTTTTGTATATATCTTTATCCTCGATGTGGGAAAGTCGAATGCGCGACTTAAACATAGAATAACATCAGTTACCCTGACCTAGTTTCGAGTTGCCTGTGGCCGTTTGGGATATTATAGATTATAATTGCCTGATAAATAAGCTGCTAATTAAGTTCTGGCTCAGCAGGAGTTTATAGCTCCTTACTCAAAAGCACTACAGCACGAGAGCAGAAGGGATCGAACCAAAGACCTCATGTAGTAAAGCAAAGTGATTCGACCACTACAGTATGTAGGGTGAGGTTTAAAGTTTGATTCCCAGTAGCGGCATGTTGAAGCACCGACTAAGGATTTTATTGCATAAATATAAAGCTCACCAGAATGTCTGAATGAAGCCCCAACCAGTAACAATAAGATAGTTGGAGATTTGATAAATAATTTGAAAGTTGTCAAAATTGATTTCAACACCGACTGCTTTTCTAAATAATCAAATTTATAGCCAGGTTTATAAATAGCTTAGTTAAAAATATAGTTTGCAAAATAGGCCAAATAACTTTTAAACATTTCTCCAAAATAAAGAGAAATTTTACGACAGACTTAAAAAACATAATTCTTATAATGAAAATGGCAGAATGGTGTAGTGGTAAGAACACTTGCTACACCACCATGAGGTTGTGGGTTCAATCCCCACTGCTCTCATGTGGTAGCGCCCTTAAGTAAGGTGTTATAAACGGTGTGAACTCCTACTGAGCCAACACTTAATCAGCAGCATAATTATCAGACAAATATATTTAATAATATCCAAAACTGCTAAAGGCAACTCGAGACTGAGTCGGGGTAACTAATGTTACTCTATGTTTAGGTCGTGAGATCGACCTTCCCACATTGAGGATAAATAAATCCAAAAAACAGTTTTATTTATTAAACATTTTATCAAAAGTATTAAATACCAAAGTCTATCTCATATTTGTTATTCTCTTCAGCTTGTTCTATAATTTTACGTACTGGTTCTCTGACAGAGAAATATAAAATAATCGCCATAATTATGCCTGGAGCTCCAGCTATAAAGTAACACCAACGCCAGCTCTAAGAAAAAATTAACAAAAGATTAGTTAAAAATCAATTCAAAACAATAAAATTAATTTTTTGGGGGTTGATTTGATAAAAAAACCTAAAAATAAATTGTTCAAAAATAGGGTAGGCTACTACGTTATGAGAGTAGTAGGAATCGAACCCAAGTTCTCATGTAGTAAAGCCAAGTGTTCTGACTACTACACCGCACTGTCGTTCAAAAAATATTTAAAATATTTTCACCATTCCAAGAATGTTGGCGTCAGTCACATAATTTCCAACAGCAAATGCCAAACCATATCCAAAATAAATTCCAAAGTTGAAAAAACTCATCGCAAAAGCTCAAACTTTCTGTGAGAAAATGTCGGCCACCAAACTTGAGGTAAGAGGAGTACAGGCCGACTCTCTGAGAAAAAAGTTTTAGGTTTATAAGAGAATTTATTATACATACAAAAAAATTTGATATTATTAAAGTTTGTTAAGACCCTAGCATAAGAGCAGTGGGAATTGAACACAGAACCTCACGTAGTGATGCCAAGTGCTCTTACCACTACACCATGCTTCACCCACAAATTAAGTTAAAAATAATAACTGGTACAAAAAACTTTTTTTTTTTAAATATTTTTTTACTGAAACAAACTTTAAACTCACCCTGCCCCAAAGCCAACTCTCAGCAAAGCTAACAACCAATAAGTGTCGGCAAATCCGGTGGTAAAAGTCATTACCGAGTAAAAGAAAACACTTGCAGATAATATCTGGATTCTAAACCATAAAATAAAAAGAGTTTTATAAAAAGTTAATTAAAAATTTTAATATTAAAAAGCAAAATAAATAAAAAAAAATTTTTGAAAGATTTTAGGTTTGCATAGAAAATGGAGTTACTGACATTTTACTAAAAACTATATTCCCAAAAAACACCATTTTACTAACAATAGCACATTTTCAGTTACCTCTCTTTTACTCAAAAAAAAGTTATAAAACAAATTATAAAAAAAATTAATCCCCACAGCTCTCATGATGTAGCGCCCTTGAGTAAGGTGCTAAAAACGGTATAAACTCCTGCTGAGCCAACACTTAATCAGCAGCTTAATTATCGGGCAACTATATTCTCTATATTATCCCAAACTGCTACAGGCAACTCGATACTGGGTCAGAGTAAATGATGTTACTCTATGTTTAGGTCGTGAAGTTGACCTTTCCACATTAAGGATAAATAAAAAGAAAAAATAGTCGGTAATCAACCTGTTATATTTATCGCCAACAATTCCCATTACAACTCCCATAACAGTAAAAATGGCAATAAATATTGGACCAGCAAGAACTTGGTATTCTATTCCCTGGCCTGAGTAATTCCATTCACAATATATCGTTCCATTCAATCCCATGAGATTACATCTAAAAATTAAGATTATTAATAATTTACTTTGTTAGTTAGCATGTTGTAACATCCTTGAGTAAGACCTGAGATCCTGGGTTTGATTCCCGCTGCTGGCATAATGTAGCATCATTAGGTAAGACCTGAGATTCTGGGTTTGATTCCCACTGCTGGCATGTTGTAGCATCCTTAAGTAAGACATGAGATCCTGAGTTTGATTCCTACTACTAGCATGTTGTAGCATTCTTGAGTAAGACCTGCAATCCTGGGTTTGATTCCTACTGCTGGCATGTTGTAGCATCCTTAAGTAAGATCTGAGATGCTGGATTTGATTCCCACTGCTAGCAAGTTGTAACATCTTTGAGTAAGACCTGGGGTTCTTGAATTGATTCCCAATAAAATAATATTAGCATGCAAAATTAACAACTACTCACTGTGTTGAATTCTTCACATCTCTGCATTTTGTGTTTAACAGTTTTTCAACATTTATGTCCAAGGTCAAACAAGCCATGTCTCCAAAATGAACGTCCTGTGCCATTTCCTTTGAGGTGACACCGATCATAAAATGACCCAACTCCCCGAACCCATAACACAACATTAGGATTGTTATACAATACCAATGATACATGGGCTCCCCTTTAAATGTTTTAACCATTTTGAAATTGTTTTCCTGATGTTAAAGTAAACTGAATTTAAATTCTGTTAAAATATATTTTTACATTTATTAATTAGTGATGCGGAAAGGTCGACTTGACAACTTAAAAAAAGCTGCTGATTAAGTGCTAGTTCAAGTTCATACGGTTTATAGCACCTTATTTAAGAGCGCTACAGCATGGAAGCAATGAGAATCGAACCCAGAACCCTCATGTTGTAAACCCAAGTGTTTTTTTTTTGAAAATATCTTTATCCTCGATGTGGGAAAGTCGAATGCGCGACTTAAACATAAAAAGTATATATAAATTTAAAATTTGATAAATAAAAATTGTTCGTTATTCGTTTAAATATTAATAAAATAATAAAAACATTTTTCAGCAAAAAAGATTTAATTTATGCCAGAATATATCAGCTAACGCAAACAATTTTGGCAAATATTACCAGACCATAACTTTTCTGATATTTTTAACTTAAATATATCTTAACATCTTTTTATTTTTACTTTATAATTTGCTCAATTAATCTAAAAACATCTGTTTTTGGTCTGTTTACAAAATCACATTTCCTCAACGCGATGTCAACAAAAAGTTGAAGTAGTTACTCATATGCGGCGTACGAAAAATGTCACCACTTTTTAAATATTCATTGCAAGAAAGTCGCCTTCAAGACCTAAATATAGAGTAACAACTGTTACCTTGACCCAGTCCTAAGTTGCCTTTAGCAGGTTAGAGTATTATTGATTATATTTGCACAATAAATAAACTGCTATATAAGTTATGACCCAGCAAGAGTTTATGTCGTTTATAGCACCTTACTCAAGGGCGCTACTGCATGAGAGCAGTGGGACTTAAATCTAGGACCTCGTATAGAAAAGCCAAGTGTTCTGACTACTAAACCAGGCTGCCTTAACATAATTTAACTAAAAACATTTTACCAAATAAACATGAATTAGAAACTGTACAAAAAACGATGTTTTACCATTTTTATCACAAACAAACAAGCCCAAGATATTCACCTCAAAAACTACCAAGCGACCTAACTACTAAGACTAAAACGCAAGACATCTACCTAAAAACCTAGCAAGCGAACCAACTACTAAGACTGTAGTGCAAGACATCTACCAAAAATCCTAACAAGTGACCTAACTACTTAGACTAAAGCGCAACACATCTACCAAAAAATCTCGCAAGCAACCTAACTACTAAGACTGAAGCGCAACACATCTACCAAAAAAACTAGCAAGCGACCTAACTACTAAGACTGAAGCGCAAGACATCTACCAAAAAATCTCGCAAGCAACCTAACTACTAAGACTGAAGCGCAACACATCTACCAAAAAAACAAGCAAGCGACCTAACTACTAAGACTGTAGTGCAAGACATCTACCAAAAATCCTAACAAGTGACCTAACTACTTAGACTAAAGCGCAACACATCTACCAAAAAATCTCGCAAGCAACCTAACTACTAAAACTGAAGCGCAACACATCTACCAAAAAACCTAGCAAGCGACCTAACTACTAAGACTGAAGCGCAAGACATCTACCAAAAAAACTAGCAAGCAACCTAACTAATAAGACTAAAGCGCAAGACATCTAACAAAAAAACCAGCAAGCGACCTAACTACCTAAACGGACCAAAGCTTTAAAACTATGCCAACTTAGGGGAAAACAGTTCCTGCCATAGCGTAGGTGATCCGATATTCATAAAAGCGAACAGTCGATCAAAGCCATCGGCCTAAAGGCACTACAAGCTAATCAGACGCGCTTATAAAACCAACGAATATCCACGTACGGAGAAGTGGTTGGCCTCCCATTGTCGCTGGGAGGTCTCCCATTTACACTTCCCTAACTGTTAGTTGAACATCGAAATCTTGAGCCTAGGTTAAGCTTAAAATGAAGCTATTTGTGGTCCTTTGTAAAAGTCCAAGTTTACGCTTTGTATATGTGTTGGCTTAGCATAAGCAAAAATTTATTTTAAACGACAATTTTTTTGATTTTTGTAAATAAAAAATGTTTTGGGTGAAAATTGTGACATGTTGAAAATTGAAAGCTTGCGTCGTTCGTCCGGTTTATAAAATGCGGAAAAGCGGAATTTTTAAACCTTACCCTAATCTAAGGTTGAAAATATAGGAAAGATATTTAACATATTTAGAGCATGAGATTTTCTTAAAAGAGCATTTCAAGGCACAATATTTTAGTAAAAGGTAATTAAAAAGTTAACTCAGAACCTGAGTTCTTTTTTCATAATGATGCACACTATAAGGCTAATAATAAAGATGCTACAACATACCATCAGTGGGAATTAAACCCAGGATCTCAGGTCTTAAGGATGTTACAACATGCCATCAGTGGGAATCAAACTAAAGACCTCAGGTCCTACTTAAAGATGCTATAACATGCCATCAGTGGGAATCAAACTAAAAACCTTAGGTTCTTACTTAAAAATGCTACAACATGCCATCAGTGAGAATCAAACCAAGGACCTCAGGTTCTTACTTAAAGATCCTACAACATGCCATCAGTGGGAATCAAACTAAGGACCTTAGGTTCTTTTTTAAAGATGCTACAACATGCTATCAGTGGGAATCAAACTAAGGACCTCAGGTTCTTACTTAAAGATCCTACAACATGCCATCAGTGGGAATCAAACTAAGGACCTCAGGTTCTTACTTAAAGATGCTACAACATGCCATCAGTGGGAATCAAACTAAGGACCTCAGGTTCTTACTTAAAGATCCTACAACATGCCATCAGTGGGAATCAAACTAAGGACCTAAAGTTCTTACTTAAAGATGCTACAACATGCCATCAGTGGGAATCAAACTAAGGACCTCAGGTTCTACTTAAAGATCCTACAACATGCCATCAGTGGGAATCAAACTAAGGACCTAAAGTTCTTACTTAAAGATGCTACAACATGCTATCAGTGGGAATCAAACTAAGGACCTCAGGTTCTTACTTAAAGATCCTACAACATGCCATCAGTGGGAATCAAACTAAGGACCTCAGGTTCTTACTTAAAGATCCTACAACATGCCATCAGTGGGAATCAAACTAAGGACCTCAGGTTCTTACTTAAAGATCCTACAACATGCCATCAGTGGGAATCAAACTAAGGACCTCAGGTTCTTACTTAAAGATCCTACAACATGCCATCAGTGGGAATCAAACTAAGGACCTCAGGTTCTAATTTAAAGATCCTACAACATGCCATCAGTGGGAATCAAACTAAGGACCTCAGGTTCTTACTTAAAGATCCTACAACATGCCAGCAGTGGGAATTAAACTAAGGACCTCAGGTTCTTACTTAAAGATCCTACAACATGCCATCAGTGGGAATCAAACTAAGAACCTCAGGTTCTTACTTAAAGATCCTACAACATGCCATCAGTGGGAATCAAACTAAGGACCCCAGGTTCTTACTTAAAGATGCTACAACATGCCATCAGTGGGAATTAAACTAAGGACCCCAGGTTCTTTTTTAAAGATTATACAACATGCCATCAGTGAAAATTAAACTAAGGACCTCAGGTTCTTACTTAAAGATCCTACAACATGCCATCAGTGGGAATCAAACTAAGAACCTCAGGTTCTTACTTAAAGATCCTACAACATGCCATCAGTGAAAATTAAACTAAGGACCTCAGGTTCTTACTTAAAGATCCTACAACATGCCATCAGTGGGAATCAAACTAAGAACCTCAGGTTCTTACTTAAAGATCCTACAACATGCCATCAGTGGGAATCAAACCAAGGACCTCAGGTTCTTACTTAAAGATCCTACAACATGCCATCAGTGGGAATCAAACTAAGAACCTCAGGTTCTTACTTAAAGATACTACAACATGCCATCAGTGGGAATTAAACTAAGGACCTCAGGTTCTTTTTTAAAGATGATACAACATGCCATCAGTGGGGTTCAAACTAAGGACCCCAGGTTCTTACTTAAAGATCCTACAACATGCCATCAGTGGGAATTAAACTAAGGACCTCAGGTTCTTTTTTAAAGATGATACAACATGCCATCAGTGGGGTTCAAACTAGGGACCTCAGGTTCTTACTTAAAGATGCTACAACATGCCATCAGTGGGAATCAAACCAAGGACCTCAGGTTCTTACTTAAAGATCCTACAACATGCCATCAGTGGGAATCAAACTAAGAACCTCAGGTTCTTACTTAAAGATACTACAACATGCCATCAGTGGGAATTAAACTAAGGACCTCATGTTCTTTTTTAAAGATGATACAACATGCCATCAGTGGGAATCAAACTAAGGACCTCAGGTTCTTACTTAAATATTATACAACATGCCATCAGTGGGAATCAAACTAAGAACCTCAGGTTCTTTTTTAAAGATTATACAACATGCCATCAGTGGGGTTCAAACTAGGGACCTCAGGTTCTTACTTAAAGATCCTACAACATGCCATCAGTGGGAATCAAACTAAGGACCTCAGGTTCTTACTTAAAGATCCTACAACATGCCATCAGTGGGAATCAAACTAAGGACCTCAGGTTCTTACTTAAAGATCCTACAACATGCCATCAGTGGAAATCAAACTAAGAACCTCAGGTCTTACTTAAAGATCCTACAACATGCCATCAGTGGAAATCAAACTAAGAACCTCAGGTCTTACTTAAAGATCCTACAACATGCCATCAGTGGGAATCAAACTAAGGACCTCAGGTTCTTACTTAAAGATCCTACAACATGCCATCAGTGGGAATCAAACTAAGGACCTCAGGTTCTTACTTAAAGATCCTACAACATGCCATCAGTGGAAATCAAACTAAGAACCTCAGGTCTTACTTAAAGATGCTACAACATGCCATCAGTGAAAATCAAACTAAGAACCTCAGGTTCTTACTTAAAGATGCTACAACATGCCATCAGTGAAAATCAAACTAAGAACCTCAGGTTCTTACTTAAAGATCCTACAACATGCCATCAGTGGGAATCAAACTAAGAACCTCAGGTTCTTACTTAAAGATCCTACAACATGCCATCAGTGGGAATCAAACTAAAGACCTCAGGTTCTTACTTAAAGATCCTACAACATGCCATCAGTGGGAATCAAACTAAGGACCTCAGGTTCTTACTTAAAGATCCTACAACATGCCATCAGTGGGAATCAAACTAAGGACATCAGGTTCTTACTTAAAGATCTTACAACATGCCATCAGTGGGAATCAAACTAAGGACCTCAGGTTCTTACTTAAAGATCCTACAACATGCCATCAGTGGGAATCAAACTAAGGACCTCAGGTTCTTACTTAAAGATGATACAACATGCCATCAGTGGGAATCAAACTAAAGACCTCAGGTTCTTACTTAAAGATCCTACAACATGCCATCAGTGGGGTTCAAACTAAGCACCTCAGGTTCTTACTTAAAGATGATACAACATGCCATCAGTGGGAATCAAACTAAGGACCTCAGGTTCTAATTTAAAGATCCTACAACATGCCATCAGTGGGAATCAAACTAAGGACCTCAGGTTCTTACTTAAAGATGCTACAACATGCCATCAGTGGGAATCAAACTAAGGACCTCAGGTTCTTACTTAAAGATCCTACAACATGCCAGCAGTGGAAATCAAACTAAGGACCTCAGGTTCTTACTTAAAGATCCTACAACATGCCATCAGTGGGAATCAAACTAAGGACCTCAGGTTCTTACTTAAAAATGCTACAACATGCCATCAGTGGGAATCAAACTAAGGACCTCAGGTTCTTACTTAAAGATCCTACAACATGCCATCAGTGGGAATCAAACTAAGGACCTCAGGCTCTTACTTAAAGATCCTACAACATGCCATCAGTGGGAATCAAACTAAGGACCTCAGGCTCTTACTTAAAGATCCTACAACATGCCATCAGTGGGAATTAAACTAAGGACCTCAGATTCTACCTAAAGATCCTACAACATGCCATCAGTGGGAATCAAACTAAGGACCTCAGGTTCTACTTAAAGATCCTACAACATGCCATCAGTGGGAATCAAACTAAGGACCTCAGGTTCTTACTTAAAGATCCTACAACATGCCAGCAGTGGGAATCAAACTAAAGACCTCAGGTTCTTACTTAAAGATCCTACAACATGCCATCAGTGGGAATCAAACTAAGGACCTCAGGTTCTTACTTAAAGATCCTACAACATGCCATCAGTGGGAATCAAACTAAGGACCTCAGGTTCTTACTTAAAGATCCTACAACATGCCATCAGTGGGAATCAAACTAAGGACCTCAGGTTCTACTTAAAGATGCTACAACATGCCATCAGTGGGAATCAAACTAAGGACCTCAGGTTCTACTTAAAGATGCTACAACATGCCATCAGTGGGAATCAAACTAAGGACCTCAGGTTCTTACTTAAAGATCCTACAACATGCCATCAGTGGGAATCAAACTAAGGACTTCAGGTTCTTACTTAAAGATGCTACAACATGCCATCAGTGGGAATCAAACTAAGGACCTCAAGTTCTTACTTAAAGATACTACAACATGCCATCAGTGGGAATCAAACTAAGGACCTCAGGTTCTTACTTAAAGATCCTACAACATGCCATCAGTGGGAATCAAACTTAGGACCTCAGGTTCTACTTAAAGATCCTACAACATGCCATCAGTGAAAATCAAACTAAGGACCTCAGGTTCTTACTTAAAGATCCTACAACATGCCATCAGTGGGAATCAAACTAAGGACCTCAGGTTCTACTCAAAGATGCTACAACATGCCATCAGTGGGAATCAAACTAAGAACCTCAGGTTCTAACTTAAAGATTCTACAACATGCCATCAGTGAGAATCAAACTAAGGACCTCAGGTTCTACTTAAAGATCCTTCAACATGCCATCAGTGAAAATCAAACTAAGGACCTCAGGTTCTACTTAAAGATCCTACAACATGCCATCAGTGAAAATCAAACTAAGGACTTCAGGTTCTACTTAAAGATGCTACAACATGCCAGCAGTGGGAATCAAACTATGGACCTCAGGTTCTTACTTAAAGATCCTACAACATGCCATCAGTGGGAATCAAACTAAGGGCCTCAGGTTCTTACTTAAAGATCCTACAACATGCTATCAGTGGGAATCAAACTAAGGACCTCAGGTTCTTACTTAAAGATCCTACAACATGCCATCAGTGGGAAACAAACTAAGGACCTCAGGTTCTTACTTAAAGATCCTACAACATGCCATCAGTGAAAATCAAACTAAGGACCTCGGGTTCTACTTAAAGATGCTACAACATGCCAGCAGTGAAAATCAAACCAAGGACCTCAGGTTCTTACTTAAAGATCCTACAAACATAGCATCAGTGGGAATCAAACCAAGGACCTTAGGTTCTTACTTGAAGATCCTAAAAACATGGCATCAGTGGGAATCAAACCAAGGACCTCAGGTTCTTACTTGAAGATCCTACAACATGCCATCAGTGGGAATTAAACTAAGGACCTTAGGTTCTTTCTTAAAGATACTACAAGATGCCATCAGTGGGAATCAAACAAAGAACCTCAGGTTCTTACTTAAAGATCCTACAAACATGGCATCAATGGAAATCAAACAAAGAACCTCAGGTTCTTACTTGAAGATCCTACAACATGCCATCAGTGGGAATTAAACTAAGGACCTCAGGTTCTTTCTTAAAGATGCTACAACATGCCATCAGTGGGAATTAAACTAAGGACCTCAGGTTCTTACTTAAAGATCCTACAAACATGGCATCAGTGGGAATCAAACCAAGGACCTCAGGTTCTTACTTGAAGATCCTCCAACATGCCATCAGTGAGAATCAAACTAAGGACCTCAGGTTCTTACTTAAAGATCCTACAACATGCCAGCAGTGGGAATCAAACCAAGGACCTCAGGTCCTACTTAAAGAAGCTATAACATGCCAGCAGTGGGAATCATGCAAGAATATGAAGCAAATTTTATTAATTACGAACGGTTTTTAGTTGTTGGTTGTTTACAAGAATATATAATTCTGGCTAATTCTTACAAAAATAAACTCAGAATTTCAGTAACTGCTTTTAGAAACGAACATTTGCATTTAATAAAAAGCAGAAATGAATCGTTAGAAAAATGATTCAATACCAGAAAAACGAGGTTAGAGTTTCCATGTAAAAAGAGTTGTTAAATAATCCGCAAATTCGATAAACGAGTTATAGTTAAAAGCATTGAAACTTATTATTTAAATAGGGAGGAAAAATACGCCAAAGCTTGTCAGCAAATAAATAACAATTTCGTTTTAAATCAACATCAAAAACTGTTTGTTTATAAAATTAAAACTTAGCTTATGCGGATTTATCCAAAATAAGTTACAATTGTGGCACTAATAGGGCCAATACCTTCTTTGTTTGACCCAGTTACACCGATGTAGCTAATTGTTTGCTTGCTGGTCCGCAAATCAGTAGTAATCGTAACAGCACTTACTTTTTGTTCAACCTCGTCTTCTAATCCTTTCCACACCTTTGTTTTAAGGGCAGGTAGTATTGTGCGGGATGGTATTTTAAACTTGGGCTCTAGAACTTTCATAAGATCTCCAAAACCTTCGTCATTTAAAACCTTTCGTCAATGAAAATGGCTGCAAATTTTTAGTATTATAACTTCTTTTGTTGCCTGGACAGCCACTTGAAATAACTAATTTGCATTTATTACACATTGCTTTACTTTCACTATCTTTGATTACAGTCTTTACCAAATGTTAGACCTACGATTTGACATCGCAGTAACTGTTCACTTAAAAATAGGAAATTTAAATATTACTACTATAGACTTTGTTACATTATGTTTATTCACACATTTAATAAACCCAACTATTATAGCCTTAACATTTTAGTACATTTACAGAATTTTGTAAGATTTAAATATAATAACACGGATTATTTGTTCAAATTATAAAATTAATTACTTTAAAAGTTTTAATATAGTACATAACTAAAGAATTTTAATTAACAACTAGGAATTAAAATAATTAACCGAAAGAAATATGTGATTACTAGCAAGATAAAAGCTCCATGCGAAGAACTGGAAGAACATCATGCCAGGTTTGTGGATACAATCGAACATAGCGAGCTCTTATAGGTTGAGGAAAGTTGTTCAACTTGTGACCATTTTTATCTTCATTACCAACAAAGACCTTTAAAAAGATTTAATATAATATTTAACGTAATAATATTCAGGTTTAAGATATTAATTATTTAAATTTTATAACTTTAAAAATCGCGCGTTGTTCATCGCTTCACATTTAACTTAAAGGGACTGACTGCAACATGCAAAATTAAAATGTTTATAAAGGGCATTGTGACGTGTTTGCCAGCCCCTGATTACAATCTAAATGGCTTATTTCCTGCCCAAAAGTTACGGATTTTTGCTATTTTAAATAAAAAAATGTTACAACGATGCTTAAATTTAAGTTATCGACTTTATAATTAAGTTGTGCATAAATTTAAGCTTAAGCGTTCATGTTGACACTGTTTTTAGGGAGCAAGAACAGCGTCCATAGCAACGTGATATAAATACGTTCCATGTCTTGCAAAAAACAGTTTTATGGACATAAATCACAACCACAAAATTTAATGTAGCCTGCACTTTAAAAAACTGTTTTTAATTAACACTAAGGCCAAAAAGAAAGCTGTTTTAAGTAAGTTAGGTACTAAAAACTACTTTCCAAGCTACTTCGTACGCTGGGACCAAAGTAGCTACGTTCGGCCTTAAGAAAACAGTAGATTATAACTTGCGTTAAATTATAAACTCACAACTTATTTACTACTTGGAAAAACATAAAAACGTCTTTCAAGAAGTAGTAAACCCCATTTGGGGCTGAAAATGTAAGAGAAAGTCAGCATTGGAAAATACTAAAACTGAAATACAAAATCGGTAAAAAATTGTGATCCAGTTTAACCTTGGAACCTGTAGAATTTAAAAAAACATCAATATTGCAATATTGGACATGTTTTAATAAAAAAAACGTTTTTTCAGTCAAACAACGACTGAAGACCGAGTACAAACATAAGAAAAGCCCACATAATTATTTTCACACCGGTTCGCGGGATTTTTACAATGTCAATTTTTAAAATTACAAAACTTTAGATTAATAAAAAATTCAAAAACTGTCGCAGACCCTTTATTGTTACACGACGCATAATTAAGTTTTGTAACAAGCTATGACGTCACAAAACAATTAGAATAGGGATTGTTTAAACAATGGTTTGCTTGGTTAATATTATCTAGCTTGTAAACAACACACAACTTTTAAAAACAAGTTTTGGTGATTTTAAATAAAACATTTTTAATAAAATAAACTTTTTTTAATTAATTAACACCAATTAATTAAAAACTGTTTCTAAACTTTAATTAGTTAAACAAAATAAATTTTCGTTTTAAATTTAAGCTTACCAGATCATTTCCATTATTTTGGATGAACTGCATATCTGATGTACTGGACCCATAAGATATCTTAAAGCTGGTGACCCAATAAGAACCATTGTATTCTCCTTGTGTCACAACTCCTGTCACTCGAGTTGGTGTCTTGAGGTCAATTTGGATCCATTCCCCAACCCTGCCTATTAATTAAAATAAAACAATGTTAATGTTTATTTTCCACTAATTACAAAAGTTGTGAAACTTTATTATAAGATAGAAAATAATTCCAACAACTCACTTTGTTTAGGTAACCAACCCATGGTATGAGCATCCAACCTTGCTTTATGTGGTAATGTGCCGCTGTGCCAATAAGAACTAGCTGTGATGTCACTATCCGGTATTCTTCCATCTTTTAACCCAAGTCCACATACACAAGCTATAAATATTTAGGTTTATTTAGAATCAATCTTATAAGTTAGCATGATTTAGCTTAACTCTTAAATATTTAAATTGTAAAATTAAATATTACAAAATGTTTATAAATTGTTATATTGTCTGCTTACTGTTAGAACCTCGTAACTCAAAATTTGACAACAAATATAAATTTAGCGGAATTTAAAAAATGATTTATTTTATAATTAAAAAATAACTTTTTATTAATTTATCATTTGATTTTTGAACTTTAAATAACCTTGTATTTTAAGTAAAAAGATCGAGTGGTTAAAGTTTTGTTAACATACAAATGTTGTTAAATTAAAACTGACATAATAACTAAATATCGGGTGTTAATATAATAATGTAGGAAAAGCACTTAGCATCGCAATCAGTTACGCTGCAAATGCTTTCTAAAAAAAAGGGGTCAAAAAAGGGGTCAAAAACAAAAAAGGGGTCAAAAGGGGTTTTACAAAAAAAAGGGGTTTTACAAAAAAGGTGTCGACTGAAAATGAAGGAACCGGAAAATAAAGGAACGGAAAATGAAGGAACCGGAAAATGAAGGAACCGGAAAATGAAGGAACCGGAAAAGGAAGGGACCGAAGAATGAAAAAACGGAAAATGAAGGGACCAGAAAATGAAGGAAGGAAAAATGAAGGAACCGGAAAATGAAGGAACCGGAGAATGAAGGAACGGAAAATGAAAGGACCGTAAAAAGAAAGAACGGAAAATGAAGGAACCGGAAAATGAAAGGACCGTAGAATGAAAGAACGGAAAATGAAGGAACAGGAAAATGAAGGAACCGGAAAATGAAAGAACCGGAGAATGAAGGAACGGAAAATGAAGGAACCGGAAAATGAAGGAACCGGAAAATGAAGGAACCGGAAAATAAAAGAACCGGAGAATGAAGGAACGGAAAATGAAGGAACCGGAAAATGAAGGAACCGGAAAATGGAGGAACCGGAAAATAAAGGAACAAAAAATAAAGGAACCGGAGAATGTAGGAAAGTGAAGTAAGAAGAGGCGGAATCCTAAATAATAAAAAATTCCGCGTCCCCCAAAAAAGAATACGTAAGAACCCCTTCTCAGGCAAAATAATAACTTTCGTTCTGTGAACCCAAATAACTGTGCAAAAAAGCTGCCATCCTATGCGGTTAAAAGCCGTACAAATTTATTAACAATAAGAGAATTACAGAGAAACAATATTTATATGTATTGGTTATAGAAAAGGGTATGAAAACTAAGAAATACCTTTTTATTCAAGGACAGATCTAATTACCCATAAGGTAATTAGAATAACCAAATATATTTCGTAATTATATTGAAATAGTCAAACATTTTATAGACGCTATCTATGTACATATCAACGCCCCAATTTTGGATTTAGGTTATATCTCGATAACATTTCCTGTTGTTGTTTAGTTTTTACTATATAGTAAAAACCTTTAAAAAACATTATCAATAGTGACATAGTTCTTTTTATGTATGCGTTAGATTTTTGCTGAATATATTTTTCCGTAATCTTGTGATTATTAATTAATTTGATATAGAATTACCATCCATTTTAAATTACAGTGAAACGTACAGCCATGTAATGTAGTTTTGTATTATTTAACCCAGTATATTATTTATTTTCGCATCGCAGAATAATTTAGTTTGTGTCTATTATGTACCATTTGATTAAGGTGTTGCTTTACGTGGAAGGCGAAGTTGTGAGTGTGTTGTATTTTTGATAATTGTGATTGTGGAGAAAGGAGTTAGTGTATTTTATATGATAATGATATTAGTTTAGAAATGATTTAGCGTAATGTAATATTGTAATATTATCGCCCCATTTTTGTATATATATTGTTACCAATAAAGTATGATAGCCAGAATTGTATTTGAATAAGGTTTTACCTAGGAATATATTTAAGTATTTTAATACATTGCTGGACCTTTCTGCCACCTTAACCCAATTCCCTACAATAACTAAATATCTATGATAAACTTAATTTTACAGATAAGTTTTAGCTCTTTAAAAATGCCACTGTATTAAGTATACTTGTTTATATAAGTAACAATGTTAATAAACCATACAAAATATACTTGCAAGGTTTAAAAAGTTATTTAATTATCTTAAAATTGTTTTTATTTTAGTTTTGAGGTTCTAGCAGTAAGCCGATAATATTATCATTATTTAACAAATGTAAAGTAACCAAAATACCTGCTTTATCAGGAAAAACTGTTTTTAATATTCCAACAATTTCATCATGACACGAACACTCTCCAGTAGCCCCAACTGACCCAATTTCACCCCTTGAACATTTCTCACCTTTCTCCCCAGCTAGGCCAAGCTTTCCTGGTCTACCTTGTTTAGTTTCAGAAGGTTCATGAGCAGATGCAGTGGGACATGCACTAAAACAAACTTGGTTGTTTTGGGATGCAGCTAAGCATAACCAGAAGCACAAAAACATAAATATTTTCAAACTCATTTCGGTAAGTTTTAAGTTACAATTGTTTTATTCTAAACTCATTTAACAAGCTAGTTATAATTTTGTTATTAATATTTATCACAAATTTCAAGTTTCAAGTTACAATTGTTTTATTTATCACAAATAATTGAAAATAACTTTCCGTCTGTTCCGATATTTTTGTATCAAAACACGCAGGTACCAAAACGCGCCAAAAATTATATCTTGATTAATTTTTAAATCGACTGCAATTTAAAATTAAAAAAACTTTTTAAACGAGATATGACGACACTATGACGTAACAATAATAGCAACGCTGCATTAAAATACTTATTCGAATTGTTGTCTAACAAGATTTGACGCTATAGTTTAATTGTGATGTCATAATCTACTAAAGTAACGACAAAGCCCGCTATAGTTAAATTGCAATGTCATAATCTACTAAAATGACGACAAAGCCCGCTATAGTTAAAATGTGATGTCATAAACTACTAAAGTGACGTTAAAGCCCGCTATCGGAGCCGCAAAGCGAGTCAGCTATTGTGGCATGCAACGAGGTTTCCCATAACAGCGTTAAAAATGTGAAACGTTTCAAGATTGTGCCAGTTAAAGTGTGGGGCAACAATCAAAGTAATTTTGTGAACGCTTTTCTGGTTGACGGTTCAGATACAAGTATTTGTTCTGCAAGCCTTGCAAAGAAATTGGGGGGAGACAAAGTAACGAGCTATTGTGGCATGCAACGAGTTTTAAAATTACGTTTTCGAGATAAAAATCTTTAAAAAAAGAAATATTTAAAAAATTAACATATATATTTATCTTAACAACCGGTTAAAACTTTTTTAACTACTTTTCGCCAAATTTCATTTTAAATATTGGTAAAATATGTTCTTGCGTTAAAAATATACGCGGGCTTAACGCTGCAGGCTCCCCGTAGTTTAATAAAAAATTTTGCAGACCGAAAGCTATTAGTCGTAAAATTTTGCAGGCCGAAAGCTATTAGTCGTAAAATTTTGCAGGCCAGAAGCACCCGTCTTTAATCCGTTTATAAAAAGGTTTTTGAGACAAAAATCTTCAAAAAAAAAAATAATTTAAAAACCAACATATGTCATTAACGTAACAACCAATAAAAACTTTTATATATACTGTACTTTATGCAAAATTTTATTTTAAATATCGGTAAAATATGGTCTTACGCTGACTTTATACACGGGAATTTCATCGCCGACTTCCCGCCGTTTTTTGCAGGACAAATCTTCTGGCAACTCTTTAAACGTTTTATTCTTCGTGTTTTAGTATATAAATTTATATACATTAACACGGGCAATAACTAATAACATATTTATGCACATTCTTCAGTGTAAAAAATAATAAATTAATGCTTTTTCTTCAAATATTGTTTAGAAATACGGCCCTATTTCGCAAAATACGTGATATCATAATGCATCGTCTTGCGTCACCTAAAAGCGCGCGCTTATTTTTTTATAGGTTTTAGTTTGTAAAATTAAAAAATAAATTGACACGGGAAAAGAAAGATAACATGTTCTTGCACATTATTCTTTAAAAAAACTATTAATTTACTGCTTATTTTATTTCAAATACTGTCTAAAAAACTGTATAGGAATACGCGAAAATAAAATTTCTCGCGGTAATTAAAATGCAAAATCCCCGCTGTTCTAAAAAAAATCTTCGGGCCAAAGTGTCTGGTTACCTTTTTGGTCAGTTCGCTGGACGTAAAAACTCATAAAAAAGTAAGGCCGAAGTAAGGTTTAACAACAACTGTTACACCGACCCAATCTCGCGGTGCTGCGATTTTTTTAAATTATTCCTCCTTTCTAGTTATATAGCCCATGAACCACCTCTGTTATCTACACCTTAAAAATAAAATATAATCTGACAACAACCTTACGTTAAAATAAAATGAAAATGTACGACCCTGAGCCCCACTGTTTAAAAATAACTTTTGTTTACAAATTCTGATATTTTTTCGTAAAGTTATTCTATATATACCTTAGCCTAGCAATCAAAATGCGATCCCAGCAAAAGAACACTCGTTTATAAATGCTGATTTGAAACAGGTAGAAAAAGGCAATCTTTAAATTAAGGAGAATTAGTCACAAGTTTTTTTTGAATATATTTTTATCCTCGATGTGGGAAGGTCGATTGCGCGAACTAAACATAGAGTTACCCAGTTTCGAGTTGCATTAAGCAGTTTGGGATAATATAGAGATTATAATTTCCCGATAATTATGCTGCTGATTAAGTGCTGACTCAGCAGGAGTTTATACCGTTTATAGCACTTTACTCGAGGGCGCTACAGCATAAGAGCAGTGGGGGTTGAACCCACGACCTCTTGGTGGTGTAGCAAATGTTCTTACCACTACACCACGCTGCCAAATGTTTAATAATTACCAATAATTATTATTTTTTTAAATTAATTAAACCCCCCCCCAAAAAAATTGTCCTGTTGCTAGGACATCGAACTAAAATTAAAAGCAACAAAATGTAAATAATTTAAAAACCAAACCAACTTTTAAACAACGAAATTTTCAAGTTAATTTTATTACATTTTAAAGCAGTTAGATATCTCATACCAAACAACTTGGTAGTTTACATTAAACTGAGTATTGTCAACATGGTGGTGTCAGCTAAATATGACGCAAAACCTGATGACGAATATTTATTTAAATTGTAAGCGAATATGTTATAAGGTTGTTGAACTTGGTTAATCATTTATAATATCGATAAATGAAACTCGGTAAATACAGCTAGGACAAATATTGATGGCTGAATAACAGGAAGTTCTATTGATGGCTGAATAACATATACGATCACCATTTTGATCGGCACATACCTTTAATAAATTACATTCTCGAAAAATAATCTCAAAAAATAGATGATATCAATTTTATAGATTTCTAAAATTTTAAAAGAAGTAACAAAAACAAAATATATTTCAGAAATATAAAACAATAATAATTTCTCATAAAATATGGAGTAATTATAAAGTAAGGGAATACAAAATCTTAAAAGTAATAAAAACTGTAAAATTAACATTATTTAAATTTCGGTTTAGTTGATATAAATTAGAAAATAAAAACAGCAAGAATGGCAACAAATAATTTAGGAACTAAAATAACTCACTAGTATAATATTAAAAATAACTTTAAAAAAATTTTGGCAAAAAAATTATAACAAAAATTTCACTAATAAATATTAAATAAAATTAAAATATTGTCATGATAAAATTTTTTAAATTTATAAATGTTTAACATAATTCAAAAACTTTTTTTTTTAATTTAAAGTTTTGTTTTATTAACTATCGCTTCACTTTCTTCACAATTATTCGCTTCAATGCTCATGTGCGGTGAACCACGCAGAAGAGAAATTTGAGTCAACAAAAAGAAAAAAGAACCTGAAATTAGAAAAAAGTTTTCGTAAAAACTAAAAAAATAAATTAAACCAGGTTTAAAAATCAAACTATATAAACCATTAAAATATTATTTAAAAAACTTGGCTTTGCTGCATGCGGTCCTGGGTTCGATTCCCACTGCTCTCAAGCTATAACGTTATTGAGTAAGGTGCTATAAACGATATAAACTCCTGCTAAGCCAGCACTTAATCAGCAGCATAATTATTAGGCAATTATAATCTATAATATCCCAAACTGCCAAAGTTAACTTAAAACTAGGTCAGGGTAACATATATACCTCCATGTTTAGGTCGTGAAGTTGACCTTCCCACATCGAGGATAATTAATTATCAGAAAAAAAACTTACTAGCCAAGTAAAATCCTGGGTAAACGATGTACAGTGCTTCCCTGAAACCTAAAACTTTGATCATAGGTGGTACTATAAGAGGGGAATTCCCTCCAATATTATTGATCGCAAAAATAAACATAGCGATCGCTGTCGCGCGTGACTGGGCTGGAAAGAACTCAACCAAAACAGTGAACAAAACTCCGAACCACATTTCCGCTGTGTTTTAAATAAAATTTGATTACAATAAAGTCATCTCGAAATTGGGTCGAGGTAACTGTTGTTACTCTTAAAAAAATATGAAACTATTTACCGAATAAATAAGCTCCAAAGAGCGAAATAAAAGCATAAGGCGGAGAAAAGTAAAGAGTTCCCGCCGCTAGAGGGCAGGCTATTGCTTGACTAACGACCAAAACCCACAATCTTGTTCGTACACCTAAAAAAATTTGATTTAAAATTAAACCCCCAAAAAAATGGAATATTTCTAAATACAAATCTACATAATTTTTGTTATATTAATAAAACTGCCAATTTACATATAATGGGACATTTATATTAACCCCCTTACACCCCATCCCTTCTCTGAAAATAAAACTGTTTTATTGTACTTATTTATCTTTAACGTGGGAAGGTCGAATGCACAACCTAAACATAGAGTAACATCAGTTACCCCGACCCGGTCTCAAGTTGACAGTTTGGGATATTATAATTGCTCAATAATTAAGCTGCTGATTAAGTGCTGGCTCAGCAGAAGTTAATATCGTTTATAGCACCTTACTCAAGGGCTCTACAGCATGGAAGCAGTGGGTAACAAACAAAAGAACTTATGTAGTAAGGACAAGGGTTTTGACCACTACACCTCGCTGCCAACCTTCAATTTATGTCAAAATTTTCAGATAATGCCGTTTTCGAAAACTATTTTTGAAAAGTGTCCATTCAATAAAATCGATTTTTTAATAATAAAATCAAAATAAAGATTACCGTATTTAGAAGCGAGTAAATCAGACAAAATTCCACCAGTGATTATCCCAATCGTTCCACCAACGATGGAAGTTAAACTCATCCACAACCCCACCTCTGTGCTGGGGTAATATTGATCAAAATATAACTGACTGTTGTAAGACCAACAAAAACTTGCTGAAAATATTAAAATTTAATTTAGATTTTGTTATCCTCGATGTGGGAAGGTTAACTTCATGACCTGAGCATAGGTGAATATTTGTTACCCCGACCCAGTGTTGAGTTGCCTGTGGCAGTTTAAGAGCAGAAGGGATCGAACCAAAGACCTCATGTAGTAAAGCCAAGTGATCTGACCACTACAGTATGTAGGGTGAGGTTTAAAGTTTGATCCCCAGTACCGGCATGTTGAAGCACCGACTAAGGATTTTATTCATAAATATAAAAACTCACCAGAATGTCTGAATGAAGCCCCAACCAGTAACAATAAGATAGTTGGAGATTTGATAAATAATTTGAAAGTTGTCAAAATTGATTTCAACACCGACTGCTTTTCTAAATAATAAAATTTATAGCCAGGTTTATAAATAGCTTAGTTAAAAATATAGTTTGCAAAATAGGCCAAATAACTTTTAAACATTTCTCCAAAATAAAGAGAAATTTTACGACAGACTTAAAAAATACAATTTTTATAATGAAAACGGCAGCATGGTGTAGTGGTAAGAACAGTTGCTACACCACACATAAGGTCGTGAGTTCAATCCCCACTGCTCTTATGCTGTAGCACCCTTAAGTAAGGTATTATAAACGGTGTGAACACCTGCTGAGCCAACACTTAATCAGCAGATTAATTATCGGACAAATATATTGAATAATATCCCAAACTGCCAAAGTCAACTCTATGTTTAGGTCGTGAGTTCGATCGAATTACAGAAAACGGGTTCATTTATTAAACATTTTATCAAAAGTATTAAATACCAAAATCTATCTCATATTTGTTATTCTCTTCGGCTTGTTCTATAATTTTACGTTCTGGTTCTTTGACAGAGAAATATAAAATAATCGCCATAATTATGCCTAGAGCTCCAGCTATAAAGTAACACCAATGCCAGCTCTA
Organism: Corella eumyota; assembly: GCF_963082875.1. Classification (NCBI taxonomy): domain Eukaryota; kingdom Metazoa; phylum Chordata; class Ascidiacea; order Phlebobranchia; family Corellidae; genus Corella; species Corella eumyota. The sequence continues at coordinate 15,188,579 of NC_137495.1, read as the reverse complement.
AGAAAAAATTAACAAAAGATTAGTTAAAAATCAATTCAAAACAATAAAATTAATTTTTTGGGGGTTGATTTGATAAAAAACCTAAAAATAAATTGTTCAAAAATAGGGTAGGCTACTACGTTATGAGAGTAGTAGGAATCGAACCCAGGTCCTCATGTAGTAAAGCCAAGTGTTCTGACTACTACACCATGCTGCCGGTCAAAAATATTTAAAAAATTTTCACCATTTCCAAGAACAAAGTTGAAAAAACTCATCGCAAAAGCTCGAACTTTCTGTGAGAAAATGTCGGCCACCAAACTTGAGGTAAGAGGAGTACAGGCCGACTCTCTGAGAAAAAAAGGTTTAGGTTTTTAAGAGAATTTATTATACATACAAAAAATTTGATATTATTAAGGTTTGTTAAGACCCTAGCATAAGAGCAGTGGGAATTGAACACAGAACCTTATGTAGTGATGCCAAGTTCTCTTACCACTACACCATGCTTCACCCACAAATTTAGTTAAAAATATTAACTGGTACAAAAAACTTTTTTTTTTTAATATTTTTTTACTGAAACAAACTTTAAACTCACCCTGCCCCAAAACCAACTTTCAGCAAAGCTAACAACCAATAAGTGTCGGCAAATCCGGTGGTAAAAGTCATTACCGAGTAAAAGAAAATACTTGCAGATAATATCTGGATTCTAAACAATAAAATAAAAAGAGTTTTTTAAAAGTTAATTCAAAATTTAAATATTGAAAAGCAAAATAAATAAAAAAAAAAAGTTTTAAGAGATTTTAGGTTTGCATAGAAAATGGAGTTACTGACATTTTACCAAAAACTATATGCCCAAAACCACCATTTTACTAACAATAGCACATTTTCTATTAACTCATTTTTACTCAATGAAAAATTCTCTTTAATTTAAAAAAAAAAATTTATCCTCATAGCTCTCTTGCTGTTGCGCTATAAACAGTTTAAACTCCTGCTAAGCCAACACTTAATCAGCAGCATAATTATCGGGCAATTAAAATCTATAATATCTCAAACTGTTGAAGGCAACTTGAGACTGGGTCGGAGTAAATGATGTTACTTTATGTTTATGTCGTGAAGTTGACCTTTCCACATCGAGGATAAATTAATATAAAAAATAGTCGGTAATCAACCTGTTATATTTATCGCCAACAATTCCTATTACAACTCCCATAACAGTAAAAATGGCAATAAATATTGGACCAGCAAGAACTTGGTATTCTATTCCCTGGCCTGAGTAATTCCATTCACAATATATCGTTCCATTCCATCCCATGAGATTACATCTAAAAATTAAGATTATTAATAATTTACTTTGTTAGTTAGCATGTTGTAGCATCCTTGAGTAAGACCTAAGGTCCTGAATTTAATTCCCACTGCTAGCATTTTGTAGCATTCGTGTAAGGCCTGAGATTCTGGGTTTGATTCCCACTGCTGGCATGTTGTATCATCATTGAGTAAGACCTAAAATCCTGGGTTTGATTCTAACTGCTGGCATGTTGTAGCATCCTTAAGTCAGACCTGAGATCCTGGGTTTGATTCCTACTGCTGGCATATTGTAGCATTCTAAAGTAAGGCCTGAGATGTTGGGTTTGATTCTCACTGCTGACATGTTGTAGCATCGTTAGAAAGACCTGAAGTTCTTGGTTTGATTCTTACTACTGGCATGTTGTAGCATCGTTAGTTAAGATCCTGGGTTTGATTCTCACTGCTTAAGTAAATATCAACTTTATCTCGCAGTAAAATAAAAAATTTTCTTTCCATCCCACATTCTGCAAATTTTTGTTAACGTTTACCTTTAGTATTGCTTAATATAGATCTAAAAAAATAAAATAATATAAGCATGCAAAATTAACAACTACTCACTGTGTTGAATTCTTCACATCTCTGCATTTTGTGTTTGACAGTTTTTCAACATTTATGTCCAAGGTCAAACAAGCCATGTCTCCAAAATGAACGTCCTGTGCCATTTCCTTTGAGGTGACACCAATCATAAAATGACCCAACTCCCCGAACCCATAACACAACATTAGGATTGTTATACAATACCAATGATACATGGGCTCCCCTTTAAATGTTTTAACCATTTTCAAATTGTTTTCCTAATGTTAAAGTAAACTAAATTTAAATTTTGTTAAAATATATTTTTACATTTATTAATTAGCAATGTGGAAAAGTCGACTTGACAACTTAAAAAAAGCTGCTGGTTAAGTGCTGGCTCAGCAGAAGTTCATACGGTTTATAGCGCCTTACTTAAGAGCGCTACAGCATGGAAGCAATGAGAATCGAACCCAGGGCCTCATGTAGTGAAGCCAAGTGTTCTGACCACTACACCATGCTGCCATTATTACAGTATATATAATTTTAAAATTTGATAAATAAAAATTGTTCGTTAATCGTTTAAATATTAATAAAATATTAAAAACATTATTCAGCAAAAAAGATTTAATTTATCCCTGAAATTAACTTAAAATTTAGTCCAGAATATATCAGCTAACGCAACAATTTTAGCAAATATTGCCAAACCATAACTTTTCTGATTTCTTTAACATAAATATATTTTCACATTTCTTTATTTTTACTTTATAATTTGCTCAATTAATCTAAAAACATCTGTTTTTGGTCTGTTTACAAAATCACATTTCCTCAACGCGATGTCAACAAAAAGTTGAAGTAGTTACTCATATGCGCGTACGAAAAATGTCACCACTTTTTAAATACTCATTGCAAGAAAGTCGCCTTCAAGACCTAAATATAGAGTAACAACTGTTACCTTGACCCAGTCCTAAGTTGCCTTTAGCATGTTAGAGTATTATTGATCATATTTGCACAATAAATAAACTGCTGATTAAGTAATGAGCCAGCAAGAGTTTATGTCGTTTATAGCACCTTACTCAAGGGCGCTACTGCATGAGAGCAGTGGGACTTAAGTCTAGGACCTCGTATAGAAAAGCCAAGTGTTCTGACTACTAAACCAGGCTGCCTTAACACAATTTAACTAAAAACATTTTACCAAATAAAAATGAATTAGAAACTGTACAAAAAACGATGTTTTACCATTTTTATCACAAACAAACAAGCCCAAGATATTCACCTCAAAAACTACCAAGCGACCTAACTACTAAGACTAAAACGCAAGACATCTACCTAAAAACCTAGCAAGCGAACCAACTACTAGGACTGTAGTGCAAGACATCTACCAAAAATCCTAACAAGTGACCTAACTACTTAGACTAAAGCGCAACACATCTACCAAAAAATCTCGCAAGCAACCTAACTACTAAGACTGAAGCGCGACACATCTACCAAAAAAACTAGCAAGCAACCTAACTAATAAGACTAAAGCGCAACACATCTACCAAAAAACCTAGCAAGCAACCAACTACTAAGACTGAAGCGCAACACATCTACCAAAAAAACCAGCAAGCGACCTAACTACCTAAACGGACCAAAGCTTTAAAACTATGCCAACTTAGGGGAAAACAGTTCCTGCCATAGCGTAGGTGATCCGATATTCAAAAAAGCGAACAGTGGATCAAAGCCATCGGCCTAAAGGCACTACAAGCTAATCAGACGCCCTTATAAAACCAACGAATATCCACGTACGGAGAAGTGGTTGGCCTCCCATTGTCGCTGGGAGGTCTCCCATTTACACTTCCCTAACTGTTAGTTGAACATCGAAATCTTGAGCCTAGGTTAAGCTTAAAATGAAGCTATTTGTGGTCCTTTGTAAAAGTCCAAGTTTACGCTTTGTATATGTGTTGGCTTAGCATAAGCAAAAATTTATTTTAAACGACAATTTTTTTGATTTTTGTAAATAAAAAATGTTTTGGGTGAAAATTGTGACATGTTGAAAATTGAAAGCTTGCGTCGTTCGTCCGGTTTATAAAATGCGGAAAAGCGGAATTTTTAAACCTTACCCTAATCTTCCCTTGAAAAGTATCTGCCCATACTCTTTAAAAATAAAAAAAACGACTTTTTACCTAAATATAGGAAAGATATTTAACATATTTAGAGCATGAGATTTTCTTAAAATAGCATTTCAAGGCACAATATTTTAGTAAAAGGTTATTAAAAAGTTAACTCAGGACATGAGTTCTTTTTTCATAATGATGCACACTATAAGGCTAATAATAAAGATGCTACAACATGCCATCAGTGGGAATCAAACTAAGGACCTCACGTTTTTACCTTAGGATACTATTACATGCCATCAGTGGGAATCAAACTAAGGACCTCAGGTTCTTACTTAAAGATCCTACAACATGCTATCAGTGGGGTTGAAACTAAGGACCTCAGGTTCTACTTAAAGATGCTACAACATGCCATCAGTGGGAATTAAACTAAGGACCTCAGGTTCTTACTTAAAGATGCTACAACATGCTATCAGTGGGGTTCAAACTAAGGACCTCAGGTTCTACTTAAAGATACTATAACATGCCATCAGTGGGAATCAAACTAAGGACCTCAGGTTCTTACTTAAAGATACTACAACATGCTATCAGTGGGGTTCAAACTAAGGACCTCAGGTTCTACTTAAAGATGCTACAACATGCCAGCAGTGGAAATCAAACTAATACTTAAAGATCCTACAACATGCCATCAGTGGGAATCAAACTAAGGACCTCAGGTTCTTACTTAAAGATGCTACAACATGCTATCAGTGGGGTTCAAACTAAGGACCTCAGGTTCTACTTAAAGATACTATAACATGCCATCAGTGGGAATCAAACTAAGGACCTCAGGTTCTTACTTAAAGATACTACAACATGCTATCAGTGGGGTTCAAACTAAGGACCTCAGGTTCTACTTAAAGATGCTACAACATGCCATCAGTGGGAATCAAACTAAGGACCTCAGGTTCTTACTTAAAGATCCTACAACATGCCATTAGTGAAAATCAAACTAAGGACCTCAGGTTCTTACTTAAAGATACTACAACATGCCATCAGTGAAAATCAAACTAAGGACCTCAGGTTCTTACTTAAAGATCCTACAACATGCCATCAGTGGGAATCAAACTAAGGACCTCAGGTTCTTACTTAAAGATCCTACAACATGCCATCAGTGAAAATCAAACTAAGGACCTCAGGTTCTTACTTGAAGATCCTACAACATGCCAGCAGTGAGAATCAAACCCAGAACCTCAGGTCTTACACGAATGCTACAAAATGCCAGCGGTGGGAATCAAACCCAGCCTTTTCAACCAAAAATCCATTTATAGAAATCATGTCTTTAACATTTAAATATTTTAATAATTGTAAAAGCATAGTTGCATAAAAACAAAAAAACTTTCTACAGTATTTTAATAATTAGTGATGTGCCGATCGCCGTTTTTTTTCGGATCAGATCACGATCGGATAACGTGTCCGAACAATCGGTAACTTTATCGTCACTAAATACATAAAAAAATTGACCCTGTATGTTAAACACTTCTACTTATTCACAAGTTTGTTTAAATATTTAACCGTAATATTCAGTATCATTTACAAGAACTAAAAACAATTTTATTAGCGCGGAAATAAAGCGCTGTAAAAGTTTATGGAAATCTATGTGGTTAAGGCATGTGCGTGTTTATTTGTGACGTAAAATTAAATGTGACGTAATTACCGATCTGCCGATTTTGGACCTTGATCGGGTGATCGCAAAATACCTTCAAAAATCGACGATTTACGATCACCATTTTGATCGGCACATCACTATTAATAATTTGCATTTTTGAAAAATAATCTTAAAAAATAAATGATATCAATTTTATAGTTTTCTAAAATTTTAAAAGAAGTAACAAAAACAAAATATATTTCAGAAATATAAAACAATAATAATTTCTCATAAAATATGGAGTAATTATAAAGTAAGGGAATACAAAATCTTAAAAGTAATAAAAACTGTAAAATTAACATTATTTAAATTTCTGTTTAGTTAATATAAATTAGAAAATAAAAACAGCAAGAATGGCAACAATTAATTTAGGAACTAAAATAACTCACTAGTATAATATTAAAAATAACTTTAAAAAAATTTTGGCAAAAAAATTATAAAAAAAATTTCACTAATAAATATTAAATAAAATTAAAATATTGTCATGATAAAATTTTTTAAATTTATAAATGTTTAACATAATTCAAAAACTTTAATATTTTTAATTTAAAGTTTCGTTTTATTAACTATCGCTTCACTTTCTTCACAATTATTCGCTTTAATGCTCATGTGCGGTGAACCACGCAGAAGAGAAATTTGAGTCAACAAAAAGAAAAAAGAACCTGAAATTAGAAAAAAGTTTTCGTAAAAACTAAAAAAATAAATTAAACCAAGTTTAAAAATCAAACTATATAAACCAATAAAATATTATTTAAAAAACTTGGCTTTGCTGCTTAGGGTCCTGGGTTCGATTCCCACTGCTCTCAAGCTGTAACGTTATTGAGTAAGGCGTTATAAACGATATAAATTCTGCTAAGCCAGCACTTAATCAGCAGCATAATTATCGGACAATTATAATCTATAATATCCCAAACTGCCACAACTCGAGACTAGATCAGGGTAACAAATATACCTCCATGTTTAGGTAGTAAAGTTGACCTTCCCACATCGAGGATAAACAATTATCAGAAAAAAAAACTTACTAGCCAAGTAAAATCCTGGGTAAACGATGTACAGTGCTTCCCTGAAACCTAAAACTTTGATCATAGGTGGTACTATAAGAGGGGCATTCCCTCCAATATTATTGATCACAAAAATAAACATAGCGATCGCTGTCGCGCGTGACTGGGCAGGAAAGAACTCAACCAAAACAGTGAACAAAACTCCGAACCACATTTCCGCTGTGTTTTAAATAAAATTTGATTACAATAAAGTCATCTCGAAACTGGGTCGGGGTAACTGTTGTTACTCTTAAAAAAATATAAAACTATTTACCGAATAAATAAGCTCCAAAGAGCGAAATGAAAGCATAAGGCGGAGAAAAGTAAAGAGTTCCCGCCGCTAGAGGGCAGGCTATTGCTTGACTAACGACCAAAACCCACAATCTTGTTCGTACACCTAAAAAAAATTGATTTAAAATTAAACCCCCAAAAAAATGGAATATTTCTAAATACAAATCTACAAAATTTTTGTTATATTAATAATACTGTCAATTTACACATAATGGGACATTTATATTAACCCCCTTATACCCTATCCCTTCTCTGAAAATAAAACTGTTTTATTGTACTTATTTATCTTTAACGTGGGAAGGTCGAATGCACAACCTAAACATAGAGTAACATCAGTTACCCCGACCCGGTCTCAAGTTGACAGTTTGGGATATTATAATTGCTCAATAATTAAGCTGCTGATTAAGTGCTGGCTCAGCAGAAGTTAATATCGTTTATAGCACCTTACTTAAGGGCTCTACAGCATGGAAGCAGTGGGGATCGAACAACAGAACTTATGTAGTAAAGACAAGGGTTTTGACCACTACACCATGCTGCCAACCTTCAATTTATGTCAAAATTTTCAGATAATGCCATTTTCGAAAACTATTTTAGAAAAGTGTCCATTCAGTAAAATCGAATTTTTAATAATATGATCAAAATAAAGATTACAGTATTTAGAAGCGAGTAAATCGGACAAAATTCCACCAGTGATTATCCCAATCGTTCCACCAACGATGGAAGTTAAACTCATCCACAACCCCACCTCTGTGCCGGGGTAATATTGATCAAAATATAACTGACTGTTGTAAGACCAACAAAAACTTGCTGAAAATATTAAAATTTGATTTAGATTTTGTTCTCGATGTGGGAAGGTCGACTTCATGACCTGAACATAGATAAATATTTGTTACCCCGACCCAGTCTCGAGTTAACTTTAGCAGTTTGGGATATTATTATTATTTTTTTGTATATATCTTTATCCTCGATGTGGGAAAGTCGAATGCGCGACTTAAACATAGAGTAACACAAGCTACTCCGACCCAGTCTCGAGTTGCCTGTGGCAGTTTAGAATCTTACTGATTATAATTGCCCGATAAATAAGCTGCTGATTAAGTGCTAGCTCATCAGAAGTTTATAGCACTTTACTCAAAAGCACTACAGCACGAGAGCAGAAGGGATTGAACCCATGACCTCATGTAGTGACGACTTAAACATAGAGTAACATCAGTTACTCCAACCCAGTCTTGAGTTGCCTGTGGCAGTTTAAGAGCAGAAGGGATCGAACCCATGACCTCATGTAGTAAAGCCAAGTGATCTGTCCACTACAGTATGTAGGGTGAGGTTTAAAGTTTGATTCCCAGTAGCGGCATGTTGAAGCACCGACTAAGGATTTTATTCATAAATATAAAAACTCACCAGAATGTCTGAATGAAGCCCCAACCAGTAACAATAAGATAGTTGGAGATTTGATAAATAATTTGAAAGTTGTCGTGAGATCGACCTTCCCACATCGAGGATAAATAAATCCAAAAAAAAGTTTTATTTATTAAACATTTTATCAAAAGTATTAAATACCAAAGTCTATCTCATATTTGTTATTCTCTTCAGCTTGTTCTATAATTTTACGTTCTGGTTCTTTGACAGAGAAATATAAAATAATCGCCATAATTATGCCTGGAGCTCCAGCTATAAAGTAACACCAACGCCAGCTCTAAGAAAAAATTAACAAAAAAAGGGGTGCTACATCATGACAGCAGTTGGGATCGAACCCAGGTACTCATGTAGTAAAGCCAAGTGTTCTGACTAATACATCGTACTGCCGGTCAAAAATATTTAAAAAATTTTCACCATTCCAAGAATGTTGGCGTCAGTCACATAATTTCCAACAGCAAATGCCAAACCATATCCAAAATAAATTCCAAAGTTGAAAAGACTCATCGCAAAAGCTCGAACTTTCTGTGAGAAAATGTCGGCCACCAAACTTGAGGTAAGAGGAGTACAGGCCGACTCTCTGAGAAAAAAGTTTTAGGTTTTTAAGAGAATTTATTATACATACAAAAAATTTGATATTATTAAGGTTTGTTAAGACCCTAGCATAAGAGCAGTGGGAATTGAACACAGAACCTTATGTAGTGATGCCAAGTGCTCTTACCACTACACCATGCTTCACCCACAAATTTAGTTAAAAATAATAACTGGTACAATAAACTTTTTTTTTTTAAATATTTTTTTACTGAAACAAACTTTAAACTCACCCTGCCCCAAAGCCAACTCTCAGCAAAGCTAACAACCAATAAGTGTCGGCAAATCCGGTGGTAAAAGTCATTACCGAGTAAAAGAAAACACTTGCAGATAATATCTGGATTCTAAACCATAAAATAAAAAGAGTTTTATAAAAATTAATTCAAAATTTTAATATTGAAAAGCAAAATAAATTTAAAAAAATTTAGAGATTTAAGGTTTGCATAGAAAATGGAGTTACTGACATTTTACCAAAAACTATATTTCCAAAACCACCATTTTACTAATAATAGCATATTTTCTATTAACTCTCTTTTACTCAAAAAAAGTTTATAAAATAAATTTATCCCCACAGCCCTCATGCTGTAGCGCCATTAAGTAAGGCGCTATAAACAGTATGAACTCCTGCTGAGCCAACACTTAATCAGCAGTTTACTTAATGGGCAATTATAATCTATAATATCATAAACTGTTGAAGGCAACTCGATACTGGGTCAGAGTAAATGATGTTACTCTATGTTTAGGTCGTGAAGTTGACCTTTCCACATTGAGGATAAATAAATATAAAAAATAGTCGGTAATCAACCTGATATATTTATCGCCAACAATTCCCATTACAACTCCCATAACAGTAAAAATGGCAATAAATATTGGACCAGCAAGAACTTGGTATTCTATTCCCTGGCCTGAGTAATTTCATTCACAATATATCGTTCCATTCTATCCCATGAGATTACATCTAAAAATTAAGATTATTAATAATTTACTTTGTTAGTTAGCATGTTGTTGCATCCTTAAGTAAGACCTGTGATCCTGGGTTTGATTTCTACTGCTGGCATGTTGTAGCATCCTTAAGAAGACCTGAGAGCCTGGGTTTGATTTCCACTGCTGGCATGTTTTACCATCCTTAAGTAAGACCTGAGATCCTGGGTTTGATTTCCACTGCTGGCATGTTGTAGCATCCTTAAGTAAGACCTAAGATCCTGGGTTTAATTCCCACTGCTGGCATGTTGTAGCATCTTTAAGTAAGACCTAAGATCCTGGGTTTGACTCCAGCTGATGGCATGTTTAAGCAAATTTAAGTTAGCTTTAGAATTTATGGATATTATTAAATATATTTTACAGTCATTAATCTGCTGATAATTGTCGTAGCAAAAGTTTATATTAATAATGGCTCCTTACTTAAAGAAGCTACAGTATGTAAGCAGTGGGGATCAAACCCAGAACCTAGTTTAGTGAAGCCAAGTGTCTTACCACTACACTATGTCGTCAGGAGTTAGATTTATTTACAATTTAACCTTTTGAAGCTGGAACTAAAACAGTCAATATATTTAAGATGGTACTAAAATACAGAATGTGAAAAGTTTAGGGTGCGGAAAATAGTGAGGCCATATTATGTAAACGTTAACAAAAAATCACTGAATGCGGAAAGAGCAAAATTTTTATATTTTTCCCTATCATCCCTCAGTCCTAAATAAATACCGACTTCAACCCACAGTGAAATACAAAATTTCTGTTCCATCCCACATTCTCCAAATTTTTGTTAACGTTTACCTTTAGTAATGTCTAATATAGATCTAAGAAAATAAAATAATATTAGCATGCAAAATTAACAACTACTCACTGTGTTGAATTCTTCACATCTCTGCATTTTGTGTTTGACAGTTTTTCAACATTTATGTCCAAGGTCAAACAAGCCATGTCTCCAAAATGAACGTCCTGTGCCATTTCCTTTGAGGCGACACCAATCATAAAATGACCCAACTCCCCAAACCCATAACACAACATTAGGATTGTTATACAATACCAATAATACATGGGCTCCCCTTTAAATGTTTTAACCATTTTGAAATTGTTTTCCTAATGTTAAAGTAAACTGAATTTAAATTCTGTTAAAATATATTTTTACATTTATTAATTAGTGATGCGGAAAGGTCGACTTGACAACTTAAAAAAATCTCCAAGTTTATTCGGCCTTACTTAAGAGCGTTACAGCATGAAAGCCCAGTCTGGAAAGTGGGACAGTTTTCAACAAGATCTCGTGCGTGCAAGCGTAAAAAAATGCGTGACCGCGTGTGCACGCGTACCAAAATTTCCGGTTTAGGCGTGCACGCGTGATATGTTAGCGTTTTTAGACGTCAGTACTGCGCGTACACATTTTTTTAAGACACCAGGCGAGCAAAAAGCTAATTCCAGGCGTGCATATTTATAAATAAAAAAAATATTGTACGTGCACGCTGCCCTACTTTCCAGACTGGATGGAAGCAATGAGAATCGAACCCAGGACCTCATGTAGTGAAGCCAAGTGTTCTGACCACTACACCATGCTGCCATTATTACAGTATATATAATTTTAAAACTTAATACATAAAAATTGTTCGTTATTTGTTTAAATATTAATAAAATAATAAAAACATTATTTAGCAAAAAAGATTTAATTTATGCCTAAAATTAACTTAAAATTTTATCCAGAATATATCAGCTAACGCAAACAATTTTGGCAAATATTACCAGACCATAACTTTTCTGATTTTTTTAACTTAAATATATCTTAACATTTCTTTGTTTTTACTTTATAATTTGCTCAATTAATCTAAAAACATCTGTTTTTGGTCTGTTTACAAAATCACATTTCCTCAACGCGATGTCAACAAAAAGTTGAAGTAGTTACTCATATGCGGCGTACGAAAAATGTCACCACTTTTTAAATACATTGCAAGAAAGTCGCCTTCAAGACCTAAATATAGAGTAACAACTGTTACCTTGACCCAGTCCTAAGTTGCCTTTAGCAGGTTAGAGTATTATTGATTATATTTGCACAATAAATAAACTGCTATATAAGTTATGACCCAGCAAGAGTTTATGTCGTTTATAGCACCTTACTCAAGGGCGCTACTGCATGAGAGCAGTGGGACTTAAGTCTAGGACCTCGTATAGAAAAGCCAAGTGTTCTGACTACTAAACCAGGCTGCCTTAACACAATTTAACTAAAAACATTTTACCAAATAAACATGAATTAGAAACTGTACAAAAAACGATGTTTTACTATTTTTATCACAAACAAACAAGCCCAAGATATTCACCTCAAAAACTACCAAGCGACCTAACTACTAAGACTAAAACGCAAGACATCTACCTAAAAACCTAGCAAGCGAACCAACTACTAGGACTATAGTGCAAGACATCTACCAAAAATCCTAACAAGTGACCTAACTACTTAGACTAAAGCGCAACACATCTACCAAAAAATCTCGCAAGCAACCTAACTACTAAGACTGAAGCGCAAGACATCTACCAAAAAAACTAGCAAGCAACCTAACTACTAAGACTGAAGCGCAACACATCTACCAAAAAACCCAGCAAGCGACCTAACTACCTAAACGGACCAAAGCTTTAAAACTATGCCAACTTAGGGGAAAACAGTTCCTGCCATAGCGTAGGTGATCCGATATTCAAAAAAGCGAACAGTCGATCAAAGCCATCGGCATAAAGGCACTACAAGCTAATCAGACGCGCTTATAAAACGCGCTTACGCTTATAAAACGCGCTTGTTAAAATAAAACCAACGAATATCCACGTACGGAGAAGTGGTTGGCCTCCCATTGTCGCTGGGAGGCCTCCCATTTACACTTCCCTAACTGTTAGTTGAACATCGAAATCTTAAGTCCGGTAGTGTGGCGAACCGGTCATGGCGTCGGACTACGAGCCGAAAGGTTTCGGGTTCGAGCCGCACCAACGTTACACTATTCGCCCTTGAGCCCGGCGTTTACGGATAGCTCTAAACACGTCATAACAGCACACCCTTCCCCAATAAAAAATATAAAACCTATCACCTTAAGGTCACCTTAAGGTTTTTTTCCATATCACCTTAAGGTGTTTTTTTTTTCATATCACCTTTTCCATATCACCTTATCCATATCACCTTAAAAATTTATTTTAAACGACAATTTTTTTGATTTTTGTAAATAAAAAATGTTTTGGGTGAAAATTGTGACATGTTGAAAATTGAAAGCTTGCGTCGTTCGTCCGGTTTATAAAATGCGGAAAAGCGGAATTTTTAAACCTTACCCTAATCTTCCCTTGAAAAGTATCTGCCCATACTCTTTAAAAATGAAAAAAACGACTTTTTACCTAAATATAGGAAAGATATTTAACATATTTAGAGCATGAAATTTTCTTAAAAAAGCATTTCAAGGCACAATATTTTAGTAAAAGGTTATTAAAAAGTTAACTCAGAACCTGAGTTCTTTTTTCATAATAATGCACACTATAAGGCTAATAATAAAGATGCTACAACATGCCATCAGTGGGAATCAAACTAAGGACCTAAGGTTCTACTTAAAGATGCTACAACATGCCATCAGTGGGAATTAAACCCAGGATCTCAGGTCTTAAGGATGTTACAACATGCCATCAGTGGGAATCAAACTAAAGACATCAGGTCCTACTTAAAGATGCTATAACATGCCATCAGTGGGAATCAAACTAAAAACCTTAGGTTCATACTTAAAAATGCTACAACATGCCAGCAGTGGAAATCAAACTAAGGACCTCAGGTTCTTACTTAAAGATCCTACAACATGCCATCAGTGGGGTTCAAACTAAGGACCCCAGGTTTTACTTAAAGATCCTACAAACATGGCATTAGTGGAAATCAAACCAAGGACCTCAGGTTCTTACTTAAAGATCCTACAAACATGGCATCAGTGGGAATCAAACCAAGGACCTTAGGTTCTTACTTGAAGAACCTACAAACATGGCATCAGTGGGAATCAAACCAAGGACCTCAGGTTCTTACTTGAAGATCCTACAACATGGCATCAGTGGGAATTAAACTAAGGACCTCAGGTTCTTTCTTAAAGATACTACAACATGCCATCAGTGGGAATCAAACTAAGAACCTCAGGTTCTTACTTAAAGATCCTACAAACATGGCATCAGTGGGAATCAAACCAAGGACCTCAGGTCTTACTTAAAGATTATACAACATGCCAGCAGTGGGAATCATGAAAGAATATGAAGCGAATTTTATTAATTACAAACTGTTTTTAGTTGTTGGTTGTTTACATGAATATAAAATTTTGGCTAATTCTTACGGAAATAAACTCAGAATTTCAGTAATGGCTAAATCCATGTTTATTAAGTGGCGTCTGTTCAGCAGAACGGAATTGCCTAATTGTTTAAAACGAACATTTGCATTTAATAAAAAGCAGAAATGAATTGTTTAAAAAATGATTCAATACCAGAAAAACGAGGTTAGAGTTCCCATGTAAAAAGAGTTGTTAAAAAACCCGCAAATTCGATAAACGAGTTATAGTTAAAAGCATTGAAACTTATTATTTAAATAGGGAGGAAAAATACGTCAAAGCTTGTCAGCAAATAAATAACAATTCCATTTCAAATCAACATCAAAAACTGTTTGTTTATAAAATTAAAAGTTAACTGATGTGGATTTATCCAAAATAAGTTACAATTGTGACATTAATAGGACCAATACCTTCTTTGTTTGACCCAGTTACATCGATGTAGCTAATTGTTTGCTTGCTGGTCCGCAAATCAGTAGTAATCGTAACAGCACTTACTTTTTGTTCAACCTCGTCTTCTAATCCTTCCCACACCTCTGTTTTAAGAGCAGGTAGTATTGTGCGGGATGGTATTTTAAACCTGGGCTCTAGAACTTTCATAAGATCTTTAAAACCTTCGTCATTTAAAACATTTCGTCAATGCAAATAGCTGCAAATTCTTAGTATTATAACTTCTTTTGTTGCCTGCCACTTTAAATAACTAATTTGCATTTATTACACATTGCTTTACTTTAACTATCTTTGATTACAGTCTTTACCAAATATTAGACCTACGATTTGACATCGCAGTAACTGTTCACTTGAAAATAGGAAATTTAAATATTACTACTATAGACTTTGTTACATTATGTTTATTCACACATTTAATAAACCCAACTGTTACAGCCTTAACATTTTAGTACATTTACAGAATTTTGTTGTTTGTAAGATTTAATTAATATAATAACACGGATTATTTGTTCAAAATTATACAATTAATTAGTTTACAAGTTTTAATATATTACATAACTAAGGAATTTTAATTAACAACTAGGAATTAAAATAATTAACCGAAAGAAATATGTGATTACTAGCAAGATAAAAGCTCCATGCGAAGATAGGGAAAATCACGCCAGGTTTGTGGATACAATCGAACATAGCGAGCACTTATAGGTTGAGGAAAGTTGTTGAACTTGTAACCTTTTCTATCTTCATTACCAACAAATACCTATAAAAAGATTTAATATAATATTTAACGTAATAATATTCAGGTTTAAGCTATTAATTATTTAAATTTATAACTTTAATAATCGCGCGTTGTTCATCGCTTCACATTTAACTTAAAGGGACTGCAACATGCAAAATTAAAATGTTTATAAAAGGCATTGTGACGTGTTTACCAGCCCCTGATTACAATCTAAATGGCTTATTTCCTGCCCAAAAGTTACGGATTTTTGCTATTTTAAATAAAAAATGTTACGACGATGCTTAAATTTAAGTTATCGACTTTATATTTAAGTTGTGCATAATTTAAGCATTCGTGTTGACACTGTTTTTTAGGGACCTAGAACAGCGTCCATAGCAACGTGATATAAATACGTTCCATGTCTTGCAAAAAACAGTTTTATGGACAAAAATCTGCACTTTAAAAAAACTGTTTTTAATTAACACTAAGGCTAAAAAGAAAGCTGTTTTAAGTAAGTTAGGTACTATAAACTGCTTTCCAAGCTACTTCGTACGCTGGGACCAAAGTAGCTACGTTCGGCCTTAAGAAAACAGTAGATTATAACTTGCGTTAAATTATAAACTGATAACTTATTTACTACTTGGAAAAAACATAAAAACGTCTTTCAACAAGTAGTAAACCCCATTTGGGGCTGAAAATGTAAGAGAAAGTCAGCACTGGAAAATAATAAAACCGACTGTCGCAGACCCTTTATTGTTACAAACAACGAATAATTAAGTTTTGTAACGAGCTATGACATCACAAAACAATTAGAATGGAGATTGTTTAAACAATGATTTGCTTGGTTATTATCATCTAGCTTGTAAACATCACACAACTTTTAAAAACAAGTTTTGGTGATTTTAATTTAAACATTTTTAATAAAATAAGTTTTTTTAAATTAATTAACACCAATTAATTAAAAACTGTTTCTAAACTTTAATAAGTTAAACAAAATAAATTTTCGTTTTAAATTTAAGCTTACCAGATCATTTCCATTATTTTGGATGAACTGCATATCTGATGTACTGGACCCATAAGATATCTTAAAGCTGGTGACCCACCAAAAAATATAGTAATTTCCTTGTGTCACAACTCCTGTCACTCGAGTTGATGTCTTGAGGTCAATTTGGATCCATTCCCCAACCCTGCCTATTAATTAAAACAATGTTAATGTTTATTTTCCACTAATTACAAAAGTTGTGAAACTTTATTATAAGATAGAAAATAATTCCAACAACTCACTTTGTTTAGGCCTCCAACCCCTGTTATGAGCATCCAACCTTGCTTTATGTGGTGATGTGTTGCTGTTGACATAAGAACTAGCTGTGATGTCACTATCCGGTATTCTTCCATCTTTTAACCCAAGTCCACAAACACTAGCTATAAATATTTATGTTTATTTAGAATTAATCTTATAAGTTGGCATGATTTAGCTTAACTCTTAAATATTTAAATTGTAAAATTAAATATTACAAAATGTTTATAAATTGTTATATTGTCTGCTTACTGTTAGAACCTCGTAACTCAAAATTTGACAACAAATATAAATTTACAAATTTTAAAAGCTACATTTTTTGGGCGCAGATTCCATAAAACATTTAAAGTTATTTAAATTAAAAATTTATTTAATTAAAACTGACATAATAACTTAATATCGTTTGTTAAAATAATAAATAAATATCTATGATAAAATTAATTTTACAGGTAAGTTTTAGCACTTTAAAAATGCCACTGTATTAAGTATACTTGTTTATATAAGTAACAATGTTAATAAACCATACAAAATATACTTGCAAGGTTCAAAAACTTATTTAATTTTCTTAAAATTGTTTTTATTTTAGTTTTGAGGTTCTAACAGTAAGCCGATGATATTATCATTATTTAACAAATGTAAAGTAACCAAAATACCTTTTATTTGGGGGAGAATTTTTTCCAACTCCGACACGACCTCCCCATCGCAAGAACACTCTCCAATAGCCCCAACTGGCCCCTTGGGACCTATGGGGCCCATTTCACCCATCAAACCTTGTTCACCTCTAACGCCAGGACCCCCAATTGCCCCAATTTCACCCCTTGAACCTTTTTCACCTTTCTCCCCAGCTGGGCCAAGCTTTCCTGGTCTACCTTGTTTAGTTTCAGAAGGTTCATGAGCAGATGCAGTGGGACATGCACTAAAACAAACTGGGTTGTTTTGGGATGCAGCTAAGCATAACCAGAAGCACAAAAACATAAATAATTTCAAACTCATTTCGGCAAGTTTTAAGTTACAATTGTTTTAATCTAAACTCATTTAACAAGCTAGTTATACTTTTGTTATTAATATTTATCACAAATAATTGAAACACTATGACGTAACAATGATAGAAAATACTTTTTCGAATTGTTATCTATTAAGATTTGAAGCGGCAGTAACTTAAACTGTTTGAGTGTTAGTCTCTGACTGTTTGAATGGAAATGTAAAGTCGCCTCATTTTTCTCTAATATATAGACTTACAGTCAGAAGCTTTACGTTATCTACTTATGACAATTTTTAATTAACTTAATAACTAAACAACGTTAATATTTGTAAACTTAAACAATTTTATCTAGTAACGCGTTCAAATATCTTTTGAAACGGTAATTTAATTGTGATGTCATAATCTACTAAAGTGACGACAAAGCCCGCAATAGTTAAATTGTGATGTCATAATCTACTAAAGTGACGACAAAGCACGCTATAGTTAAATTGTGATGTCATAATCTACTAAAGTGACGACAAAGCCCGCTACCGGAGCCGCAAAGCGAGTCAGCTATTGTGCCATGCAACGAGGTTTCCCATAACAGCGTTAAAAATGTGAAACGTTTCAAGATTGTGCCAGTTAAAGTGTGGGGCAACAATCAAAGTAATTTTGTGAAAACCCTTTTCTGGATGACGGTTCAGATACAAGTATTTGTACTGCAAGCCTTGCAAAGAAATTGGGAGGAGACAAAGTAACGAGCTATTGTGGCATGCAACGAGTTTTAAAATTACGTTTTCGAGATAAAAATCTTTAAAAAAAAAAATATTTAAAAAATTAACATATATATTTATCTTAACAACCGGTTAAAACTTTTTTAACTATTATACTTTTCGCCAAATTTTATTTTAAATATCGGTAAAATATGTTCTTGCGTTAAAAGTATACGCGGGCTTAACGCTGCAGGCTTCCCGCAGTTTAATGAAAAATTTTGCAGGCCGAAAGCTATTAGTCGTAAAATTTTGAAGGCCAGAAGCACCCGTCTTTAATCCGTTTATAAAAAGGTTTTTGAGACTAAAATCTTCAAAAAAAAAATATTCTAAAAACCAACATATGTCATTAACGTAACAACCAATAAAAACTTTTATATATACTGTACTTTATGCAAAATTTTTATTTTGAATATCGGTAAAATATGGTCTTACGCTGACTTTATACACGGGAATTTCATCGCCGACTCCCCGCCGTTTTTTGCAGGACAAATCTTCTGGCAACTCTTTAAACGTTTTATTCTTTCTGTCTTAGTATATAAATTTATATACATTAACACGGGCAATAACTAATAACATATTTATGCACATTCTTCAGTGTAAAAAATGATAAATTAATGCTTTTTCTTCAAATATTGTTTAGAAATACGGCCCTATTTCGCAAAATACGTCATATCATAATGCATCGTCTTGCGTCACCTAAAAGCGCGCGCTTATTTTTTTATAGGTTTTAGTTTGTAAAATTAAAAAATAAATTGACACGGGAAAAGAAAGATAACATGTTCTTGCACATTATTCTTTAAAAAAACTATTAATTTACTGCTTATTTTATTTCAAATACTGTCTAAAAAACTGTACAGGAATACGCGAAAATAAAATTTCTCGCGGTAATTAAAATGCAAAATCCCCGCTGTTCTAAAAAAAATCTTCGGGCCAAAGTGTCTGGTTACCTTTTTGGTCAGTTCGCTGGACGTAAAAACTCATAAAAAAGTAAGGCCGAAGTAAGGTTTAACACACAATTAGACTTTCGCTTTTATACTTAATTTGTTAATTAAATACTTTGTAGTTTGTGTTTCGTATCATATAGTTTGTGTCGCATTTTTGTTTTAATAAAGTGTGGCCTTCTTATCGATGCCCATCTTTACAGCGTACTCTATTGAGGTTTAATAATTGTTTAAGCCATAGTAGGAGTTTATTAGATCCTACATTATTCAAGATATAAACTGCAGTCAACTAATCAAAAATTTTCGCCAGATTCATCTCGCGGTGCTGCGATTTTTAAAACTATTTCTCCTTTCTAGTTATATAGCCCATGAACCACCTCTGTTGTCTACACCTCAAAAACTGATAAAATATAATCTGACAACAACCTTACGTTAAAATAAAATTAAAATGTAAGACCCTGAGCCCCACTGTTTAAAAATAAGTTTTGTTTATAAATTCTGGTATTTTTTCGTAAAGTTATTCTATATATACCTTAGCCTAGCAATCAAAATGCGATCCCAGCAAAAGAACACTCGTTTATAAATGCTGGTTTGAAACTGGTAAAAAAAGGCAATCTTTAAATTAAGGAGAATTAGTCACAAGTTTTTTTGAATATATCTTTATCCTCGATGTGGGAAGGTCGATTGCGCGAACTAAACATAGAGTTACCCAGTTTCGAGTTGCATTAAGCAGTTTGGGATAATATAGAGATTATAATTGCCCGATAATTATGCTGCTGATTAAGTGCTGACTCAGCAGGAGTTTATACCGTTTATAACGCCTTACTCAAGAGTGCTACAGCATAGAAGCAGTGGGGATTGAACCCACGACATCATGTTGGTGCAGCAAGTGTTCTTACAACTACACCACGCTGCCAAATGTTTAATAATTACCAATAATTATTATTTTTTTAAATTAATTAAACCCCCCCCCCAAAAAAAAATTGTCCTGTTGCTAGGACATCGAACTAAAATTAAAAGCAACAAAATGTAAATAATTTAAAAACCAAACCAACTTTTAAACAACGAAATTTTAAGTTAATTTTATTACATTTTAAAGCAGTTAGTTATCCCATACCAAACAACTTGGTAGTTTACATTAAACTGAGTATTGTCAACATGGTGGTGTCAGCTAAATATGACGCAAAACCTGATGACAAATATTTATTTAAATTGTAAGCGAATATGCTATAAGGTTGTTGAACTTGGTTAATCATTTATAATATCGATAAATAAAACTCGTTGGTATCAGCTAGGACAAATATTGATGGCTGCATAACAGGAAGTTCTTTATAACACTTGATGTTTTTATAAGGTCGATATCAGCTGTGATTACAAAAATTCTGCAAAATATTTACGCAATGTTTTCGAAATTCTCAGTAAATTTGTGTTTACTGAATTGCAACATTTTGCAGACCTTGAACTAAAGTCAATATAATAAACATGTCAATCACTTGAAACTTTGGTTTAAAATTGTGTAAAACTTAAGGTAATGTTGCTAATAAATTTCCACTAAAATAAACGACAGTTTCATAAAATTAAAGCAATTAAATATCTATAACTATTTGTTTTACATGTTTATAATTATTTAACAACCAATTACTAATTTTTAGGCCTTACAGTTACCCAATCTCGAGTTGCATTTAGCAGTTTGGGATAATATAGAGATTATAATTGCCCGGTAATTATGCTGCTGATTAAGTGCTGACTCAGCAGGAGTTTATACCGTTTATAGCGCCTTACTCAAGAGAGCTACAGCATAAAAACAGTGGGGATTAAACCCACGATCTCCTGGTGGTGCAGCAAGTGTTCTTACCACTACACCACGCTGCTAAATGTTTAATAATTAACAATAATTATTCTTTTTTAAATTAATTAAAAACCAAAAAAAAAACATTTAAAAAAATTGTCCTGTTGCTAGGACATCGAACAAAAATTAAAAGCAACAAAATGTAAATAATTTAAAAACCAAACCAACTTTTAAACAACAAAATTTTCAAATTAATTTTATTACATTTTAAAGCAGTAAGTTATCCCATACCAAACAACTTGGTAGTTTACATTAAACTTAGTATTTTCAACATGGTGGTGTCAGTTAAATATGACGCAAAACCTGATGACGAATATTTATTTAAATTGTAAGCGAATATGTTATAAGGTTGTTGAATTTGGTTAATCATTTATAATATCGATAAATAAAACTCGTTGGTATCAGCTAGGACAAATATTGATGGCTGCATAACAGGAAGTTCTTTATAAAACTTGATGTTTTTATAAGGTCAATATCAGCTGTGATTGCAGAAATTCTGCAAAATATTTACGCAATGTTTGCGAAATTCTCAGTAAATTTGTGTTTACTGAATTGCAACATTTTGCAGACCTTGAACTAAAGTCAATATAATAAACATGTTGTTCACATGTTTATAATTATTTATTAACTTTCAGATCTTACACGAATGCTACTCAATACAAAAAAATTGACCCTGTATGTTAAACACTTCTACTTATTTACACGTTTAAATATTTAACCGTAATATTCAGTATAATTTACAAGAACTAAAAACAATTTTACTAGCGCGGAAATAAAGCGCTGTAAAAGTTTATGGAATCTATGTGGTTAAGGCATGTGCGTGTTTATTTGTGACGTAAAATTAAATGTGACGTAATTACCGATCTGCCGATTTTGGACCTTGATCGGGTGATCGCAAAATACCTTCAAAAATCGGCGATTTACGATCACCATTTTGATCGGCACATCACTATAAATAATTTGCATTTTCGAAAAATAATCTCAAAAAATAGATAAAATCAATTTTATAGTTTTCTAAAATTTTAAAAGAAGTAACAAAAACAAAATATATTTCAGAAATATAAAACAATAATAATTTCTCATAAAATATGGAGTAATTATAAAGTAAGGAAATACAAAATCTTAAAAGTAATAAAAACTGTAAAATTATTTAAATTTCTGTTTAGTTGATATAAATTAGAAAATAAAAACAGCAAGAATGGCAACAAATAATTTAGGAACTAAAATAACTCACTAGTATAATATTAAAAATAACTTTAAAAAAATTTTGGCAAAAAATTATAAAATAATTTCACTAATAAATATTTAAAAAAATTAAAATATTGTCATGATAAAATTTTTTAAATTTATAAATGTTTAACATAATTCAAAAACTTTTTTTCAATTTAAAGTTTCGTTTTATTAAATATCGCTTCACTTTCTTCACAATTATTCGCTTTAATGCTCATGTGCGGTGAACCATGCAGAAGAGAAATTTGAGTCAACAAAAAAAAAAGAACCTAAAATTAGAAAAAAGTTTTCGTAAAAACTAACCAAAAAAATAAATTAAACCAGGTTTAAAAATCAAACTATATAAACCAATAAAATATTATTTAAAAAACTTGGCTTTGCTGCATGAGGTCGTGGGTTCGATTCCCACTGCTCTCAAGCTGTAACGTTATTGAGTAAGGTGCTATAAACTCCTGCTAAGCCAGCACTTAATCAGCAGCATAATTATCGACAATTATAATCTTTATAATATCCCGAACTGCCACAGGCAACTCGAGACTGGGTCAGGGTAACAAATATACTTCCATGTTTAGGCTGTAAAGTTGACCTTCCCACATCGAGGATAAACAATTATAAAGAAAAAAAACTTACTAGCCAAGTAAAATCCTGGGTAAACGATGTACAGTGCTTCCCTGAAACCTAAAACTTTGATCATAGGTGGTACTATAAGAGGGGCATTCCCTCCAATATTATTGATCACAAAAATAAACATAGCGATCGCTGTCTCGCGTGACTGGGCAGGAAAGAACTCAACCAAAACAGTGAACAAAACTCCGAACCACATTTCCGCTGTGTTTTAAATAAAATTTGATTACAATAAAGTCATCTCAAAACTGGGTCGGGGTAACTGTTCTCTTAAAAAAATATGAAACTATTTACCGAATAAATAAGCTCCAAAGAGCGAAATAAAAGCATAAGGCGGAGAAAAGTAAAGAGTTCCCGCCGCTAGAGGGCAGGCTATTGCTTGACTAACGACCAAAACCCACAATCTTGTTCGTACACCTAAAAAAATTAGATTTAAAATTAAACCCCCCAAAAAATGAAATATTTCTAAATACAAATCTACAAAATTTGTGTTATATTAATAATACTGTCAATTTACACATAATGGGACATTTATATTAACCCCCTTATACCCTATCCCTTCTCTGAAAATAAAACTGTTTTTGTACTTATTTATCCTCGATGTGGGAAGGTCGAATGCACGACCTAAACATAGAGTAACATCAGTTACCCCGACCCGGTCTCAAGTTGACAGTTTGGGATATATTAATTTCTCAATAATTAAGCTGCTGATTAAGTGTTGGCTCAGCAGGAGTTTATATTGTTTATAGCGCCTTACTCAAGGGCTCTACAGCATGGAAGCAGTAACTTATGTAGTAAAGACAGGGGTTTTGACCACTACACCATGCTGCCAACCTTTAATTTATGTCAAAATTTTCAGATAATGCCATTTTCGAAAACTATTTTAGAAAAGTGTCCATTCAGTAAAATCGATTTTTTAATAATAAAATCAAAATAAAGATTACCGTATTTAGAAGCGAGTAAATCAGACAAAATTCCACCAGTGATTATCCCAATTGTTCCACCAACGATGGAAGTTAAACTCATCCACAACCCCACCTCTGTGCCGGGGTAATATTGATCAAAATATAACTGACTGTTGTAAGACCAACAAAAACTTGCTGAAAATATTAAAATTTAATTTAGATTTTGTTATCCTCGATGTGGGAAGGTCGACAGCTCAGCAGGAGTTCAAACCGCTTATAGCGCCTTACTCAAAAGCACTACAGCATGAGAGCAGAAGGGATCAAACCAAAGACCTCATGTAGTAAAGCCAAGTGATTCGACCACTACAGTATGTAGGGTGAGGTTTAAAGTTTGATTCCAAGTACCGGCATGTTGAAGCACCGACTAAGGATTTTAATCATAAATATAAAACTAACCAGAATGTCTGAATGAAGCCCCAACCAGTAACAATAAGATAGTTGGAGATTTGATAAATAATTTGAAAGTTGTCAAAATTGATTTCAACACCGACTGCTTTTCTAAATAATAAAATTTATAGCCAGGTTTATAAATAGCTTAGTTAAAAATATAGTTTGCAAAATAGGCCAAATAACTTTTAAACATTTCTCCAAAAAAATAAGAAATTTTACGGCAGACTTAAAAAACATAATTCTTATAATGAAAATGGCAGAATGGTGTAGTGGTAAGAACACTTGCTACACCACCATGAGGTCATGGGTTTAATCCCCACTGCTCTTATGCTGTAGCGCCCTTAAGTAAGGCGCCATAAAAAGTATAAACTTTTGCTGAGCCAACACTTAATCAGCAGATTAATTATCGGACAAATATATTCCATAATATCCCAAACTGCCAAACTGATGTTATTCTAACTGATGTTA
This sequence comes from Corella eumyota, assembly GCF_963082875.1. Taxonomy (NCBI): domain Eukaryota; kingdom Metazoa; phylum Chordata; class Ascidiacea; order Phlebobranchia; family Corellidae; genus Corella; species Corella eumyota. Next base: position 15,163,665 of record NC_137495.1, on the reverse strand, counting down.
TTCTATGTTTAGGTCATGAGATCGACCTTCCCACATCGAGGATAAAGAATTACAAAAAACAGTTTCATTTATTAAACATTTTATCAAAAGTATTAAATACCAAAGTCTGTCTCATATTTGGTATTCTCTTAAGCTTGTTCTATAATTTTACGTTCTGGTTCTTTGACAGAGAAATATAAAATAATCGCCATAATTATGCCTGGAGCTCCAGCTATAAAGTAACACCAACGCCAGCTCTAAGAAAAAATTAATAAAAGATTAGTTAAAAATAAAATAAATTTAAATCAATTTTGTTTTTTTAGAGGTTGATTTGATAGAAAAACCTAAAAATAAATCGTTCAAAAAAAGGGTAGGCTACTACGTTATGAGAGTAGTGAGAATCGAACCCAGGTCCTCATGTAGTAAAGCCAAGTGTTCCGACTACTACACCATGCTGCCGGTCAAAAATATTTAAAAAATTTTCACCATTCCAAGAATGTTGGCGTCAGTTACATAATTTCCAACAGCAAATGCCAAACCATATCCAAAATAAATTCCAAAGTTGAAAAAACTCATCGCAAAAGCTCAAACTTTCTGTGAGAAAATGTCGGCCACCAAACTTGAGGTAAGAGGAGTACAGGCCGACTCTCTGAGAAAAAAGTTTTAGGTTTTTAAGAGAATTTATTATACATACAAAACAAAAAAATTTGATATTATTAAAGTTTGTTAAGACCCTAGCATAAGAGCAGTGGGAATTGAACACAGAACCTAGTGATGCCAAGTGCTCTTACCACTACACCATGCTTCACCCACAAATTAAGTTAAAAATAATAACTGGTACAAAAAACTTTTTTTTTTTAAATATTTTTTTACTGAAACAAACTTTAAACTCACCCTGCCCCAAAGCCAACTCTCAGCAAAGCTAACAACCAATAAGTGTCGGCAAATCCAGTGGTAAAAGTCATTACCGAGTAAAAGAAAACACTTGCAGATAATATCTGGATTCTAAACCATAAAATAAAAAGAGTTTTATAAAAGTTAATTAAAAATTTAAATAATTAAAAAGCAAAATAAATAAAAAAAAAGATTTAAGAGATTTTAGGTTTGCATAGAAAATGGAGTTACTGACATTTTACCAAAAACTATATGCCCAAAACCACCATTTTACTAACAATAGCACATTTTCTATCAACTCTTTTTTACTCAATGAAAAATTCTCTTTAATTTCTAAAAAAAATTTATCCTCATAGCTCTCATGCTGTTGCGCTATAAACAGTTTAAACTCCTGCTAAGCCAACACTTAATCAGCAGCATAATTATCGGGCAATTAAAATCTATAATATCTCAAACTGTTGAAGGCAACTTGAGACTGGGTCGGAGTAAATGATGTTACTTTATGTTTATGTCGTGAAGTTGACCTTTCCACATCGAGGATAAATTAATATAAAAAATAGTTGGTAATCAACCTGTTATATTTATCGCCAACAATTCCCATTACAACTCCCATAACAGTAAAAATGGCAATAAATATTGGACCAGCAAGAACTTGGTATTCTATTCCCTGGTCGAGTAATTCCATTCACAATATATCGTTCCATTCAATCCCATGAGATTACATCTAAAAATTAAGATTATTAATAATTTACTTTGTTAGTTAGCATGTTGTAGCATCATTAAGTACGACGTGGGATCCTGGGTTTAATTCCCACTACTGGCATGTTGTAGCATTCTTGAGTAAGACCTGGGATGTTGGGTTTGATTCTCACTGCTGACATGTTATAGCATCGTTAGGTAATACCTGAGATTCCCAATAAAATAATATTAGCATGCAAAATTAACAACTACTCACTGTGTTGAATTCTTCACAACTCTTCATTTTGTGTTTGACAGTTTTTCAACATTTATGTCCAAGGTCAAACAAGCCATGTCTCCAAAATGAACGTCCTGTGCCATTTCCTTTGAGGTGACACCGATCATAAAATGACCCAACTCCCCAAACCCATAACACAACATTAGGATTGTTATACAATACCAATGATACATGGGCTCCCCTTTAAATGTTTTAACCATTTTGAAATTGTTTTCCTAATGTTAAAGTAAACTGAATTTAAATTCTGTTAAAATATATTTTTACATTTATTAATTAGTGATGCGGAAAGGTCGATTTAACAACTTAAAAAAAGCTGCTGGTTAAGTGCTGGCTCAGCAGAAGTTCATACGGTTTATATCGCCTTACTTAAGAGCGCTACAGCATGGAAGCAATGAGGATCGAACCCAGGACTCTCATGTAGTGAAGCCAAGTGTTCTGACCACTACACCATGCTGCCATTATTAAAGTATATATAATTTTAAAATTTGATAAATAAAAATTGTTCGTTATTTGTTTAAATTTTAATAAAATAATAAAAACATTATTTAGCAAAAAAGATTTAATTTATGCCTAAAATTAACTTAAAATTTTATCCAGAATATATCAGCTAACGCAAACAATTTTGGCAAATATTACCAGACCATAACTTTTCTGATTTTTTAACATAAATATATCTTAACATCTCTTTGTTTTTACTTTATAATTTGCTCAATTAATCTAAAAACATCTGTTTTTGGTCTGTTTACAAAATCACATTTCCTCAACGCGATGTCAACAAAAAGTTGAAGTAGTTACTCATATGCGGCGTACGAAAAATGTCACCACTTTTTAAATACTCATTGCAAGAAAGTCGCCTTCAAGACCTAAATATAGAGTAACAACTGTTACCTTGACCCAGTCCTAAGTTGCCTTTAGCAGGTTAGAGTATTATTGATTATATTTGCACAATAAATAAACTGCTATATAAGTTATGACCCAGCAAGAGTTTAGGTCGTTTATAGCACCTTACTCAAGGGCGCTACTGCATGAGAGCAGTGGGACTTAAGTCTAGGACCTCGTATAGAAAAGTCAAGTGTTCTGACTACTAAACCAGGCTGCCTTAACACAATTTAACTAAAAACATTTTACCAAATAAACATGAATTAGAAACTGTACAAAAAACGATGTTTTACCATTTTTATCACAAACAAACAAGCCCAAGATATTCACCTCAAAAACTATCAAGCGACCTAACTGCTAAGACTAAAACGCAAGACATCTACCTAAAAACCTAGCAAGCAACCTAACTACTAAGACTGAAGCGCAAGACATCTACCAAAAAAACTAGCAAGCGACCTAACTACTAAGACTAAAGCGCAACACATCTACCAAAAAACCTAGCGAACGACCTAACTACTAAAACTAAAACGCAAGACATCTATCGAAAAACCTAGCAAGGGACCTGACTACTAAAACGGACTAAAGCTTTAAAACTATGCCAACTTAGGAGAAAACAGTTCCTGCCATAGCGTAGATGATTCGATATTCAAAAAAGCGAACAGTCGATCAAAGCCATCGGCCTAAAGGCACTACAAGCTGATCAGACGCGTTTATAAAACCAATGAATATCCACGTACGGAGAAGTGCTTGGTCTCCCATTGTCGCTGGGAGGCCTCCCATTTAATCTTCCCTAACTGTACGTTAAACATCGAAATCTTGAGCGTAGGTTAAACCTAAAATAAAGCTATTTGTGGTCCTTTGTAAAAGTCTAAATTAAAGCTTTGGCCAGAAAGATTTGTTCAATCTCGTCTTCTAATCCTTCCCACACCTCTGTTTTAAGAGCAGGTAGTATTGTGCGGGATGGTATTCAAACCTGGGCTCTAGAACTTTCATAAGGACTCTAAAACCTTCGTCATTTAAAACATTTCGTCAATGAAAATGGCTGCTAATTTTTAGTATTTTAACTTCTTTTGTTGCCTGGACAGCCACTTGAAATAACTAATTTGCATTTATTACACATTGCTTTACTTTCACTATCTTTGATTACAGTCTTTACCAAATATTAGACCTACGATTTGACATCGCAGTAACTGTTCACTTGAAAATAGGAAATTTAAATATTACTACTATAGACTTTGTTACATTATGTTTATTTACACATTTAATAAACCCAACTATTACAGCCTTAACATTTTAGTACATTTACAGAATTTTGTAAGATTTAAATATAATAAAACGGATTATTTGTTCAAATTATAAAATTAATTACTTTAAAAGTTTTAATATAGTACATAACTAAAGAATTTTAATTAACAACTAGGAGTTAAAATAATTAACCGAAAGAAATATGTGATTACTAGCAAGATAAAAGCTCCATGCGAAGATAAGGATAACTATCCCAGGTTTGTGGATACAATCGAACATAGCGAGCACTTATAGGTTGAGAAAAGTTGTTCAACTTGTGACCATTTCCATTTTCGTTACCAACAAAGACCTTCAAAAAGATTTAATATAATATTTAACGTAATAATATTCAGGTTTAAGATATTAATTATTTAAATTTTATAACTTTAATAATCGCGCCACATTTAACTTAAAGGGACTGCAACATGCAAAATTAAAATGTTTATAAAGGGCATTGTGACGTGTTTGCCAGCCCCTGATTACAATCTAAATGGCTTATTTCCTGCCTAAAAGTTACTGATTTTTGCTATTTTAAATAAAAAAATGTTACGACGATGCTTAAATTTAAGTTATCGACTTTATATTTAAGTTGTGCTTAAATTTAAGCTTAAGCATTCGTGTTGACACTGGTTTTTAGGGAGCTAGAACAGCGTCCATAGCAACGTGATATAAATACGTTCCATGTCTTGCAAAAACAGTTTTATGGACATAAATCACAACCACAAAATCAAATGTAGCCTGCACTTTAAAAAAAACTGTTTTTAATTAACACTAAGGCCAAAAAGAAAGTTGTTTTAAGTAAGTTAAGTACTATAAACTACTTTCCAAGCTACTTCGCACACTAGGACCAAAGTAGCTACGTTCGGCCTTAAGAAAACAGTAGATTATAACTTGCGTTAAATTATAAACTCACAACTTATTTACTACTTGGAAAAACATAAAAACGTCTTTCAACAAGTAGTAAACCCCATTTGGGGCTGAAAATGTAAGAGAAAGTCAGCACTGGAAAATAATAAAACTGAAATACAAAATCGGTAAAAAATTGTGATCCAGTTTAGCCTTAGAACCTGTAGAATTTAAAAAAACATCAATATTGCAATATTGGACATATTTTAATAAAAAAAACGTTTTTCCAGTCAAACAACGACTGAAGACCGAGTACAAACATAAGAAAAACCCACATAATTATTTTCATACCGGTTCGCGGGATTTTTACAATGTCAATTTTTAAAATTACAAAACTTTTACTTTTAGATTAATAAAAAATTTAAAACTGTCGCAGACCCTTTATTGTTACACGACGCATAATTAAGTTTTGTAACGAGCTATGACGTCACAAAACAATTAGAATAGGGATTGTTTAAACAATGATTTGCTTGGTTATTATCATCTAGCTTGTAAACAACACACAACTTTTAAAAACAAGTTTTGGCGATTTTAATTAAAACATTTTTAATAAAATAAACTTTTTTAAATTAATTAACACCAATTAATTAAAAACTGTTTCTAAACTTTAAAAATTTAAACAAAATAAATTTTCGTTTTAAATTTAAGCTTACCAGATCATTTCCATTATTTTGGATGAACTGCATATCTGATGTACTGGAACCATAAGATATCTTAAAGCTGGTGAGCCAATTATTACCATTGTAACTTCCTTGTGTCACAACTCCTGTCACTTGAGTTGATGTCTTGAGGTCAATTTGGATCCATTCCCCAACCCTGTCTATTAATTAAAACAATGTTAATGTTTATTTTCCACTAATTACAAAAGTTGTGAAACTTTATTATAAGATAGAAAATAATTCCAACAACTCACTTCGTTTAGGTATCCAACCATTGGCATGAGCATCCAACCTTGCTTTATGTGGTAATAAGTTGTTGTTATAATAAGAACTAGCTGTGATGTCACTATCCGGTATTCTTCCATCTTTTAACCCAAGTCCACATACACTAGCTATAAATATTTAGGTTTATTTAGAATTAATCTTATAAGTTGGCATGATTTAGCTTAACTCTTAAATATTTAAATTGTAAAATTAAATATTACAAAATGTTTATAAATTGTTATATTGTCTGCTTACTGTTAGAACCTCGTAACTCAAAATTTGACAACAAATATAAATTTAGCGGAATTTAAAAAATGATTTTATTTGTAATTAAAAATATCTTTTTATTAATTTATCATTTGATTTTTGAACTTTAAATAACCTTGTATTTTAAGTAAAAAGATCGAGTGGTTAAAGTTTTGTTAACATACAAATGTTGTTAAATTAAAACTGACATAATAACTAAATATCGGGTGTTAATATAATAATGTAGGAAAAGCACTTAGCATCGCAATCAGTTACGCTGCAAATGCTTTCCTAGCCTCAAAACAGCTGTGGTGCTGGTTCACAAAGAACGGCAAAAATCACCTGCATTGACAGCCGTGATGTAATTTTCGCCGTGAAACTGGGGGTATCAAAAACAAAAATATTTACAAACTTTATCAACACTATCAACCAGAACCAACCCATTATGAAATACAAAAAAGGGGTCGACTGAAAATGAAGGAACGGAAATTGAAGGAACGGAAAATGAAGGAACGGAAAATGAAGGAACCGGAAAACGAAGGAACCGGAAAATGAAGGAACCGGAAAAGGAAGGAACCGGAGAATGAAGGAACCGGAAAATGAAAGAACGGAAAATGAAAGGACCGTAGAATGAAAGAACGGAAAATGAAGGAACCGGAAAATGAAAGAACGGAAAATGAAAGGACCGTAGAATGAAAGAACGGAAAATGAAGGAACAGGAAAATGAAGGAACCGGAAATTGAAAGAACCGGAGAATGAAGGAACGGAAAATGAAGAAACCGGAAAATGAAGGAACCGTTAAATGAAGGAACGGAAAATGAAGGGACCGGAGAATGAAAAAACAGAAAATGAAGGAACCGGAAAATGAAGGAACCGGAAAATAAAGGAACCGGAGAATGAAGGAACGGAAAATGAAGGAACCGGAAAATGAAGGAACCGGAAAATGGAGGAACCGGAAAATAAAGGAACAAAAAATAAAGGAACCGGAGAATGTAGGAAAGTGAAGTGGCGGAATCCTAAAAAAAAAAAAAGAAGAGGCGGAATCCTAAAAAATAAAAAATTCCGCGTCCCCCAAAAAAGAATACGTAAGAACCTCTTCTCAGGCAAAATAATAACTTTCGTTCTGTGAACCCAAATAACTGTGCAAACTCGCTGCCATCCTATGCGGTTAAAAGCCGTACAAATTTATTAACAATAAGAGAATTACAGAGAAGCAATATTTATATGTATTGGTTATAGAAAAGGGTATGAAAACTAAGAAATACCTTTTTATTCAAGGACAGATCTAATTACCCATAAGGTAATTAGAATAACCAAATATATTTCGTCATTATATTAAAATAGTCAAACATTGTATAGACGCTATCTATGTACATATCAACGCCCCAATTTTGGATTTAGGTTATATCTTAATAACATTTCCTGTTGTTGTTTAGTTTTTACTATATAGTAAAAACCTATAAAAAAAACATTATCAATAGTGACATAGTTTTTCTATGTATGCGTCAGATTTTTGATGTATTTTTTCCTGAATCTTGTGATTATTAATTAATTTGATATAGAATTACCATCCATTTTAAATGACAGTGAAACGTACAGCTATGTAATGTAGTTTTGTATTATTTAACCCAGTATATTATTTATTTTCGCATCGCAGAATAATTTAGTTTGTGTCTATTATGTACCATTTGATTAAGGTGTTGCTTTACGTGGAAGGCGAAGTTGTGAGTGTGTTGTATTTTTGATAATTGTGATTGTGGAGAAAAGAGTTAGTGTATTTTATATGATAATGATGTTAGTTTAGAAATGATTTATCGTAATGTAATATTGTAATATTATCGCCCCTATTTTTGTATATATATTGTTACCAATAAAGTATGTTAACCAGAATTGTATTTGAATAAGGTTTTACCTAGGAATATATTTAAGTATTTTAATACATTACTGGACCTTTCTGTCACCTTAACCCAATTCCCTACAATAACTAAATATCAATGATAAAATTAATTTTACTGATAAGTTTTAGCACTTTAAAAATGCCACTGTATTAAGTATACTTGTTTATATAAGGAACGATGTTAATAAACCATACAAAATATACTTGCAAGGTTTAAAAAGTTATTTAATTGTCTTAAGATTGCTTTTATTTTAGTTTTGAGGTTCTACCAGTAAGCCGATGATATTATCATTATTTAACAAATGTAAAGTAACCAAAATACCTTTTATTTGGGGGAGAATTTTTTCTATCTCCGACACGACCTCCCCATCGCAAGAACACTCGCCAGTAGCCCCAACTGACCCTTTGGGGCCAATTTCACCCCTGAAACCTTGTTCACCTTTAACGCCAGGACCCCCAATTGCCCCAATTTCACCCTTGGGACCTATGGGGCCAATTTCACCCCTGAAACCTTGTTCACCTCTAACGCCAGCGCCCCCAACTGACCCAATTTCACCCTTAGGACCTATGGGGCCAATTTCACCCATGAAACCTTGCTCACCCCTGGCACCAGGACCCCCAATTGCCCCAATTTCACCCCTGAAACCTTTTTCACCTTTCTCCCCAGCTGGGCCAAGCTTTCCTGGTCTACCTTGTTTAGTTTCAGAAGGTTCATGAGCAGATGCAGTGGGACATGCACTAAAACAAACTTGGTTGTTTTGGGATGCAGCTAAGCATAACCAGAAGCACAAAAACATAAATATTTTCAAACTCATTTCGGCAAGTTTCAAGTTACAATTGTTTTATTCTAAACTCATTTAACAAGCTGGTTATAATTTTGTTATTAATATTTATCACAAATAATTGAAACACTATGACGTAACAATGATAGAAAATACTTTTTCGAATTGTTATCCATTAAGATTTGAAGCGGCAGTAACTTAAACTGTTTGAGTGTTAGTCTCTGACTGTTTGAATGGAAATGTAAAGTCGCCTCATTTTTCTCTAATATATAGACTTACAGTCAGAAGCTTTACGTTATCTACTTATGACAATTCTCAATTAACTTAATAACCAAACAACGTTAATATTTGTAAACTTAAACAATTTTATCTAGTAACGCATTCAAATATCTTTTGAAACGGTAATTTAATTGTGATGTCATAATCTACTAAAGTGACGACAAAGCCCGCTATAGTTTAATTGTGATGTCATAATCTACCGAAGAAACGACAAAGCCCGCTATAGTTAAATTGTGATGTCATAAACTACTAAAGTGACGACAAAGCCCGCTACCGGAGCCGCAAAGCGAGTCAGCTATTGTGCCATGCAACGAGGTTTCCCATAACAGCGTTAAAAATGTGAAACGTTTCAAGATTGTGCCAGTTAAAGTGTGGGGCAACAATCAAAGTAATTTTGTGAACGCTTTTCTGGGTGACGGTTCAGATACAAGTATTTGTACTGCAAGCCTTGCAAAGAAATTGGGAGGAGACAAAGTAACGAGCTATTGTGGCATGCAACGAGTTTTAAAATTACGTTTTCGAGATAAAAATCTTTAAAAAAAGAAATATTTAAAAAATTAACATATATATTTATCTTAACAACCGGTTAAAACTTTTTTAACTATTATACTTTTCGCCAAATTTTATTTTAAATATCGGTAAAATATGTTCTTGCGTTAAAAGTATACGCGGGCTTAACGCTGCAGGCTCCCCGTAGTTTAATAAAAAATTTTGCAGACCGAAAGCTATTAGTCGTAAAATTTTGCAGGCCGAAAGCTATTAGTCGTAAAATTTTGCAGGCCGAAAGCTATTAGTCGTAAAATTTTGCAGGCCGAAAGCTATTAGTCGTAAAATTTTGCAGGCCAGAGGCACCCGTCTTTAATCCGTTTATAAAAAGGTTTTTGAAACAAAAATCTTCAAAAAAAAATAATATTCTAAAAACTAACATATGTCATTAACGTAACAACCAATAAAAACTTTTATATATACTGTACTTTATGCAAAATTTTTATTTTAAATATCGGTAAAATATGGTCTTACGCTGACTTTATTCATGGGAATTTCATTGCCGACTCCCCGCCGTTTTTTGCAGGACAAATCTTCTGGCAACTTTTTAAACGTTTCATTCTTTGTGTTTTAATATATAAATTGATATACATTAACACGGGCAATAACTAATAACATATTTATACACATTCTCCAGTGTAAAAAATGATAAAGTAATGCTTTTTCTTCAAATATTGTTTAGAAATACGGCCCTATTTCGCAAAATACGTGATATCATAATGCATCGTCTTGCGTCACCTAAAAGCGCGCGCTTTCAAATTATTTTTTTATAGGTTTTAGTTTGTAAAATTAAAAAATAAATTGACACGGGAAAAGAAAGATAACATGTTCTTGCACATTATTCTTTAAAAAAACTATTAATTTACTGCTTATTTTATTTCAAATACTGTCTAAAAAACTGTATAGGAATACGCGAAAATAAAATTTTTCGCGGTAATTAAAATGCAAAATCCCCGCTGTTCTAAAAAAAATCTTCGGGCTGAAGTGTCTGGTTACCTTTTTGGTCAGTTCGCTGGACGTAAAAACTTATAAAAAAGTAAGGCCGAAGTAAGGTTTAACATATAATTAGACTTTCGCTTCCATACTCAATTTGTTAATTATATACTTTGTAGTTTGTGTTTCGTATCATATAGTTTGTGTCGCATTTTTGTTTCAATAAAGTGTGGCCTTCTTATCGATGCCCATCTTTACAGCGTACTCTATTGGGGTTAATAATTGTTTAAGCCATACTAGGAGTTTATTAGATCCTACATTATTCAAGATATAAACTGCAGTCAACTAATCAAAAATTTCGCCAGATTCATCTCGCGGTGCTGCGATTTTTTAAAATTATTCCTCCTTTCTAGTTATATAGCCCATAAGCCACCTCTGTTATCTACACTTCAAAAATAAAATATAATCTGACAACAACCTTACGTTAAAATAAAATTAAAATGTACGACCCTGAGCCCCACTGTTTAAAAATAGGTTTTGTTTATAAATTCTGGTATTTTTACATAAAGTAATTCTATAACTATCTTAACCACTTCAGCCTAGCAATCAAAATGCGATCCCAGCAAAAGAACGCTCGTTTATAAATGCTGGTTTGAAACAGGTAGAAAAAGGCAATCTTTAAATTTAGGAGAATTAGTCACAAGTTTTTTTTGAATATATCTTTATCCTCGATTTGGAAGGTCGATTGCGCGAACTAAACATAGAGTTACCCAGTCTCGAGTTGCATTTAGCAGTTTGGGATAATATATATTATAATTGCCCGGTAGTTATGCTGCTGATTAAGTGCTGACTCAGCAGGAGTTTATACCGTTTATATCGCCTTACTCAAGGGTGCTATAGCATAGGAGCAGTGGGAATTGCCACGATCTCCTGGTGGTGCAGCAAGTGTTCTTACAACTACACCACGCTGCCAAATGTTTAATAATTAACAATAATTATTATTGTTACAAATTAATTAAAAACCAAAAAAAACATTTAAAAAATTGTCCTGTTGTTAGGACATCGAACTAAAATTAAAAGCAACAAATGTAAATAATTTAAAAACCAAACCAACTTTAAACAACAAAATTTTAAGTTAATTTTATTACATTTTAAAGCAGTTAGTTATCCAATACCAAACAACTTGGTTGTTTACATTAAACTGAGTATTTTCAACATGGTGGCGTCAGTTAAATATGACGCAAAACCTAATGACGAATATTTATTTAAATTGTAAGCGAATATGCTATAAGGTTGTTGAACTTGGTTAATCATTTATAATATCGATAAATAAAACTCGTTGGTATCAGCTAGGACAAATATTGATGGCTGAATAACAGGAAGTTATTTATAAAACTTGATGTTTTTATAAGGTCAATATCAGCTGTGATTACAAATATTCTACAAAATATTTACGCAATGTTTGCGAAATTCTCAGTAAATTTGTGTTTACTGAATTGCAACATTTTGCAGACCTTGAACTAAAGTCAATATAATAAACATGTTGTTTACATGTTTATAATTATTTACTAACTTTAAGGCTTTACACGAATGCTACAAAATGCCAGCAGTGAGAATCAAACCCAGAATCTCGGGCCTTGCACAAATGCTACAAAATGCCAGCAGTGGGAATCAAACCCAGGATCTCAGGCCTTACACGAATGCTACAAAATGCCAGCAGTGAGAATCAAACCCAGAATCTCGGGCCTTGCACAAATGCTACAAAATGCCAGCAGTAGGAATCAAACCCAGGATCTTAGGCCTTACACAAATGCTACAAAATGCCAGCAGTGGGAATCAAACCCAGCCTTTTCAACCAAAAATCAATTTATAGAAATCATGTCTTTAACATTTAAATATTTTAATAATTGTAAAAGCATAGTTGCATAAAAACAAAAAAACTTTCTACAGTATTTTAATAATTAGTAATGTGCCGATCGCCGTTTTTTTCGGATCAGATCACGATCTAACGTGACCGAACAATCGGTAACTTTATCGTCACTAAATACATAAAAAATTGACCCTGTATGTTAAACACTTCTACTTATTCACAAGTTTGAATATTTAACCGTAATATTCAGTATAATTTACAAGAACTAAAAACAATTTTACCAGCGCGGAAATAAAGCGCTGTAAAAGTTTATGGAAATCTATATGGTTAAGGCAAGTGCGTGTTTATTTGTGACGTAAAATTAAATGTGACGTAATTACCGATCTGCCGATTTTGGACCTTGATCGGGTGATCGCAAAATACCTTCAAAAATCGGCGATTTACGATCACCATTTTGATCGGCACATCACTATTAATAATTTGCATTTTCGAAAAATAATCTTAAAAAATAGATGATATCAATTTTATAGTTTTCAAAAATTTTAAAAGAAGTAACAAAAACAAAATATATTTCAGAAATATAAAACAATAATAATTTCTCATAAAATATGGAGTAGTTATTGTAGAATCAATTGTAATAAGCCTATTACAATCAATTCTAAGTTCAAGCTAGTTCAATGTCATTGACCGGACACGTACAACAATTATTCTCGTTACAACGGGCGTCAACTTCAAACAATGCACTCTAAAATCGCCCTTAACGAGAATTAGCCACGTAACCTGTACGGAGAAGGCCAGCGGCTTTACAACGAACGAACTTTTATTGCCTTTCGGTTGTGCTATAAATACTGGAACAATTTAAACATTCTTCACCAATCTACCGATAGTTGGTCATCGTTACATCGTCGGGCCAATCTAGCGATAGTTGGCCACCGTCGCATCTCGCAATAACTGGACCTACAAACCGTACTTTAACTTTAACGTCAGTCTAGCAATCTAGCTGATCTTGTAATGTAACTTTAAATCAAACCGTGTAAGTGTTTTGCCGTATTACAATAAAAGTATTACTGTTAACGTCTTGTCGTTTATAACTAAAACTTAAACAAAATACCAAACCAAATATAATCATAATAAAATGAGTCGGTAAACGGAGTCAAGCCAAATTAAACAGTTAAACCGAATAACCAACCAAAATAACTACAACAATAAAATCTAGTAACTCTACATTATAAAGTAAGGGAATACAGAATCTTAAAAGTAACAAAAACTATAAAATTAACATTATTTAAATTTCTGTTTAGTTGATATAAATTAGAAAATAAAAACAGCAAGAATGGCAACAAATAATTTAGGAACTAAAATAACTCACTAGTATAATATTAAAAATAACTTTAAAAAAATTTTGGCAAAAAAATTATAAAAAAAATTTCACTAATAAACATTTAATAAAATTAAAATATTGTCATGATAAAATTTTTTAAATTTATAAATGTTTAACATAATTTAAAAACTTTTTTTTAATTTAAAGTTTCGTTTTATTAACTATCGCTTCACTTTCTTCACAATTATTCTCTTCAATGCTCATGTGCGGTGAACCACGCAGAAGAGAAATTTGAGTCAACAAAAAGAAAAAAGAACCTGAAATTAGAAAAAAGTTTTCGTAAAAACTAAAAAAATAAATTAAACCAGGTTTAAAAATCAAACTATATAAACCAATAAAATATTATTTAAAAAACTTGGCTTTGCTGCATGAGGTCGTGGGTTCGATTCCCACTGCTCTCAAGCTGTAACTTTATTGAGTAAGGTGCTATAAACTCCTGCTAAGCCAGCACTTAATCAGCAGCTTAATTATCGACAATTATAATCTTTATAATATTCCAAACTGGCACAGGCAACTCGAGACTGGGTCGGGGTAACAAATATACCTCCATGTTTAGGTCGTAAAGTCGATCTTCCCACATCGAGGATAAACAGTTATAATGAAAAAAAAAACTTACTAGCCAAGTAAAATCCTGGGTAAACGATGTACAGTGCTTCCCTGAAACCTAAAACTTTGATCATAGGTGGTACTATAAGAGGGGCATTCCCTCCGATATTATTGATCACAAAAATAAACATAGCGATCGCTGTCGCGCGTGACTGGGCATGGTAACTCCATTTGAATTGGCTGGGAAACGAAAATTTCGTTTCGAAAATCGTTTCGCCGAAACAAATTTTGTTTCGCCGAAACGAATTTCGTTTCGAAGAATAAATAATGTTTCGAAATGAAAAAATTGTTTCGAAATTTCGTTTCGAAATTCCCTAGGTGGTACAAAGAGTAAATTTTTTTCCGATTTTCAATTTTTTTCAAACTTGATTTAAAATTATATTTTTATTGTAGTTTAAAAACTTTAAAGTATTTTTTTTAAATTTATATACAGTGGTAAGTAATAAAGCCTAAATAATGTTTATTTTTTATATGATTTTATAGAAAACATTTTAAAATTAAATTTTTATAAAATTTTGATAAAATAATATGTAAAAAATTAAAGTTAAATAAAAAAATGTATATACTGTGAACTTAATAGAAATACATTTTTAACTTATTATGGTTAAATTATTTTGATTGCCTGTTTTTTGTGGCATTTTATATATAGTTGTTATTTATAAATGCTAATTTTTGTATTCATTTATTATTGCTCTTAACCTTTTAAAATACTTATTTTTAGAATCATCATGTTCCTAATTATTAAGCACATTAAAGAAAGTAAATAAAAAACAACAGTTTGCAATTATTGTTAATTTTGTACTTATTTATTAGAATTATCCAGTTCTTAATTATTAAGCACACTGAAAAAAGTAAATAAAAAACAACAGTTTGCAATTATTGTTAACTTTGTACTAATTTATTAGAATTATCAAGTTCCTAATTATCAAGCACACTAAAAAAAGTAAATAAAAAACAACAGTTTGCAGTTATTGGTAATTTTGTACTTATTTATTAGAATTATCAAGTTCCTAATTATCAAGCACACTAAAAAAAGTAAATAAAAAACAACAGTTTGCAGTTATTGGTAATTTTAATGTTTTTGAAAAAAATTAAATTGTTTTTTTTAAGGCCAATTTTTAACCAAAATAAAGGTAATGAGAAATTTTAAAAACCAGAAAGTACACATTATTAACATTTTTATATTTAAAATGATTATGATAAATTTATTTATGATAATGGTTAAAAGCAGTTAGTTAAACAACTATTTATAATAAAATATATGTATAGTCAATAGAGGTAATAAATGGACAGTTAAAATTGGGAGGTAATTAGTGGACACCATTCCCGTTTTTTTTCAGGGTTTTGTGGTTATATTATCTTAATAGTAAGGCTTAAATGATTAGCATTTTTTTTAATTATATTTTCAGAAAAAAATTATGTTGTTTTAAAAATTAAAAAAAAATTTAAATTTTTCGAAATATCTGAATAATTGAATTGACAATATAAACTAAAAATATTCCTAACCATATAAAGCTCAATGTCACACTTATATTTGCATCACAGTTTTAACAATATGCCTCCAAATATTACCTCCACACTATTATGATGAATGGGGGAAATTATTGGATGCATTTTATGAAAATTTTTTTGTTTTTTTTACAATGCAAACTAATCCTACAGTACCTTAAAATAACAGTTATTACAAAAACACTAATTAACATTAACAACACTCAAGGGTTTTAAAAAAAAACAAAGGAACAACTGTTATAAAACTCTTAATTTAAAAATGCCAAGAAAGTATTTGTAACAATATTTACAAAATCAATTATCTAAGGCAAAAAATCATCACGAAAGAGCTTTAAGAAACTTACTTTTTTACAAAAATAAAAGCATCAAAAGAGAAATCCATGTGAATGAATAAAAAAATTATATGTTAGTTTTTTTTTAGTATAAAAAGTTGACAGATAAAGCATATGTAAAACCCGCGAATGTTAGGAAAACATGAACATTAAAAACATAATAAGTGGAGATTATTTGTAGTTTATAACTTTAAAAAAAGAAGTTTAGTCTCCCAGGAGCAGTTTTCCATATTAAAAATATGTTCCACCCATGCATTTATTACAAAAAAAACATTACAGACCCATAAAAAATGAATATGGCCTTATGAAAATTGTAATGAGTATATGTATTTCACGTCGTAAATGAAATTTTCCTTTCTACATATCTATTTTATGTTCTACAAAAAAGCGTCCATTAATTTCCTCCCAGGTGTCCATTAATCACCCCATTTGCAGGGGTAATAATTGAACAAAATATTTGACTTAAAAATTAAAACAAAAAAGTGATGGCCAATTTTATCAAAAACATCCAATAATTACCTCCATTGACTTACTTATACATTGCAAATTTTAGATCATAATTTAGTTTTATTTTTAATACAGACGATTAATTTTTTTTTTTAATAACTTAAAAAAGTTTTCTTTTTTTCTTTGGCGAATAAATCTCGCTATCTGAAAATCTTTTTGTAGGAGAATCTATAACAAAAAACAGTTCATTTTACAAATTTAATCACAGGTATATATTTTAATATATATATTTTAAAAAAATTATTAGTGAACTTACATTTAGTTATAAGACAAGCATCATAAAATCTTCGGTCATGAGGCCACCTTACAAAAAGTTTGTCCTCTACTTTAATATTGTGGAAATCTGCAAGTTTACTTCCATCTATTTTTACGTCACAAGGGCGATAAACATCCAGTTCCAAGTCGTCATCGATGAATTTGACTCTTATAAAGCGTTTAGAGGTATCTATGCAATTAAAATAACAAAATTTACAACCATAAAAAGTAATGTGCAATTTAAACACAAAAAAAATATCATTTTTTTAAAATGACTTTGTTATAATATAGTAGCATCTAAATTTATTATTTAAACTTTAACAGGTTAAACTAACTGTAAACAAATCACATAGGTAGTAAATATTAAAGTGCTTTTTATTCTACAGCAGTATATTAATATTGACTAAGTTATTATTTCTTTGAGTATTAAAATTAATTTATTTCTTATAGTAAAAAAACAGATATAATATATTCATGTCCATTGGCTGCAATACAAATGACAGTTTTAGACATTCCACAACATGGCGACAATTCCACAACAGAAAAAGCTGTTTTCTTAGCGACATTTCAAAGAAACTTGCTGACATTTCAAGCATTAATTATCGCGAAATTTTTTAGTTTGCATATATAACTATCAATTTAACGCCAAAAATGCAGCATTTTGCAAATAACTTACAGGTGCGACATACACAGCAAAATTATAAATGGGGGTGCATGCACCCTCAGACATGTAACATGTCTCCTTGACCTTCAATAAATTTACATTACCATTTATTTTCGGTAATGTAATACTTAACTTTAATAGGAGTCAACCAATCAACCAACCACTGCACATACCCAAAAAAATGAAAATCAAAATAGAATGTAAAAAACTATAAAAATATATATTTACAACTCTAGTTTAAAGGTTTAAAATGCCTAGTTGGATATCATATATTTGTAAAATGTGCACCAAAAAGCAGACATAATTAACAATTTTAATTAATTTAAAATATAAACACTTCACAGATAAACTACATTTTTCAAACTTAACTTCCTTAATTTTTGTAACATTTTTCATAATCGTATAAAAAAATGATTTTAAATCTTTATTTTATTCTGTGTATTAATTCATGACAATAAACTGTCTCTGGTACACAAGTTATTATTCAATTTCTGGTTTAACTATTCTTGTAAATTAACCAAGTAGGCCATAATCTGTCATATCAAATTAAAATAGAGCAGCTAAACTTTACAAAACATTACGCTATGAAAAAATAAAACGCCTATCTTTGTCATATATACAGTTTTCATACAGTTGACAAAATTTGTTTAATGTTTGAATAAGGCATAAACAACAACAAAAATACACTTACCAGATAGAGGATTGTACAGATTATCAATTTTCGTAATTTCGTTTTGTTTTTCCATTTTCTCAAATAATTCTACGGAATATATAAAAGTATAACTGTTTATGGTAATTTTTTAAGGTTAATAATAGTAATGCTGCTGCTTTAGTTAATTGGCTTTTTTGTGGTATTTTTTTACCAGAAATTATTGTTATATTATTTTAATCATACTGCTATTTTTACTCAGTTAGTAACACAAACCTGTTGCTGGTGGTGTAGTTGAACCACAGTACTCCTCTGAGTTATTGCTAGTATTGTCATACAATATGTTATGTAAATTCACTCTTACTTCATTCAAGTTATAACCAACTGTTGTTGTTTCCTCTGCAATAAAAATAATTTATTCTATTTTTAATAAAAATAATGCTTTTATTTTTATAAAATAATAAATTAAAAACCTAGCAAGCAATTTTATTTTTAATCAAAATTTTATTTTTACATATTACGCTACTTATTACAAACCTGTTGCTGGTGGTGTAGTTGAACCACAGTACTCCTCTGAGTTATTGCTAAAATTGTCATACAATATGTTATTTGAATCCACTCTTACTTTATTCAAGTTATAACCAACAGTTGTTGTTTCTTCTGCAATAAAAATAATTTATTTTATTTTTATTAAATATTATATATACAGTGCATTCACCTTAAATTGCAACTAAACAAGGTAGTACTACTCTTATTTTTATAAAATAATAATTATTAACCATTTTTAATAACTTATAAATATTTAAATTAAAAAATTAGCATAATATAAATTAGCCCTATTGATTATAAAAGGCTTTTTTATAATTTTAAACAATAATTTAATTTTATGTTGATTTTGTTCTGTTAAAAGATATTAAAAGCTTAAAATCACATCTTTTACTAATAAACTACAAAATGAATGAAAACAGTTTTTTTAAAAAAAAAACACGCAAAAAAGATTTAGAAATTTGTATAAAGCACATCGTTTAAACAAAAAAAAAACAACAACTTACTTGGAAACGAAGCTCTGGAAGTCGAAGCTGCATTTTTTAGATTTGTATCCTCCATGTCAACAGATTCTTAAAATAAATTGTTTTTAATTATTGAGTTTGATACATTTCGAGGTATTTATCTTTACGGTTTAATTAATAGTAAAATCGTTACATTTTACAATTAGTTTTAAATTGACTATATTAATTTGATTATAAGACACTCTTTTATTAAATCCTTAACTTTACTATTAAAAGATTAGGCTATAAATAATCTTAGAAGTGGTTCTTTACCTTCAGCTATTTTTTCTAAATATACTCTGGCATTTTCTACAATTTGGCCTGGGCTTGTTATGTCATAAAATTTATCTTGTACCTCGACAGAATGACCTTCAGCTCTTGCCACTGCTCTTTGTATTACCTTCGATTTACCACCCACTTCTCTTGTTATTAACTTTCTAGTTTCTGTTACATTGATTCCCTTTCCAAAATAATTTTCAGTGACCTTTTTGTAAATACTATTAAATTGGGATGCAGTCATTTTCTCACCAGTGTTATTGCCAAAAAATGAAGGAAATGCTCTATTAACAAGAGGAATTTTGTTGCAATTTTGCAAGTAGGCCCAAATATGATCAGAAACAGCAATAGCATCCTTATATTCTTTGTGTTTAAATACTATACATGCATGACGTTTTCTTTCTTTTTGATCACTTACTAACACAGAAAAGTTTCCACTACTTGTTTCTTCACAATCTTTAATTTCCGATAACAACATTCCTGTGAAAACACTTGATCTACAGCCTTGTGAGCAAATAATTCTAACAAAAATGTCCCCACACAGTTTTTTAATTTCTTGACAATTAAGGGATCCACATTTTTTATTTCTTAAAGAATTTAGAAACAATTCTTGAGCTTTTATATATTTTATAACAACTTTTCCAGGAAAAGCACATTCAGCAAGTGCTCGACGAGATCTATCTTTAACTAATTTTTCCCTTTTTTCTTTTTTTGGTCGTTGTCGCTGAAGCCATTCCTTAACAAGTTTTAAAAGTTTGGAAACAGAATATTCACGAAACAATTCTTCATACTCAATATCCAAAAAATAAATAAAATTTTTTAACGTTGCTAGATAAGAGTATCTGGTAGAATCTCGGCCATCCTTGCATACTTTTTCATGTAGAGTCTTATAAATTTTTTGTGGTCGTTTTAAGTCGTCCAGACTCGATAGTAGGGTATATATTTGACGTATGTATGTTTGGACTTGAGATTTACTACCGGCATTTCTATGTCCACTTCCCATAGTTAAAAGTGTTGTTTTATAGTTTTCCAAAACATTTTGAAGGTTAATGTTTATTTTGCTTTGAGCAACAACATTTTTGAATTTTTCAGACCCCTTTTTAATGTTTTTATGTTTGTTAAGAACATGACTTTCAATTCCCAGTACTGCAACTTTACAAATGCAACATATATTACCAGTATAATTTTTGTAAAAACCAACTCTATTGCGTTTAGCAAACGAATCATACATAAAATCTTTTTTATCAATATCTTTGTGTTTTTTTCGATGATGAGTCACATTAACAAAATTTTGCCCACAGTGAGGACATTCCCTTATTTTTCTAGTTGCAGTTTTAAATCTAGTTTAAAAAAAGATTTTATGTGTTTTATATTTTAGTATTAAAATGTATCACAAAACACTTCTACAAAAAGTTTAAATAGGCTATATCAGTGGTTTTTAAACATCAAGCAGCTCTCTCTCACTAAAAATTAAAAAAATCCTGTCTTTCCAATTTTTAATATCTAGAAGTAGTTGTAATTGTGTGTACTTTATGATAATAACCAATATAACAAAACCCCATTATTAAAAAGACAGTTACCCTACTATATAACAGTTTTTTAAGAAAAAAATACTAGTTTAAACATAATAGATATACCCAAAACTAAAAAATTTACAAACCTATTGGACTGTGAGGAAGAACTTTCACTATTACATAATTCTTTCTTAAGTTTTTTTTTAGAATTTATTAATTGATAACAATACCTGAAAAAAATAATTAATTCGTTTTAAACTTCATTTAATAAAATGTAATGGAAGTACAAAAAACTAAAAAATCATTAAATATTTAATTTAGTATAAGTTACTTTTCACTGAAATTATTATAAAATTGTGAATTAATAAATACCTTTCATCATCAGATGAACATTCAATACAGGATAAATCATTGCCATTATAGTTATTCCTTTTTAACTTGTAAGATCTACATGGAAATAAAATGCCTTTTATCATTAAAAGAAGAATATTTTAAACATAAAAAATACTTAACAAAACATATCCCTGGAAAAAAATGTTACTTTACTGAACATAGTGGGATATGTAGTTAAATTATTTAAATTATAAAATAGTTCAATTTTTTTCACTTAGTTTACCAATAAATAACCTTTTTTTATAACAAAACTTATTTAGAACAAACTAAGTATTAATATAATTCAAAAAAATAAAAATTATTTTTCAACAAACCGCAACGAAGACTCAATATCACTACTGGAACTGCTTGATGATGACCTAAACCACCACGATTACTATTAATTTCATTTTTTACTTTTTAAATATATCATCGTTTAACTCACCTAACAGAAGATCTTTTTTTACTGACTAAAGTATGAGAAAAGCGCTTTTTTTTTCTTCGTTTCTTGTATTGGTACCTAGTAGATTCAAAAAGCTAAGTTTATTTTTTGTAAATTCTTCTTTTGTCTTAAAAACACAACAAATAAATTTTTTATATTGAAAATAATTATATATTAATCAATGTATATATACTCCATTCTCAAACAGCAATATGCTTATTTGGGTGTTTTTAGAAAATTTAGTAATTACTATTACATTTCCCTTGCAGAATCATGTACAGAGCTTTCACTATTTGATGAAGATTTCCAACATTGATTTTTATGTTTTAGTTTTTTATGCCTGGTGAAAACAATGTATCTACTTTACAAAAATAAGATAACACAAAAGAATAACTAAAAAGTAGATATATATATAACTTTGTAAACAACCCAAGTTTATATTTAAGTTATTGCAAATAATTTTTTTTTTGTAAGGTAAGCATGCACAAAAAAAGTTATCATGCTGTAATAGGCGTTTTAATATAGATTTTGACTTAAGTGCAGTCGGTATTAAATATTAATTAGAACAACTAAAAAAATATTACAGTCAAGTAGCCTATCTAAATTTTAGTAAGAACAGCCATAAATTAATGCAATTATTGGCAAATAAATAAATTGTGACTAACTGGATAAATTTTTGTTCATTATCAGTATTTGAATCACTTGAAGAAATACCTCTGAAACAAAAATGCATACTTGTACAAATTGACATTTTGATAAAACATTACAAATAATTTTAATATTAACGAATGTCTTAATATTGTTCTCATATTTATCGAACCTTGAAAAAAATGTTTTTCTTGAATGTGTCTTTCTAAAAAATAAATAACACTGTTTCATTAAAATTATCGATAACAAACACTAAAATATATCGGTATATATTTCGATCCGTACTTAGGTCGATGCGCACAAGGCGATCTGTACTCGGGTTCAAGTCCATTCGTACTTGCATTGCGTCACCCTTTATATAATTCAGGCGCATATACATGCCGAATCGGTTTATTTAAAGTGTTTTATCTTAGTAGAAATGTGCGATAAGTACTTATATATGTCGTACTTAGTATTGTTAATAAATTTTAATACAATTTAAGTGAACAAGTGTACCAAAAAGTCAGGCCACAGAATTTGGCGTATGGCCAATAAGTATGCTTACACCATTTTAATCTACAAAAAAATAATGATTAAAAGGAAATCTTGTTATTAAAATATATGGTGTTATTTGTTTTTTGTTATGTTTATGAATTGTAAAAAGTTTTACCTTGAAATTATGTATTTATGCTTAAAACAAGACTATTAATACACAAAGTTTTTTTTTATGTAACAAAAAAGTGTTCGCTGGTATGTTATAAAAGCTAATCACCGTGACAATAATTTAAAATGAATAAGGTCAACTGATAAAAATTCCGATTACACGTCAAAGCTATTACCCTTATCTTACGTCTTGGTTGCGATAATGGTTAAAAGCAGCTGACAAAAAAGATGTAAACAACACAATAATTTATCACTAGAAACGTTGAAAAACACATTTACTAAAGCATATATCCAACATTTATTCGGTAAAAAATAGAAATAGATTATAACTAGCAACATATCATATTTACAAATAACGTAAAAAAGACCGAGTTTGGATCGCCCGTTGATACAAAGGTTTGCGTAGCGGTCCAAAAGGCAAAAAATCACCGCAAAAAAAAAATTGCCGTTGTTTCGAGTACAGACCGCTTTGGTGACATAAACCGGGGTATGGATCGACTGGCAATCACTTATAATGCCTGTAACATTTACATCCAATTCAGTCAATCAGTTAAAAAATAAATTAATAAAAATAAAGTTTAATGACAAACAGAGTTTTAGCACTTAAAATTGCACAATACAATAAAATTCTGAGTTATATAGGACTCGATGGACTAGTAAGATAGTACAAATCGTGCCTTATAAAACAGTCAGACAGTAAGAGTAGTCAAAACAAAAAGAAAATAAAAAACATTACCTTCCAAAATTCGTTTCCTTATTCATTTTTGATTATATTAGTTCAGTCAACTATAAATAATAACCTAATTTATTACCAAAAACTGAAATAATTCTTAGCAATTATTAAAAAAATAGTTCATAATCGCTCTGTCGTTGGTCAGTCTGTCAGTTGGTAAAAAGTATGCATCGCAAAAAAAATTCACAAAACTTGTTACTAAACGTTAGGGGGCGCAATTTTAAAATAATTTTTAATCAAATTTATTTTGATTCCGATTAAATTAAATTGACTTTATTACTTTTTGTATGCCTTAGTTGTATATATTATTCGAAAGAGAGTAAAAAAGTGTTAGATAAACTAACCCTTATTTGGTTTTGACTCTCTTTTTTATTTTTTTACATAAGATCGTAATAATAAAGCCTGCTTGTTTTTTTGCCGCGTGATTTCGCACATCTACATTCATGTTATAATAATTTCATTTAAATTGTCAAAAATGATTACTAAGTAATAAAATCCGTTTTTGTTTGTATAAAACAAAATTATTTCTAAAAACAATTTCGAAATTTAAAACACAGTTTACTCTTTAAAACAAATTTTGTTTCTCGAAACAATTTTGGAAACGAAATTCGTTTCGGAAACACTTTTCGAAACAAATTTTGTTTCTCGAAACAATTTTGGAAACGAAATTCGTTTCGAGAAACAAATTTTGTTTCAAAAAAAATATCGTTTCGAAAATTGTTTCGTGAAACAAAATTCGTTTCGAGAAACAAATTTTGTTTCGAAAATTGTTTCAGAAACAAACTTTGTTTCAAAAAGTAATTGTGTTCAAAATTTTTGGTAACTGTAGCCTATCTTATAAGCCAGCTTATAGTTCTTTTAAATAATTTATTAAGTGTTTAACTTTAACTTAAAAAAATATATACAATATTTAAATTAAAAACAGTTAAAAGTTAAAAGCCCTCTTTTAAACAATTTTAGCTATGTTAAGTTGTTACTTGATAAGTCTTGCCGACAACAGTCAGACAGTATAAACTTGAATAAATTTTTTTTGGACAATTCTTATACTGGTACTTCATTTACTAAATAAAATTTTAATATGCAGCAGTCAGACGGTAAACAATCTGGCGTAGTAAATGTCTAACTGTATTTTCAAGAATAGTTTTGTAAATTTCTTCTCTGACTGTCTGAACAAAATAAATGGTAAAATGTTAACAGGAAACATGGAAAAAAAGGTAATGCCCAGTTTATACCGGTACCTATAAACTATACAGGTTTGAATGGATTGTATATTAAATGGTTAGCGAATGGACCGAATCGATCAAATGGATCGATCCATTCGGTTCATTTGCTATCCATTTGTTATACATTTGATCCATTTGGTCCATTCGATCCTGTATAGCTTATAAATACCCAGTTTATACTAGTTTTTGACATTTAATTTTTAACAATCTTGTTACTTTAATTTGTTTTTGACAGTCTTAACAACATAAGACCTTAGCAAGGTAATATATATGTTATATATTTCAGGAACACTTATGCTAAAAGAAAAAGGTTTTCCAAAAAAGATACAGTAACTGAGATACACCATTTCTTAGAGTTTTTGGTGATTTAAAAACCAAATTTAAAAATCGACAAACCTTGTGATGAAGTATTTTTTTCTTGTTCTATACGGTATGTTGATTTTATTTTTATAGATAGAACCAACATATAAATCAATAGATTAAGATGTATATATATGATATTTAATTAAAAAATAAAAATTTATCTACTCAATGACATGTTTAAAATAAACAATATAGGCCTATATAATATATACATTTTGTTGAAAGAATTGGAATCACATCTAGTTTATAGTTAGAAAGAAGTCATAGAATTGTAAACTATAAGAACTTAGCATTTAAACAATTCACTGCTATTGCAAGCATTTTGACCAAACTTTTGTGGGGTCTTGTTTGTTAAATTTTTATTTTCATGATATTTGCAGATTTTCTTGCTAGGTAACATTTTCGTTTACTAACGACATATGCCTATAATTAACAAACTTTTTAATTTAGCTCTCTACGTATTAGCTGTCTCCATATTGTAAATGCTAAATTGTTTTTTTACAAAATAAGTTAAAATGAAAATAGTGTTATATAGGCTTAAATAGGAACAGTGGTAATTGAAAAATTAGTTCGGAAGAATAAAAAGGTCAACAAGCGCATTATATGAGGAAATTATGCATTTCAATTATCATTTTTTTTTGCAGAAAAGACGTCACGACCCCTGTGTGCTACATTTTAATTTGCCCATTTCTAAAGTAAATTTAATTTGCAATCGAATGATGGTGATGGTTAGACTTTGGCACAAAAGAGATTTAATATCTTACAAGAACATTATATGTTAGGCAGGTTTTGGATAAAAATTTTGCAACTCTGTGCAAGCCTAATTGTTTACAACCGAGCCATTTGCATTTTCTTCATATAATACTTCTGTTGTCTCCTTAAACCCTTTTGTGTCAACCTGTAGGTAGCATCATTTAATTGCTAGTTTTTCTACATTTTAAGTACGATCATTTGTTTTATATTTAGTTTAGGCTTTTAACATCTTAGCATACATTATAATTACCTCACCAAAGCAGTTTGTGACATCATTTAAAAAAACACTCTGAACTTTTTACATGGTGTCGCTATTTTTCAAGATATAAAAATTTGATTTTGTTATTAATATAATTAAATTCATATTATTAAGTTATTTTAACAAGATTTATTAAAATAAAATTTATTTTTAGGAATAAGTTTACACTCTCAATAATAATCTTTAAAATGCTGTGTTGAGCTGAAGACCTTTAATTTAAGGTAAGTTGTTTAATTTTACTGATTGTTGGAACTGAGAAAGTAAATATAGCGAATTTATATTTGTTGTTTATTAAAATATGTTGCCACAGTCATTAAGCGAAAAAACTCAACAATATTAAATGCTAAAAACAAATAATAAATGAAAAAGTGTTTGTTAATTAGTAATATTTTAATTGCATGTTATGAAATGATAATTTAAATTAACATTATTATGGTTTAGAATCTTCAAATACCAAACAAATTGTTATTGTCAGTAATATTAAATTTTTGCTTCTAAATTCTCTGGCTGGTTTACGGCTTTCCAAAATTCTCTCTTATGGGGAAATACTTATGGAGAAATTGTCTTGTCAGGATTACGGCTCTCCTAAATTCTCTACTATGGTAAACGACTCGTTGTTTTGTCTAGAGCCGGACAACATGAACCTTAACATTCTGTATTTTGCTTTTTAATTTTTTTTTCCATATTTTATTTTTCAACTAAATCTAGTTTTAAATTGCTATGGTGTTTAGTACAAAATTTTAAAATTTTTGTTTCACCTTATTTAGATTATTCTACTGAAAGACTTCATTGTGGTCAATTTTAAGAAATATGAAAACTGGAATTAAAAAAAAAAACTGCTTAATTTTATTAAAATGTTTTTAATGTTAAGCTTCTATTAAGTGCTGGATTTTAATTATTTTTTTGAATGTTAAACTTAAATTAGTTATAACTTATTCAAATTTACCAACTGTATTGTACCACGATATAATTTTGTATTAAAAAGTGTTAATTTTTAAATGGAAACAAAATTTATAAAATACAACTTTATTTTCGTTAATGCTTATGATTTTTTTTTCTTAATGACAAGCTATGTGCTATGTTAACATTTTAAAAATGTGTATGTTAAGTGTGATTTTGTACCAATTTCACCAACTGTAATTTAATGTTCTCGTATTTACCAACTGTTATTTCACCAAAAACTTTTGACATAAAATAAAACAAAGGTGCATTAAACGAAGATGTTAGGCACGAAAAGGTACATAACCTGATTTTAGATTGTGTATTGCACCAGTATGTGGTGTGTTCACTAAGGTAATTTTAATGTATTTATAAATAAATGCCATTAATGGTAAATTCATCAGGCAATTTGCGTTTATAAATTATTTCCCGTTCCTTCCCTCATTTTCCAGTTCTTTTATTTTCCGTTCCTTCATTTTCTCGTTTCCTCATTTTCCGGTTCCTTCATTTTACCGCTCCTTCATTTTCCGTTCCTTTATTTACCGGTTCCTTCATTTTCCGTTTCCTTCATTTTACCGTTCCCTCATTTTCCCGATCTTTTATTTTCCAGTTCTTTCATTTTTCGGTTCCTTCATTTTCCCGTTCCCTCATTTTTCGGTTCCTTCATTTTCCCGTTCCCTCATTTTTCGGTTCCTTCATTTTCCCGCTCCTTTATTTTCCGTTCCTTTGTTTACTTGGTCCTTTATTTTCTGTTCCTTCATTTTTCGCGTCCCCCTTTTATCGTAGGCAGCTTTTTTTAGTTCCTTCATTTCCGGTCCCTTTATTTTACCATTCACTTAAATTTCTCGTTCCCATTGTAATTACATAAAATACTACAAAGTTTAAAAATGGTCCTCTACTGCCACCTTACCACTAGAAAATGCAAATTTTGCTCGAAACAAAATTTTTTTTTCTCGAAACGATTTTTGTTTTTCGAAACGATTTTTGATTTTTGCCATGTATATGGGCAGGAAAGAACTCAACCAAAACAGTGAACAAAACTCCGAACCACATTTCCGCTGTGTTTTAAATCAAATTTGATTACAATAAAGTTATCTCGAAACTGGGTCGGGGTAACTGTTCTCTTAAAAAAATATGAAACTATTTACCGAATAAATAAGCTCCAAAGAGCGAAATAAAAGCATAAGGCGGAAAAAGTAAAGAGTTCCCGCCGCTAGAGGGCAGGCTATTGCTTAACTAACGACCAAAACCCACAATCTTGTTCGGACACCTAAAAAAATTAGATTTAAAATTAAAACCCCCAAAAAAATGAAATATTTCTAAATACAAATCTACAAAATTTTTGTTATATTAATAATACTGTCAATTTACACATAATAGGACATTTAT
Source organism: Corella eumyota (assembly GCF_963082875.1). NCBI lineage: Eukaryota > Metazoa > Chordata > Ascidiacea > Phlebobranchia > Corellidae > Corella > Corella eumyota. The sequence goes on along the minus strand of NC_137495.1, from coordinate 15,134,766 downwards.
ATTAACCCCCTTATACCCTATCCCTTCTCCGAAAATAAAATTGTTTTATTGTACTTATTTATCTTTAACGTGGGAAGGTCGAATGCACAACTTAAACATAGAGTAACGTCACTTACCCCGACCCGGTCTCAAGTTGACAGTTTGGGATATTATAATTGCTCAATAATTAAGCTGCTGATTAAGTGCTGGCTCAGCAGAAGTTAATATCGTTTATAGCGCCTTACTTAAGGGATCTACAGCATGGAAGCAGTGGGGATCGAACAACGGAACTTATGTAGTAAAGACAAGGGTTTTGACCACTACACCATGCTGCCAACCTTCAATTTATGTCAAAATTTTCAGATAATGCCGTTTTCGAAAACTATTTTAGGAAAATGTCCATTTAGTAAAATCGATTTTTAATAATATGATCAAAATAAAGATTACCGTATTTAGAAGCGAGTAAATCGGACAAAATTCCACCAGTGATTATCCCAATCGTTCCACCAACGATGGAAGTTAAACTCATCCACAACCCCACCTCTGTGCCGGGGTAATATTGATCAAAATATAACTGACTGTTGTAAGACCAACAAAAACTTGCTGAAAATATTAAAATTTGATTTAGATTTTGTTATCCTCGATGTGGGAAGGTCGACTTCATGACCTGAACATAGATGAATATTTGTTACCCCGACCCAGTCTCGAGTTGCCTGTGGCAGTTTGAGAGCAGAAATAAAATTTATAGCCAGGTTTATAAATAGCTTAGTTAAAAATATAGTTTGCAAAATAGGCCAAATAACTTTTAAACATTTCTCCAAAAAAATAGGAAATTTTACGGCAAACTTAAAAAATACAATTCTTATAATGAAAACGGCAGCATGGTGTAGTGGTAAGAACACTTGCTACACCACACATAAGGTCGTGAGTTCAATCCCCACTGCTCTTATGCTGTAGCACCCTTACGTAAGGTGTTATAAACGGTGTGAACACCTGCTGAGCCAACACTTATCAGCAGATTAATTATCGGACAAATATATTGAATAATATCCCAAACTGCCAAAGTCAACTCTATGTTTAGGTCGTGAGATCGATCGAATTACAGAAAACAGGTTCATTTATTAAACATTTTATCAAAAGTATTAAATACCAAAGTCTGTCTCATATTTGTTATTCTCTTCAGCTTGTTCTATAATTTTACGTTCTGGTTCTTTGACAGAGAAATATAAAATAATCGCCATAATTATGCCTGGAGCTCCAGCTATAAAGTAACACCAACGCCAGCTCTAAGAAAAAATTAACAAAAAATTAGTTAAAAATTAATTTAAAAAAAGTTAAATCAATTTTGTTTTTTTGGGGGTTGATTTAATAAAAAACCCTAAAAATAAATTGTTCAAAAATAGGGGTGCTACATCATGACAGCAGTTGAGATCGAACCCAGGTCCTTATGTAGTAAAGCCAAGTGTTCTGACTACTACACCATGCTGCCGGTCAAAAATATTTAAAAATTTTTTACCATTCCAAGAATGTTGGCGTCAGTTACATAATTTCTAACAGCAAATGCCAAACCATATCCAAAATAAATCCCAAAGTTGAAAAAACTCATCGCAAAAGCTCGAACTTTCTGTGAGAAAATGTCGGCCACCAAACTTGAGGTAAGAGGAGTACAGGCCGACTCTCTGGGAAAAAAAGTTTTAGGTTTTTAAGAGAATTTATTATACATACAAAAAAATTGATATTATTAAGGTTTGTTAAAACTCTATAGCATAAGAGCAGTGGGAATTGAACACAGAACCTCATGTAGTGATGCCAAGTGCTCTTACCACTACACCATGCTTCACCCACAAATTTAGTTAAAAATATTAACTGGTACAAAAAACTTTTTTTTTTAAATATTTTTTTACTGAAACAAACTTTAAACTCACCCTGCCCCAAAACCAACTCTCAGCAAAGCTAACAACCAATAAGTGTCGGCAAATCCGGTGGTGAAAGTCATTACTGAGTAAAAGAAAACACTTGCAGATAATATCTGGATTCTAAACAATAAAATAAAAAGAGTTTTATAAAAGTTAATTCAAAATTTAAATATTAAAAAGCAAAATAAATAAAACAAATTTTTAAAAGATTTTAGGTTTGCATAGAAAATGGAGTTACTGACATTTTACCAAAAACTATATGCCAAAACCACCATTTTACTAACAAGAACACATTTTCTATTAACTCTCTTTTACTTCAAAAAAAGTTTATAAAAAAAATTTATCCCCACAGCCCTCATGCTGTAGCGCCCTTAAGTAAGGCGCTATAAACAGTATGAACTCCTGCTGAGCCAGCACTTAATTAGCAGCTTAATTATCGGCTTATTGTAATTTATAATATCCCAAACTGTTGAAGGCAACTTGATACGGAGTCAGAGTAAATGATGTTATTCTATGTTTAGGTCGTGAAGTTGACCTTTCCACATTGAAGATAAATAAATATAAAAAATAGTCGGTAATCAACCTGTTATATTTATCGCCAACAATTCCCATTACAACTCCCGTAACAGTAAAAATGGCAATAAACATTGGACCAGCAAGAACTTGGTATTCTATTCCCTGGCCTGAGTAATTTCATTCACAATATATCGTTCCATTCAATCCCATCTAAAAATTAAGAATATTAATAATTTACTTTGTTAGTTAGCATGTTGTAGCATCTTTGAGTAAGACCTAAGGTCCTGAATTTAATTCCCACTGCTGGCATTTTGTAGCATTCGTGTAAGGCCTGAGATCCTGGGTTTGATTCCCACTGCTGGCATGTTGTATCATCCTTGAGTAAGACCTGATATCCTGGGTTTGATTCCGACTGCTGGCATGTTGTAGCATCCTTAAGTCAGACCTGAGATCCTGGGTTTGATTCCTACTGCTGGCATGTTGTAGCATCCTTAAGTCAGACCTGAGATCCTGGGTTTGATTCCTACTGCTGGCATGTTGTAGCATTTTTAAGTAAGGCCTGAGATGTTGGGTTTGATTCTCACTGCTGACATATTGTAGCATCGTTAGGTAAGACCTAAGGTTCTTGGTTTGATTCCCACTACTGGCATGTTGTAGCATCGTTAGTTAAGATCCTGGGTTTGATTCTCACTGCTTAAGGAAATATCGACTTTATCTTGCAGTAAAATACAAAATTTCTGTTCCATCCCACATTCTGCAAATTTTTGTTAACGTTTACCTTTAGTATTGTCTAATATAGATCTAAGAAAATAAAATAATATTAGCATGCAAAATTAACAACTACTCACTGTGTTGAATTCTTCACATCTCCGCATTTTGTGTTTGACAGTTTTTCAACATTTATGTCCAAGGTCAAACAAGCCATGTCTCCAAAATGAACGTCCTGTGCCATTTCCTTTGAGGTGACACCGATCATAAAATGACCCAACTCCCCAAACCCATAACACAACATTAGGATTGTTATACAATACCAATGATACATGGGCTCCCCTTTAAATGTTTTAACCATTTTCAAATTGTTTTCCTAATGTTAAAGTAAACTGAATTTAAATTCTGTTAAACTATATTTTTACATTTATTAATTAGCGATATGGAAAGGTCAACTTAACAACTTAAAAAAAGCTGCTGGTTAAGTGCTGGCTCAGCAGAAGTTCATACGGTTTATAGCGCCTTACTTAAGAGCGCTACAGCATGGAAGCAATGAGGATCGAACCCAGGACCTCATGTAGTGAAGCCAAGTGTTCTGACCACTACACCATGCTGCCATTATTACAGTATATATAATTTTCAAATTTGATACATAAAAATTGGGATCTCTATTAGTTTCGCACGCCCTACATAAACAGGGTGTGTAACCGAAATACGGCACATGTAATTAAACAAAGAGGTTGCATAAATTAAACCCTTACCATAACCCTCACATATTCAGTTTACCCATTAACACATCTGACTCGTAAAGCAGACTAAGTTATACTCATTAAAACATATTTCAACTAATTTTTAATGTCTGGTTGAACAATTGTCATACTTAGGTTATAACGCCCTGTTAAATTCGGGAGTGTGAAAGTAATAGAGATCCAAAAATTGTTCGTTATTTGTTTAAATTTTAATAAAATAATAAAAACATTATTCAGCAAAAAAGATTTAATTTATGCCTAAAATTAACTTAAAATTTTATCCAGAATATATCAGCTAACGCAAACAATTTTGGCAAATATTGCCAGACCATAACTTTTCTGATTTTTTTAACTTAAATATATCTTAACATTTCTTTATTTTTACTTTATAATTTGCTCAATTAATCTAAAAACATCTGTTTTTGGTCTGTTTACAAAATCACATTTCCTCAACGCGATGTCAACAAAAAGTTGAAGTAGTTACTCATATGCGGTGTACGAAAATGTCACCACTTTTTAAATATTCTTTGCAAGAAAGTCAACTTCAAGACCTAAATATAAAGCAACAATTGTTACCTCGACCCAGTCTTGAGTTGCTTTTAGCATGTTAGAATATTATTGATTATATTTGCACAATAATTAAACTGATTTTTAAAGAGATGGTTCGGTCGTAGAGTTTCTTTTTTAATTATGTTGGAATTTTCCAACTTGCACGAGGATACCATTATTTTAAAAATTGGTCAAGTAGTTTTTGAGATATCGGGATTTGAAGGTAAATATTGTAAATAGGGAAAGTCCCAACGCTCGCGAGTTACGTTATGCACGACGTCATCGTCGTAAGATCATATGCTGGCAGACATAGGAAAATAACCTTATTTTGTCCTCTCTGACCCGTTTGTTGTACTTTTTTTTTAAATTTTTTTTGCAGAAAATAAACTTAACATAAAAAGCAATATTTAGCCATATTATATTAGACATTTTTTACCTCGAAGCCTTAAAACTGTGCCAATTTAGGGGAAAACAGTTCCTGCCATAGCGTACGTGATCCGATATTCAAAAAAGCGAACAGTCGATCAAAGCCATCGGCCTAAAGGCACTACAAGCTGACCAGACGCGCTTATAAAACCAACGAATATCCACGTACGGAGAAGTGCTTGGCCTCACATTTGTCGTTGGGAAGCCTCCCGTTTAAACTTCACCAACTGTTAATTCAACATCACAATTTTGCTAAAAGCTTAAATTAAAGCTTTGGCCAGAAAGATTTGTTCAATCTCGTCCTCTAATCCTTCCCACACCTCTGTTTTAAGAGCAGGTAGTATTGTGCGGGATGGTATTTTAAACCTGGGCTCTAGAACTTTCATAAGATCTTTAAAACCTTCGTCATTTAAAACCTTTCGTCAATGAAAATGGCTGTAAATTTTTAGTATTATAACTTCTTTTGTTGCCTGGACAGCCACTTGAAATAAATAATTTACATTTATTACACATTGCTTTACTTTCACTATCTTTGATTACAGTCTTTACCAAATATTAGACCTACGATTTGACATCGCAGTAACTGCTCACTTAAAAATAGGAAATTTAAATATTACTACTATAGACTTTGTTACATTATGTTTATTCACACATTTAATAAACCCAACTATTACAGCCTTAACATTTTAGTACATTTACAGAATTTTTTAAATATAATAACACGGATTATTTGTTCAAAATTATAAAATTAATTAGTTTACAAGTTTTAATATATTACATAACTAAAGAATTTTAATTAACAACTAGGAATTAAAATAATTAACCGAAAGAAATATGTGATTACTAGCAAGATAAAAGCTCCATGCGAAGATTGGGATATTCATACCAGGTTTGTGGATACAATCGAACATAGCGAGCACTTATAGGTTGAGGAAAGTTGTTGAACTTGTAACCATTTCCATCTTCATTACCAACAAAGACCTTTAAAAAGATTTAATATAATATTTAACGTAATAATATTCAGGTTTAAGATATTAATTATTTAAATTTTATAACTTTTTTAATCGCGCGTTGTTCATCGCTTCACATTTAACTTAAAGGGACTGCAACATGCAAAATTAAAATGTTTATAAAGGGCATTGTGACGTGTTTGCCAGCCCCTGGTTACAATCTAAATGGCTTATTTCCTGCCCAAAAGTTACGGATTTTTGCTATTTTAAATAAAAAATTGTTACGACAATGCTTAAATTTAAGTTATCGACTTTATATTTAAGTTGTGCTTAAATTTAAGCATTCGTGTTGACACTGTTTTTAGGGAGCTAGAACAGCGTCCATAGCAACGTGATATAAATACGTTCCATGTCTTGCAAAAAACAGTTTTATGGACATAAATCACAACCACAAAATCAAATGTAGCATGCACTTAAAAAAACATGCACTACTTCGTACACTAGGACCAAAGTAGCTACGTTCGGCCTTAAGAAAACAGTAGATTATAACTTGCGTTAAATTATAAACTTACAACTTATTTACTACTTGGAAAAAACATAAAAACGTCTTTCAACAAGTAGTAAACCCCATTTGTGGCTGAAAATGTAAGTGATAGTCAGCATTGGAAAATAATAAAACTGAAATACAAAATCGGTAAAAAATTGTAATCCAGTTTAGCCTTAGAACCTGTAGAATTTAAAAAACATCAATATTGCTATATTGGACATGTTTTAATAAAAAAACGTTTTTCCAGTCAAACAACGACTGAAGACCGAGTACAAACATAAGAAAAACCCACATAATTATTTTCACACCGGTTCGCGGGATTTTTACAATGTTAATTTTTAAAAATTACAAAACTTTTACTTTTAGATTAATAAAAAATTCAAAAACTGTCGCAGACCCTTTATTGTTACACGACGCATAATTAAGTTTTGTAACAAGCTATGACGTCACAAAACAATTAGAATGGGGATTGTTTAAACAATGATTTGCTTGGTTATTATTATCTAGCTTGTAAACAACACACAACTTTAAAAACAAGTTTTGGTGATTTTAATTGAAACATTTTTAATAAAATAAACTTTTTAAATTAATTAACACCAATTAATTAAAAACTGTTTCTAAACTTTAATAAGTTAAACAAAATAAATTTTCGTTTTAAATTTAAGCTTACCAGATCATTTCCATTATCTTGGATGAACTGCATATCTGATGTACTGGAACCATAAGATATCTTAAAGCTGGTAACCCAATAAGCATACCTACTGAAGTAACCTCCTTGTGTCACAACTCCTGTCACTCGAGTTGATGTCTTGAGGTCAATTTGGATCCATTCCCCAACCCTCCCTATTAATTAAAACAATGTTAATGTTTATTTTCCACTAATTACAAAAGTTGTGAAACTTTATTATAAGATAGAAAATAATTCCAACAACTCACCTTGATTAGGTAACCAACCATGGTTATGAGCATCCAACCTTGCTTTATGTGGTAAGTAGTTGCTGTTCCAATAAGAACTAACTGTGATGTCACTATCCGGTATTCTTCCATCTTTTAACCCAAGTCCACATACACTAGCTATAAATATTTATGTTTATTTAGAATCAATCTTATAAGTTATCATGATTTAGCTTAACTCTTAAATGTTTAAATTGTAAAATTAAATATTACAAAATGTTTATAAATTGTTTTATTGTCTGCTTACTGTTAGAACCTCGTAACTCAAATTTTGACAACAAATATAAATTTAGCGGAATTTAAAAAATGATTTAGTTTGTAATTAAAGAATAACTTTTTATTAATTTATCATTTGATTTTTGAACTTTAAATAACCGTGTATTTTAAGTAAAAAGATCCAGTATTCAAAGTTTTGTTAACATACGAATGTTGTTAAATTAAAACTGGTTGCAATTTAAAAAAAAAAAAAATGAATTTATAAACAGAAGAAATTTTAGCAGATATTAAAAAATACAAATTTTAAAAGCTGTATTTTTTTGGCACAGAATCCATAAAACATTTTAAGTTATTTAAATTAAAAGTTTATTTAATTAAAACTGACATAATAACTTAACATCGTTTGTTAATATAATAACTAAATATCTATGATAAAATTAATTTTACAATTAAGTTTTAGCACTTTAAAAATGCCACTGTATTAAGTATACTTGTTTATATAAGGAACAATGTTAATAAACCATACAAAATATACTTGCAAGGTTTAAAAAGTTATTTAATTGTCTTAAAATTGTTTTTATTTTAGTTTTGAGGTTCTACCAGTATGCCGATGATATTATCATTATTTATCAAATATAAAGTAACCAAAATACCTTTTATTTGAGGGAGAATTTTTTCCAACTTCGACACAACACCCTCATTGCAAGAACACTCTCCAATAGCCCCAACTGACCCCTTGGAACCTATGGGGCCGATTTCACCCATCAAACCTTGTTCACCTCTAACGCCAGGACCCCCAATTGCCCCAATTTCACCCCTTGAACCTTTTTCACCCTTCTCCCCAGCTGGTCCAAGCTTGCCTGGTCTCCCTTGGGTTGATCTTAGCTCCCTGAAAGCGGGACTATCGGGGCTTGCATTAAAACAAACTTTGTTTTTTGGGGATGCAGCTAAGCATAACCAGAAGCACAAAAACATAAATATTTTCAAACTCATTTCGGCAAGTTTTAAGTTACAATTGTTTTATTCTAAACTCATTTAACAAGCTAGTTATATTTATTTTATTAATATTTATCACAAATAATTGAAAATAACTTTCCGTCTGTTCCGACATTTTTGTATCAAAACACGCAGGTACCAAAACGCACCAAAAATTATATCTTGATTAATTTCAAATCGACTTTAATTTAAAATTAAAAAAAAACTTTTTTAAACGAGATATGACGACACTATGACGTAACAATAATAGCAACGCTGCATTAAAATACTTATTCGAATTGTTGTCTAACAAGATTTGACGCTATAGTTTAATTGTGATGTCATAATCTACTAAAGTGACGACAAAGCCCGCTATCGGAGCCGCAAAGCGAGTCAGCTATTGTGGCATGCAACGAGGTTTCCCATAACAGCGTTAAAAATGTGAAACGTTTCAAGATTGTGCCAGTTAAAGTGTGGGGCAACAATCAAAGTAATTATGTGAACGCTTTTCTGGATGACGGTTCAGATACAAGTATTTGTACTGCAAGCCTTGCAAAGAAATTAGAAGGAGACAAAAGAACACACCGAGCTTTATACAGCAAATTAAGTAACTAGTCATGGGAGCCGAGTTGACTCACTGTATGTAAAGGAGGTCAAACCGAATCGTTTATTGTCAAAAAGATTTTGGTACTTGATCATATTGTCAATATAGGTGACAGCATTACAACCAAGAAAGTGGTAAAAATATATCCGCATCTGCGTGACCTGAAGTTTCCTGAACTTAAAACAAAATCAGTGGAGCTACTTCTGGGAAACAATGTTCACGATGCATTCAGGGTTTCTGAATGGCGTTACGGCAAAAAGTGCCAGCCTTTCGGCCCGCATACGGCGTTGGGTTGGACGTTGTTTGGCTCAGACCATAACCCAAGAAAACCCTCCCAACAAACTAATGTTAATTTTATGCATGAGCCTGAACAAGTATCGACATCAAGCAACAAAATTTCAGATGTTTTTGTCGAGCAATTTTCAAGACCTTGATTGTGCGCTAAAGAGCGAAATGTCAATAAAGGACAAAAGGACGTTGAAAATTATGAACAAAACAGTTTCACGAAATGGCTGACACTATGAAATTGGATTACTCTGAAAAAAGAAATATATATAACTCTTAAAGAATAGAAAAATGACACTTCAAAGGCTGCAATCTTTGAAAAAGAAGTTTATTGCTAACCCTAAAACTTTTAGGCAATATAGGGAAGAAATCGATGAATATGTAAAATAAGGACATGTGACTGTATTGGCTAATAAAAATTGTGTAAACGATATAACGTGGTATATACCACACCATTGTACGGGCCCTAAGTACATTATAGTGTTTGATTGTGTTGCAAAACACTCCGTTGTTTCTTTAAATGACGTTTTATTACAGGGACTTTACTAGCAGCCTCGTGGAAGTGCTTTTACGATCTGGTTCCAGAACTACATATTAACACTTAGAATAATTGGCTTAACACTCTTGTTGATTGAGATAACATTAGTATACCCAGATGTTTTAAACCTTAATATTGATTATGGTTGTATTTAGTTTTATCGCTGAAAGGACTGAAGCCCGGTTTTAATCAAAGGCAATATGTACGTTGGTGGCAGGCTACATAATTCAACCGTCCCTCTAATCACCAAACATCCGATGATTCTTCCATCTAACCAGGTTGTAACCGAGCTCATTGTAACAAAGTATCATGGCATGGGCATTCGGGAAAAATTCATGTCTTGTCCGCCATTGATGGCTGAGGTGGAACGAATTTTAAACAGCAGACCTCTGGTGCCACTCAGCGACGACTGCAAGGATGAATTGGCATTGACGCCAAGTATGTTGCTGAACAATGGACAACGACCTGCCTCCAGACACGTTTGTCAAGGAAGACAGTTACAGACGATCTTGGAGGTTCTACTTCTTGCTGATCAATTTTGGGAGCGATTGACAAAGGAGTATTTGTCTTTGTTACAATTGCGACAAAAATGGATTCAGCCGATGAGGAATTTCACGATTGGCGACGTGGTCCGTTAATGAGAACGCGAAGAGAGAACTCTGACCGAAAAGGATCATCCAGAAGTTAGACAAGAACGGGATGGTGCGCCGTGTCCAGGTGCGCACTGCATATGCTACCTCAACCCGAGACAAAATTTGCCTTCTAGAAAGGGTCGCATAAATTTGAATTTTCTATGTTGTTTGTGTTTACGCCTGCCTCACAGTTTTCTTCTTTACACATTTTAAAAAATGAAATATTTAAAAAATTAACATGTATATTTATCTTAACATCCGGTTAAAACTTTTTTAACTATTATACTTTTTGCCAAATTTTATTTTAAATATCGGTAAAATATGTTCTTGCGTTAAAGGTATACGCGGGCTTAACGCTGCAGGCTCCCCGCAGTTTAATAAAAAATTTCGCAGGCCGAAAGCTATTAGTCGTAAAATTTTGCAGGCCGAAAGCTATTAGTCGTAAAATTTTGCAGGCCAAAAGCACCCGTCTTTAATCCGTTTATAAAAAGGTTTTTGAAACAAAAATCTTCAAAAAAAAAATAATATTCTAAAAACTAACATATGTCATTAACGTAACAGCCAATAAAAACTTTTATATATACTGTACTTTATGCAAAATTTTATTTTAAATATCGGTAAAATGTGGTCTTACGCTGACTTTATTCACGGGAATTTCATCGCCGATTCCCCGCCGTTTTTTTGCAGGACAAATCTTCTGGCAACTCTTTAAACGTTTTATTCTTTCTGTCTTAGTATATAAATTTATATACATTAACACGGGCAATAACTAATAACATATTTATGCACATTTCTCAGTGTAAAAAATGATAAATTAATGCTTTTTCTTCAAATATTGTTTAGAAAGACGGCCCTATTTCGCAAAATACGTGATATCATAATGCATCGTCTTGCGTCACCTAAAAGCGCGCGCTTTCAAATTATTTTTTTATAGGTTTTAGTTTGTAAAATTAAAAAATAAATTGACACGGGAAAAGAAAGATAACATGTTCTTGCACATTATTCTTTAAAAAAACTATTAATTTACTGCTTATTTTATTTCAAATACTGTCTAAAAAACTGTATAAAACTACGCGAAAATAAAATTTCTCGCGGTAATTAAAATGCAAAATCCCCGCTGTTCTAAAAAAAATCTTCGGGCCGAAGTGTCTGGTTACATTTTGGTCAGTTCGGTGGTCGTAAAAACTCATAAAAAAATAAATCCGAAGTAAGGTTTAACATACAATTAGACTTTCGCTTCCATACTTAATTTGTTAATTAAATACTTTGTAGTTTGTGTTTCGTATCATATAGTTTGTGTCGCATTTTTGTTTTAATAAAGTGTTGCCTTCTTATCGATGCCCATCTTTACAGCGTACTCTATTGGGGTTTAATAATTGTTTAAGCCATAGTAGGAGTTTATTAGATCCTACATTATTCAAGATATAAACTGCAGTCAACTAATCAAAATTTTGCGCCAGATTCATCTCGCGGTGCTGCAATTTTTAAAATTATTCCTCCTTTCTAGTTATATAGCCCATGAACCACCACTGTTATCTACACTTCAAAAATAAAAAATAATCTGACAACAACCTTACGTTAAAATTAAATTAAAATGTACGACCCTGAGCCCCACTGTTTAAAAATAAGTATAAATTCTGGTATTTTTTCGTAAAGTTATTCTATATATACCTTAGCCTAGCAATCAAAATGCGATCCCAGCAAAAGAACACTTGTTTATAAATGCTGGTTTGAAACAGGGAGAATAAGGCAATCTTTAAATTTAGGAGAATTAGTCACAAGTTTTTTTTGAATATAAATTTATCCTCGATGTGGAAGGTCGATTGCGCGAACTAAACATAAAGTTACCCAGTCTCGAGTTGCATTTAACAGTTTTGGATATTATAAATTATAATTGCCCGGTAATTATGCTGCTGATTAAGTGCTGACTCAGCAGGAGTTTTCACCGTTTATAGCACTTTACTCGAGGGCGCTACAGCATAAGAGCAGTGGGGATTGAACCCACGACATCATGTTGGTGCAGCAAGTGTTCTTACAACTACACCACGCTGCTAAATGTTTAATAATTACCAATAATTATTAATTTTTCAAATTAAATAAAAACCAAAAAAACATTTAAAAAAAATTGTTCTGTTGCTAGGACATCGAACTAAAATTAAAAGCAACAAAATGTAAATAATTTAAAAACCAAACCAACTTTTAAACAACGAAATTTTCAAGTTATTTTATTACATTTTAAAGCAGTTAGTTATCCCATACCAAACAACTTGGTAGTTTACATTAAACTGATTAATAATTTTCAACATGGTGGTGTCAGCTAAA